>NW_028291067.1:0-304375 GCF_965207765.1 Zootoca vivipara | reverse complement strand
ACAAAGGTGCTTATTTCTGGCGTAAACATGCAGTTCTACTCAAGAGTAAGCAACTAAGCGAAATAAAGCCATGGAACGCTTATTTGCCTTCTATCTATGCATTCTGACACACCAACAATGTTTTCTGCTTCAATTTGGCTCATTTTACAAAGATGCTTATTTCTGGCTTGAACATGCAGTTCTACTCAAGAGTAAGCCACTAAGCGAAATAAAGCCATGGAACGCTTATTTGCCTTCTATCTATGCATTCTGACATTCCAACAATGTTTTCTGCTTCAATTTGGCTCATTTTACAAAGATGCTTATTTCTGGCGTGAACATGCAGTTCTACTCAAGAGTAAGCAACTAAGCGAAATAAAGCCATGGAACGCTTATTTGCCTTCTATCTATGCATTCTGACACACCAACAATGTTTTCTGCTTCAATTTGACTCATTTCACAAAGATGCTTATTTCTGGCGTGAACATGCAGTTCTACTCAAGAGTAAGCAACTAAGCGAAATAAAGCCATGGAACGGTTATTTGCCTTCTATCTATGCATTCTGACACACCAACAATGCTTTCTGCTTCAATTTGGCTCATTTTACAAAGATGCTTATTTCTGGCTTGAACATGCAGTTCTACTCAAGAGTAAGCAACTAAGCGAAATAAAGCCATGGAACGCTTATTTGCCTTCTCTCTATGCATTCTGACACACCAACAATGTTTTCTGCTTCAATTTGGCTCATTTTACAAAGATGCTTATTTCTGGCGTGAACATGCAGTTCTACTCAAGAGTAAGCAACTAAGCGAAATAAAGCGATAGAACGCTTATTTGCCTTCTATCTGTGCATTCTGACACTCCAACAATATGTTCTGCTTCAATTTGACTCATTTTACAAAGATGCTTATTTCTGGCGTGAACATGCAGTACTACTCAAGAGTAAGCAACTAAGCGAAATAAAGCCATGGAACGCTTATTTGCCTTCTATCTATGCATTCTGACACTCCAACAATGTTTTCTGCTTCAATTTGGCTCATTTTACAAAGATGCTTATTTCTGGCGTGAACATGCAGTTCTAGTCAAGAGTAAGCAACTAAGCGAAATAAAGCCATGGAACGCTTATTTGCCTTCTATCTATGCATTCTGACATTCCAACAATGTTTTCTGCTTCAATTTGGCTCATTTTACAAAGATGCTTATTTCTGGCGTGAACATGCAGTTCTACTCAAGAGTAAGCAACTAAGCGAAATAAAGCGATAGAACGATTATTTGCCTTCTATCTGTGCATTCTGACACTCCAACAATGTTTTCTGCTTCAATTTGACTCATTTCACAAAGATGCTTATTTCTGGCTTGAACATGCAGTTCTACTCAAGAGTAAGCAATTAAGCGAAATAAAGCGATAGAACGCTTATTTGCCTTCTATCTGTGCATTCTGACACTCCAACAATGTGTTCTGCTTCAATTTGACTCATTTCACAAAGATGCTTATTTCTGGCGTGAACATGCAGTTCTACTCAAGAGAAAGCAACTAAGCGAAATAAAGCGATAGAACGCTTATTTGCCTTCTATCTGTGCATTCTGACACTCCAACAATGTTTTCTGCTTCAATTTGACTCATTTCACAAAGGTGCTTATTTCTGGCGTAAACATGCAGTTCTACTCAAGAGTAAGCAACTAAGCGAAATAAAGCCATGGAACGCTTATTTGCCTTCTATCTATGCATTCTGACACACCAACAATGTTTTCTGCTTCAATTTGGCTCATTTTACAAAGATGCTTATTTCTGGCTTGAACATGCAGTTCTACTCAAGAGTAAGCCACTAAGCGAAATAAAGCCATGGAACGCTTATTTGCCTTCTATCTATGCATTCTGACATTCCAACAATGTTTTCTGCTTCAATTTGGCTCATTTTACAAAGATGCTTATTTCTGGCGTGAACATGCAGTTCTACTCAAGAGTAAGCAACTAAGCGAAATAAAGCCATGGAACGCTTATTTGCCTTCTATCTATGCATTCTGACACACCAACAATGTTTTCTGCTTCAATTTGACTCATTTCACAAAGATGCTTATTTCTGGCGTGAACATGCAGTTCTACTCAATAGTAAGCAACTAAGCGAAATAAAGCCATGGAACGGTTATTTGCCTTCTATCTATGCATTCTGACACACCAACAATGCTTTCTGCTTCAATTTGGCTCATTTTACAAAGATGCTTATTTCTGGCTTGAACATGCAGTTCTACTCAAGAGTAAGCAACTAAGCGAAATAAAGCCATGGAACGCTTATTTGCCTTCTCTCTATGCATTCTGACACACCAACAATGTTTTCTGCTTCAATTTGGCTCATTTTACAAAGATGCTTATTTCTGGCGTGAACATGCAGTTCTACTCAAGAGTAAGCAACTAAGCGAAATAAAGCGATAGAACGCTTATTTGCCTTCTATCTGTGCATTCTGACACTCCAACAATATGTTCTGCTTCAATTTGACTCATTTTACAAAGATGCTTATTTCTGGCGTGAACATGCAGTACTACTCAAGAGTAAGCAACTAAGCGAAATAAAGCCATGGAACGCTTATTTGCCTTCTATCTATGCATTCTGACACTCCAACAATGTTTTCTGCTTCAATTTGGCTCATTTTACAAAGATGCTTATTTCTGGCGTGAACATGCAGTTCTAGTCAAGAGTAAGCAACTAAGCGACATAAAGCCATGGAACGCTTATTTGCCTTCTATCTATGCATTCTGACACTCCAACAATGTTTTCTGCTTCAATTTGACTCATTTCACAAAGATGCTTATTTCTGGCGTTAACATGCAGTTCTACTCAAGAGTAAGCCACTAAGCGAAATAAAGCCATGGAACGCTTATTTGCCTTCTATCTATGCATTCTGACACTCCAACAATGTTTTCTGCTTCAATTTGGCTCATTTTACAAAGATGCTTATTTCTGGCGTGAACATGCAGTTCTACTCAAGAGTAAGCAACTAAGCGAAATAAAGCCATGGAACGCTTATTTGCCTTCTATCTATGCATTCTGACACACCAACAATGTTTTCTGCTTCAATTTGGCTCATTTTACAAAGATGCTTATTTCTGGCGTGAACATGCAGTTCTACTCAAGAGTAAGCAACTAAGCGAAATAGAGCGATAGAACGCTTATTTGCCTTTTATCTGTGCATTCTGACACTCCAACTATGTTTTCTGCTTCAATTTGACTCATTTCACAAAGATGCTTATTTCTAGCGTGAACATACAGTTCTACTCAAGAGTAAGCAACTAAGCGAAATAAAGCCATGGAACGCTTATTTGCCTTCTATCTATGCATTCTGACACACCAACAATGTTTTCTGCTTCAATTTGGCTCATTTTACAAAGATGCTTATTTCTGGCGTGAACATGCAGTTCTACTCAAGAGTAAGCAACTAAGCGAAATAAAGCGATAGAACGCTTATTTGCCTTCTCTCTGTGCATTCTGACACTCCAACAATGTTTTCTGCTTCAATTTGACTCATTTCACAAAGATGCTTATTTCTGGCGTGAACATGCAGTTCTACTCAAGAGTAAGCAACTAAGCGAAATAAAGCGATAGAACGCTTATTTGCCTTCTATCTGTGCATTCTGACACTCCAACAATGTGTTCTGCTTCAATTTGACTCATTTCACAAAGATGCTTATTTCTGGCGTTAACATGCAGTTCTACTCAAGAGTAAGCCACTAAGCGAAATAAAGCCATGGAACGCTTATTTGCCTTCTATCTATGCATTCTGACACTCCAACAATGTTTTCTGCTTCAATTTGGCTCATTTTACAAAGATGCTTATTTCTGGCGTGAACATGCAGTTCTACTCAAGAGTAAGCAACTAAGCGAAATAAAGCCATGGAACGCTTATTTGCCTTCTACCTATGCATTCTGACACACCAACAATGTTTTCTGCTTCAATTTGACTCATTTCACAAAGATGCTTATTTCTGGCGTAAACATGCAGTTCTACTCAAGAGTAAGCAACTAAGCGAAATAAAGCCATGGAACGCTTATTTGCCTTCTATCTATGCATTCTGACACACCAACAATGTTTTCTGCTTCAATTTGACTCATTTCACAAAGATGCTTATTTCTGGCGTTAACATGCAGTTCTACTCAAGAGTAAGCAACTAAGCGAAATAAAGCGATAGAACGCTTATTTGCCTTCTATCTGTGCATTCTGACACTCCAACAATGTGTTCTGCTTCAATTTGACTCATTTTACAAAGATGCTTATTTCTGGCGTGAACATGCAGTTCTACTCAAGAGTAAGCAACTAAGCGAAATAAAGCCATGGAACGCTTATTTGCCTTCTATCTATGCATTCTGACACTCCAACAATGTTTTCTGCTTCAATTTGGCTCATTTTACAAAGATGCTTATTTCTGGCGTGAACATGCAGTTCTAGTCAAGAGTAAGCAACTAAGCGAAATAAAGCCATGGAACGCTTATTTGCCTTCTATCTATGCATTCTGACACTCCAACAATGTTTTCTGCTTCAATTTGACTCATTTCACAAAGATGCTTATTTCTGGCGTGAACATGCAGTTCTACTCAAGAGTAAGCAACTAAGCGAAATAAAGCCATGGAACGCTTATTTGCCTTCTATCTATGCATTCTGATACACCAACAATGTTTTCTGCTTCAATTTGGCTCATTTTACAAAGATGCTTATTTCTGGCTTGAACATGCAGTTCTACTCAAGAGTAAGCAACTAAGCGAAATAAAGCCATGGAACGCTTATTTGCCTTCCATCTATGCATTCTGACACTCCAACGTTTTCTGCTTCAATTTGGCTCATTTTACAAAGATGCTTATTTCTGGCGTGAACATGCAGTTCTACTCAAGAGTAAGCAACTAAGCGAAATAGAGCGATAGAACGCTTATTTGCCTTCTATCTGTGCATTCTGACACTCCAACAATGTTTTCTGCTTCAATTTGACTCATTTCACAAAGATGCTTATTTCTAGCGTGAACATGCAGTTCTACTCAAGAGTAAGCAACTAAGCGAAATAAAGCCATGGAACGCTTATTTGCCTTCTATCTATGCATTCTGACACACCAACAATGTTTTCTGCTTCAATTTGGCTCATTTTACAAAGATGCTTATTTCTGGCGTGAACATGCAGTTCTACTCAAGAGTAAGCAACTAAGCGAAATAAAGCGATAGAACGCTTATTTGCCTTCTATCTGTGCATTCTGACACTCCAACAATGTTTTCTGCTTCAATTTGACTCATTTCACAAAGATGCTTATTTCTGGCGTGAACATGCAGTTCTACTCAAGAGTAAGCAACTAAGCGAAATAAAGCGATAGAACGCTTATTTGCCTTCTATCTGTGCATTCTGACACTCCAACAATGTTTTCTGCTTCAATTTGACTCATTTCACAAAGATGCTTATTTCTGGCGTGAACATGCAGTTCTACTCAAGAGTAAGCAACTAAGCGAAATAAAGACATGGAACGCTTATTTGCCTTCTATCTATGCATTCTGACACACCAACAATGTTTTCTGCTTCAATTTGGCTCATTTTACAAAGATGCTTATTTCTGGCTTGAACATGCAGTTCTACTCAAGAGTAAGCCACTAAGCGAAATAAAGCCATGGAACGCTTATTTGCCTTCTATCTATGCATTCTGACACACCAACAATGTTTTCTGCTTCAATTTGGCTCATTTTACAAAGATGCTTATTTCTGGCGTGAACATGCAGTTCTACTCAAGAGTAAGCAACTAAGCGAAATAGAGCGATAGAACGCTTATTTGCCTTTTATCTGTGCATTCTGACACTCCAACTATGTTTTCTGCTTCAATTTGACTCATTTCACAAAGATGCTTATTTCTAGCGTGAACATACAGTTCTACTCAAGAGTAAGCAACTAAGCGAAATAAAGCCATAGAACGCTTATTTGCCTTCTATCTATGCATTCTGACACTCCAACAATGTTTTCTGCTTCAATTTGGCTCATGTTACAAAGATGCTTATTTCTGGCGTGAACATGCAGTTCTACTCAAGAGTAAGCAACTAAGCGAAATAAAGCGATAGAACGCTTATTTGCCTTCTATCTGTGCATTCTGACACTCCAACAATGTTTTCTGCTTCAATTTGACTCATTTCACAAAGATGCTTATTTCTGGCGTGAACATGCAGTTCTACTCAAGAGTAAGCAACTAAGCGAAATAAAGCGATAGAACGCTTATTTGCCTTCTATCTGTGCATTCTGACACTCCAACAATGTTTTCTGCTTCAATTTGACTCATTTCACAAAGGTGCTTATTTCTGGCGTAAACATGCAGTTCTACTCAAGAGTAAGCAACTAAGCGAAATAAAGCCATGGAACGCTTATTTGCCTTCTATCTATGCATTCTGACACACCAACAATGTTTTCTGCTTCAATTTGGCTCATTTTACAAAGATGCTTATTTCTGGCTTGAACATGCAGTTCTACTCAAGAGTAAGCCACTAAGCGAAATAAAGCCATGGAACGCTTATTTGCCTTCTATCTATGCATTCTGACATTCCAACAATGTTTTCTGCTTCAATTTGGCTCATTTTACAAAGATGCTTATTTCTGGCGTGAACATGCAGTTCTACTCAAGAGTAAGCAACTAAGCGAAATAAAGCCATGGAACGCTTATTTGCCTTCTATCTATGCATTCTGACACACCAACAATGTTTTCTGCTTCAATTTGACTCATTTCACAAAGATGCTTATTTCTGGCGTAAACATGCAGTTCTACTCAAGAGTAAGCAACTAAGCGAAATAAAGCCATGGAACGCTTATTTGCCTTCTATCTATGCATTCTGACACACCAACAATGTTTTCTGCTTCAATTTGGCTCATTTTACAAAGATGCTTATTTCTGGCTTGAACATGCAGTTCTACTCAAGAGTAAGCCACTAAGCGAAATAAAGCCATGGAACGCTTATTTGCCTTCTATCTATGCATTCGGACACTCCAACAATGTTTTCTGCTTCAATTTGGCTCATTTTACAAAGATGCTTATTTCTGGCGTGAACATGCAGTTCTACTCAAGAGTAAGCAACTAAGCGAAATAGAGCGATAGAACGCTTATTTGCCTTCTATCTGTGCATTCTGACACTCCAACAATGTTTTCTGCTTCAATTTGACTCATTTCACAAAGATGCTTATTTCTAGCGTGAACATGCAGTTCTACTCAAGAGTAAGCAACTAAGCGAAATAAAGCCATGGAACGCTTATTTGCCTTCTATCTATGCATTCTGACACACCAACAATGTTTTCTGCTTCAATTTGGCTCATTTTACAAAGATGCTTATTTCTGGCGTGAACATGCAGTTCTACTCAAGAGTAAGCAACTAAGCGAAATAAAGCGATAGAACGCTTATTTGCCTTCTATCTGTGCATTCTGACACTCCAACAATGTTTTCTGCTTCAATTTGACTCATTTCACAAAGATGCTTATTTCTGGCGTGAACATGCAGTTCTACTCAAGAGTAAGCAACTAAGCGAAATAAAGCGATAGAACGCTTATTTGCCTTCTATCTGTGCATTCTGACACTCCAACAATGTTTTCTGCTTCAATTTGACTCATTTCACAAAGGTGCTTATTTCTGGCGTAAACATGCAGTTCTACTCAAGAGTAAGCAACTAAGCGAAATAAAGCCATGGAACGCTTATTTGCCTTCTATCTATGCATTCTGACACACCAACAATGTTTTCTGCTTCAATTTGGCTCATTTTACAAAGATGCTTATTTCTGGCTTGAACATGCAGTTCTACTCAAGAGTAAGCCACTAAGCGAAATAAAGCCATGGAACGCTTATTTGCCTTCTATCTATGCATTCTGACATTCCAACAATGTTTTCTGCTTCAATTTGGCTCATTTTACAAAGATGCTTATTTCTGGCGTGAACATGCAGTTCTACTCAAGAGTAAGCAACTAAGCGAAATAAAGCCATGGAACGCTTATTTGCCTTCTATCTATGCATTCTGACACACCAACAATGTTTTCTGCTTCAATTTGACTCATTTCACAAAGATGCTTATTTCTGGCGTGAACATGCAGTTCTACTCAAGAGTAAGCAACTAAGCGAAATAAAGCCATGGAACGGTTATTTGCCTTCTATCTATGCATTCTGACACACCAACAATGCTTTCTGCTTCAATTTGGCTCATTTTACAAAGATGCTTATTTCTGGCTTGAACATGCAGTTCTACTCAAGAGTAAGCAACTAAGCGAAATAAAGCCATGGAACGCTTATTTGCCTTCTCTCTATGCATTCTGACACACCAACAATGTTTTCTGCTTCAATTTGGCTCATTTTACAAAGATGCTTATTTCTGGCGTGAACATGCAGTTCTACTCAAGAGTAAGCAACTAAGCGAAATAAAGCGATAGAACGCTTATTTGCCTTCTATCTGTGCATTCTGACACTCCAACAATATGTTCTGCTTCAATTTGACTCATTTTACAAAGATGCTTATTTCTGGCGTGAACATGCAGTACTACTCAAGAGTAAGCAACTAAGCGAAATAAAGCCATGGAACGCTTATTTGCCTTCTATCTATGCATTCTGACACTCCAACAATGTTTTCTGCTTCAATTTGGCTCATTTTACAAAGATGCTTATTTCTGGCGTGAACATGCAGTTCTAGTCAAGAGTAAGCAACTAAGCGAAATAAAGCCATGGAACGCTTATTTGCCTTCTATCTATGCATTCTGACATTCCAACAATGTTTTCTGCTTCAATTT
This sequence comes from Zootoca vivipara, assembly GCF_965207765.1. Lineage (NCBI taxonomy): Eukaryota > Metazoa > Chordata > Lepidosauria > Squamata > Lacertidae > Zootoca > Zootoca vivipara. Next base: position 295,628 of record NW_028291067.1, on the reverse strand, counting down.
GGCTCATTTTACAAAGATGCTTATTTCTGGCGTGAACATGCAGTTCTACTCAAGAGTAAGCAACTAAGCGAAATAAAGCGATAGAACGCTTATTTGCCTTCTATCTGTGCATTCTGACACTCCAACAATGTTTTCTGCTTCAATTTGACTCATTTCACAAAGATGCTTATTTCTGGCTTGAACATGCAGTTCTACTCAAGAGTAAGCAACTAAGCGAAATAAAGCGATAGAACGCTTATTTGCCTTCTATCTGTGCATTCTGACACTCCAACAATGTGTTCTGCTTCAATTTGACTCATTTCACAAAGATGCTTATTTCTGGCGTGAACATGCAGTTCTACTCAAGAGTAAGCAACTAAGCGAAATAAAGCGATAGAACGCTTATTTGCCTTCTATCTGTGCATTCTGACACTCCAACAATGTTTTCTGCTTCAATTTGACTCATTTCACAAAGGTGCTTATTTCTGGCGTAAACATGCAGTTCTACTCAAGAGTAAGCAACTAAGCGAAATAAAGCCATGGAACGCTTATTTGCCTTCTATCTATGCATTCTGACACAACAACAATGTTTTCTGCTTCAATTTGGCTCATTTTACAAAGATGCTTATTTCTGGCTTGAACATGCAGTTCTACTCAAGAGTAAGCCACTAAGCGAAATAAAGCCATGGAACGCTTATTTGCCTTCTATCTATGCATTCTGACATTCCAACAATGTTTTCTGCTTCAATTTGGCTCATTTTACAAAGATGCTTATTTCTGGCGTGAACATGCAGTTCTACTCAAGAGTAAGCAACTAAGCGAAATAAAGCCATGGAACGCTTATTTGCCTTCTATCTATGCATTCTGACACACTAACAATGTTTTCTGCTTCAATTTGACTCATTTCACAAAGATGCTTATTTCTGGCGTGAACATGCAGTTCTAGTCAAGAGTAAGCAACTAAGCGAAATAAAGCCATGGAACGCTTATTTGCCTTCTATCTATGCATTCTGACACTCCAACAATGTTTTCTGCTTCAATTTGACTCATTTCACAAAGATGCTTATTTCTGGCGTGAACATGCAGTTCTACTCAAGAGTAAGCAACTAAGCGAAATAAAGCCATGGAACGCTTATTTGCCTTCTATCTATGCATTCTGACATTCCAACAATGTTTTCTGCTTCAATTTGGCTCATTTTACAAAGATGCTTATTTCTGGCGTGAACATGCAGTTCTACTCAAGAGTAAGCAACTAAGCGAAATAAAGCGATAGAACGCTTATTTGCCTTCTATCTGTGCATTCTGACACTCCAACAATGTTTTCCGCTTCAATTTGACTCATTTCACAAAGATGCTTATTTCTGGCTTGAACATGCAGTTCTACTCAAGAGTAAGCAACTAAGCGAAATAAAGCGATAGAACGCTTATTTGCCTTCTATCTGTGCATTCTGACACTCCAACAATGTGTTCTGCTTCAATTTGACTCATTTCACAAAGATGCTTATTTCTGGCGTTAACATGCAGTTCTACTCAAGAGTAAGCCACTAAGCGAAATAAAGCCATGGAACGCTTATTTGCCTTCTATCTATGCATTCTGACACTCCAACAATGTTTTCTGCTTCAATTTGGCTCATTTTACAAAGATGCTTATTTCTGGCGTGAACATGCAGTTCTACTCAAGAGTAAGCAACTAAGCGAAATAAAGCCATGGAACGCTTATTTGCCTTCTATCTATGCATTCTGACACACCAACAATGTTTTCTGCTTCAATTTGGCTCATTTTACAAAGATGCTTATTTCTGGCGTGAACATGCAGTTCTACTCAAGAGTAAGCAACTAAGCGAAATAGAGCGATAGAACGCTTATTTGCCTTTTATCTGTGCATTCTGACACTCCAACTATGTTTTCTGCTTCAATTTGACTCATTTCACAAAGATGCTTATTTCTAGCGTGAACATACAGTTCTACTCAAGAGTAAGCAACTAAGCGAAATAAAGCCATGGAACGCTTATTTGCCTTCTATCTATGCATTCTGACACACCAACAATGTTTTCTGCTTCAATTTGGCTCATTTTACAAAGATGCTTATTTCTGGCGTGAACATGCAGTTCTACTCAAGAGTAAGCAACTAAGCGAAATAAAGCGATAGAACGCTTATTTGCCTTCTCTCTGTGCATTCTGACACTCCAACAATGTTTTCTGCTTCAATTTGACTCATTTCACAAAGATGCTTATTTCTGGCGTGAACATGCAGTTCTACTCAAGAGTAAGCAACTAAGCGAAATAAAGCGATAGAACGCTTATTTGCCTTCTATCTGTGCATTCTGACACTCCAACAATGTTTTCTGCTTCAATTTGACTCATTTCACAAAGATGCTTATTTCTGGCTTGAACATGCAGTTCTACTCAAGAGTAAGCAACTAAGCGAAATAAAGCGATAGAACGCTTATTTGCCTTCTATCTGTGCATTCTGACACTCCAACAATGTGTTCTGCTTCAATTTGACTCATTTCACAAAGATGCTTATTTCTGGCGTTAACATGCAGTTCTACTCAAGAGTAAGCCACTAAGCGAAATAAAGCCATGGAACACTTATTTGCCTTCTATCTATGCATTCTGACACTCCAACAATGTTTTCTGCTTCAATTTGGCTCATTTTACAAAGATGCTTATTTCTGGCGTGAACATGCAGTTCTAGTCAAGAGTAAGCAACTAAGCGAAATAAAGCCATGGAACGCTTATTTGCCTTCTATCTATGCATTCTGACACTCCAACAATGTTTTCTGCTTCAATTTGACTCATTTCACAAAGATGCTTATTTCTGGCGTGAACATGCAGTTCTACTCAAGAGTAAGCAACTAAGCGAAATAAAGCCATGGAACGCTTATTTGCCTTCTATCTATGCATTCTGATACACCAACAATGTTTTCTGCTTCAATTTGGCTCATTTTACAAAGATGCTTATTTCTGGCGTGAACATGCAGTTCTACTCAAGAGTAAGCAACTAAGCGAAATAAAGCGATAGAACGCTTATTTGCCTTCTATCTGTGCATTCTGACACTCCAACAATGTTTTCTGCTTCAATTTGACTCATTTCACAAAGATGCTTATTTCTGGCTTGAACATGCAGTTCTACTCAAGAGTAAGCAACTAAGCGAAATAAAGCGATAGAACGCTTATTTGCCTTCTATCTGTGCATTCTGACACTCCAACAATGTGTTCTGCTTCAATTTGACTCATTTCACAAAGATGCTTATTTCTGGCGTGAACATGCAGTTCTACTCAAGAGTAAGCAACTAAGCGAAATAAAGCGATAGAACGCTTATTTGCCTTCTATCTGTGCATTCTGACACTCCAACAATGTTTTCTGCTTCAATTTGACTCATTTCACAAAGGTGCTTATTTCTGGCGTAAACATGCAGTTCTACTCAAGAGTAAGCAACTAAGCGAAATAAAGCCATGGAACGCTTATTTGCCTTCTATCTATGCATTCTGACACAACAACAATGTTTTCTGCTTCAATTTGGCTCATTTTACAAAGATGCTTATTTCTGGCTTGAACATGCAGTTCTACTCAAGAGTAAGCCACTAAGCGAAATAAAGCCATGGAACGCTTATTTGCCTTCTATCTATGCATTCTGACATTCCAACAATGTTTTCTGCTTCAATTTGGCTCATTTTACAAAGATGCTTATTTCTGGCGTGAACATGCAGTTCTACTCAAGAGTAAGCAACTAAGCGAAATAAAGCCATGGAACGCTTATTTGCCTTCTATCTATGCATTCTGACACACTAACAATGTTTTCTGCTTCAATTTGACTCATTTCACAAAGATGCTTATTTCTGGCGTGAACATGCAGTTCTAGTCAAGAGTAAGCAACTAAGCGAAATAAAGCCATGGAACGCTTATTTGCCTTCTATCTATGCATTCTGACACTCCAACAATGTTTTCTGCTTCAATTTGACTCATTTCACAAAGATGCTTATTTCTGGCGTGAACATGCAGTTCTACTCAAGAGTAAGCAACTAAGCGAAATAAAGCGATAGAACGCTTATTTCCCTTCTATCTGTGCATTCTGACACTCCAACAATGTTTTCTGCTTCAATTTGACTCATTTCACAAAGATGCTTATTTCTGGCTTGAACATGCAGTTCTACTCAAGAGTAAGCAACTAAGCGAAATAAAGCGATAGAACGCTTATTTGCCTTCTATCTGTGCATTCTGACACTCCAACAATGTGTTCTGCTTCAATTTGACTCATTTCACAAAGATGCTTATTTCTGGCGTTAACATGCAGTTCTACTCAAGAGTAAGCCACTAAGCGAAATAAAGCCATGGAACGCTTATTTGCCTTCTATCTATGCATTCTGACACTCCAACAATGTTTTCTGCTTCAATTTGGCTCATTTTACAAAGATGCTTATTTCTGGCGTGAACATGCAGTTCTACTCAAGAGTAAGCAACTAAGCGAAATAAAGCCATGGAACGCTTATTTGCCTTCTATCTATGCATTCTGACACACCAACAATGTTTTCTGCTTCAATTTGGCTCATTTTACAAAGATGCTTATTTCTGGCGTGAACATGCAGTTCTACTCAAGAGTAAGCAACTAAGCGAAATAGAGCGATAGAACGCTTATTTGCCTTTTATCTGTGCATTCTGACACTCCAACTATGTTTTCTGCTTCAATTTGACTCATTTCACAAAGATGCTTATTTCTAGCGTGAACATACAGTTCTACTCAAGAGTAAGCAACTAAGCGAAATAAAGCCATGGAACGCTTATTTGCCTTCTATCTATGCATTCTGACACACCAACAATGTTTTCTGCTTCAATTTGGCTCATTTTACAAAGATGCTTATTTCTGGCGTGAACATGCAGTTCTACTCAAGAGTAAGCAACTAAGCGAAATAAAGCGATAGAACGCTTATTTGCCTTCTCTCTGTGCATTCTGACACTCCAACAATGTTTTCTGCTTCAATTTGACTCATTTCACAAAGATGCTTATTTCTGGCGTGAACATGCAGTTCTACTCAAGAGTAAGCAACTAAGCGAAATAAAGCCATGGAACGCTTATTTGCCTTCTATCTATGCATTCTGACACACCAACAATGTTTTCTGCTTCAATTTGACTCATTTCACAAAGATGCTTATTTCTGGCGTAAACATGCAGTTCTACTCAAGAGTAAGCAACTAAGCGAAATAAAGCCATGGAACGCTTATTTGCCTTCTATCTATGCATTCTGACACACCAACAATGTTTTCTGCTTCAATTTGGCTCATTTTACAAAGATGCTTATTTCTGGCTTGAACATGCAGTTCTACTCAAGAGTAAGCCACTAAGCGAAATAAAGCCATGGAACGCTTATTTGCCTTCTATCTATGCATTCGGACACTCCAACAATGTTTTCTGCTTCAATTTGGCTCATTTTACAAAGATGCTTATTTCTGGCGTGAACATGCAGTTCTACTCAAGAGTAAGCAACTAAGCGAAATAGAGCGATAGAACGCTTATTTGCCTTCTATCTGTGCATTCTGACACTCCAACAATGTTTTCTGCTTCAATTTGACTCATTTCACAAAGATGCTTATTTCTAGCGTGAGCATGCAGTTCTACTCAAGAGTAAGCAACTAAGCGAAATAAAGCCATGGAACTATTATTTGCCTTCTATCTATGCATTCTGACACACCAACAATGTTTTCTGCTTCAATTTGGCTCATTTTACAAAGATGCTTATTTCTGGCGTGAACATACAGTTCTACTCAAGAGTAAGCAACTAAGCGAAATAAAGCGATAGAACGCTTATTTGCCTTCTATCTGTGCATTCTGACACTCCAACAATGTTTTCTGCTTCAATTTGACTCATTTCACAAAGATGCTTATTTCTGGCGTGAACATGCAGTTCTACTCAAGAGTAAGCAACTAAGCGAAATAAAGCGATAGAACGCTTATTTGCCTTCTATCTGTGCATTCTGACACTCCAACAATGTTTTCTGCTTCAATTTGACTCATTTCACAAAGGTGCTTATTTCTGGCGTAAACATGCAGTTCTACTCAAGAGTAAGCAACTAAGCGAAATAAAGCCATGGAACGCTTATTTGCCTTCTATCTATGCATTCTGACACACCAACAATGTTTTCTGCTTCAATTTGGCTCATTTTACAAAGATGCTTATTTCTGGCTTGAACATGCAGTTCTACTCAAGAGTAAGCCACTAAGCGAAATAAAGCCATGGAACGCTTATTTGCCTTCTATCTATGCATTCTGACATTCCAACAATGTTTTCTGCTTCAATTTGGCTCATTTTACAAAGATGCTTATTTCTGGCGTGAACATGCAGTTCTACTCAAGAGTAAGCAACTAAGCGAAATAAAGCCATGGAACGCTTATTTGCCTTCTATCTATGCATTCTGACACACCAACAATGTTTTCTGCTTCAATTTGACTCATTTCACAAAGATGCTTATTTCTGGCGTGAACATGCAGTTCTACTCAAGAGTAAGCAACTAAGCGAAATAAAGCCATGGAACGGTTATTTGCCTTCTATCTATGCATTCTGACACACCAACAATGCTTTCTGCTTCAATTTGGCTCATTTTACAAAGATGCTTATTTCTGGCTTGAACATGCAGTTCTACTCAAGAGTAAGCAACTAAGCGAAATAAAGCCATGGAACGCTTATTTGCCTTCTCTCTATGCATTCTGACACACCAACAATGTTTTCTGCTTCAATTTGGCTCATTTTACAAAGATGCTTATTTCTGGCGTGAACATGCAGTTCTACTCAAGAGTAAGCCACTAAGCGAAATAAAGCGATAGAACGCTTATTTGCCTTCTATCTGTGCATTCTGACACTACAACAATATGTTCTGCTTCAATTTGACTCATTTTACAAAGATGCTTATTTCTGGCGTGAACATGCAGTTCTACTCAAGAGTAAGCCACTAAGCGAAATAAAGCCATGGAACGCTTATTTGCCTTCTATCTATGCATTCTGACACTCCAACAATGTTTTCTGCTTCAATTTGGCTCATTTTACAAAGATGCTTATTTCTGGCGTGAACATGCAGTTCTAGTCAAGAGTAAGCAACTAAGCGAAATAAAGCCATGGAACGCTTATTTGCCTTCTATCTATGCATTCTGACACTCCAACAATGTTTTCTGCTTCAATTTGACTCATTTCACAAAGATGCTTATTTCTGGCGTGAACATGCAGTTCTACTCAAGAGTAAGCAACTAAGCGAAATAAAGCCATGGAACGCTTATTTGCCTTCTATCTATGCATTCTGACACTCCAACAATGTTTTCTGCTTCAATTTGGCTCATTTTACAAAGATGCTTATTTCTGGCGTGAACATGCAGTTCTACTCAAGAGTAAGCAACTAAGCGAAATAAAGCCATGGAACGCTTATTTGCCTTCTGTCTATGCATTCTGACACACCAACAATGTTTTCTGCTTCAATTTGGCTCATTTTACAAAGATGCTTATTTCTGGCTTGAACATGCAGTTCTACTCAAGAGTAAGCAACTAAGCGAAATAAAGCCATGGAACGCTTATTTGCCTTCTATCTATGCATTCTGACACTCCAACAATGTTTTCTGCTTCAATGTGGCTCATTTTACAAAGATGCTTATTTCTGGCGTGAACATGCAGTTCTACTCAAGAGTAAGCAACAAAGCGAAATAAAGCCATGGAACGCTTATTTGCCTTCTATCTATGCATTCTGACACACCAACAATGTTTTCTGCTTCAATTTGACTCATTTTACAAAGATGCTTATTTCTGGCGTGAACATGCAGTTCTACTCAAGAGTAAGCAACTAAGCGAAATAAAGCCATGGAACGCTTATTTGCCTTCTATCTGTGCATTCTGACACTCCAACAATGTTTTCTGCTTCAATTTGACTCATTTTACAAAGGTGATTATTCCTGGCGTGAACATGCAGTTCTACTCAAGAGTAAGCAACTAAGCGAAATAAAGCCAAGGAACGCTTATTTGCCTTCTATCTATTCATTCTGACACTCCAACAATGTTTTCTGCTTCAATTTGGCTCATTTTACAAATATGCTTATTTCTGGCTTGAACATGCAGTTCTACTCAAGAGTAAGCAACTAAGCGAAATAAAGCCATGGAACGCTTATTTGCCTTCTATCTATGCATTCTGACACACCAACAATGTTTTCTGCTTCAATTTGGCTCATTTCACAAAGAAGCTTATTTCTGGCGTGAACATGCAGTTCTACTCAAGAGTAAGCAACTAAGCGAAATAAAGCGATAGAACGCTTATATGCCTTCTATCTGTGCATTCTGACACTCCAACAATGTTTTCTGCTTCAATTTGATCATTTCACAAAGGTGCTTATTTCTGGCGTAAACATGCAGTTCTACTCAAGAGTAAGCAACTAAGCGAAATAAAGCCATGGAACGCTTATTTGCCTTCTATCTATGCATTCTGACACACCAACAATGTTTTCTGCTTCAATTTGGCTCATTTTACAAAGATGCTTATTTCTGGCGTGAACATGCAGTTCTACTCAAGAGTAAGCCACTAAGCGAAATAAAGCCATGGAACGCTTATTTGCCTTCTATCTATGCATTCTGACACTCCAACAATGTTTTGTGCTTCAATTTGGCTCATTTTACAAAGATGCTTATTTCTGGCGTGAACATGCAGTTCTACTCAAGAGTAAGCAACTAAGCGAAATAAAGCCATGGAACGCTTATTTGCCTTCTATCTCTGCATTCTGACACACCAACAATGTTTTCTGCTTCAATTTGGCTCATTTTACAAAGATGCTTATTTCTGGCTTGAACATGCAGTTCTACTCAAGAGTAAGCAACTAAGCGAAATAAAGCCATGGAACGCTTATTTGCCTTCTATCTATGCATTCTGACACACCAACAATGTTTTCTGCTTCAATTTGGCTCATTTCACAAAGATGCTTATTTCTGGCGTGAACATGCAGTTCTACTCAAGAGTAAGCAACTAAGCGAAATAAAGCGATAGAACGCTTATTTGCCTTCTATCTGTGCATTCTGACACTCCAACAATGTTTTCTGCTTCAATTTGACTCATTTCACAAAGATGCTTATTTCTGGCGTGAACATGCAGTTCTACTCAAGAGTAAGCAACTAAGCGAAATAAAGCCATGGAACGGTTATTTGCCTTCTATCTATGCATTCTGACACACCAACAATGCTTTCTGCTTCAATTTGGCTCATTTTACAAAGATGCTTATTTCTGGCTTGAACATGCAGTTCTACTCAAGAGTAAGCAACTAAGCGAAATAAAGCCATGGAACGCTTATTTGCCTTCTCTCTATGCATTCTGACACACCAACAATGTTTTCTGCTTCAATTTGGCTCATTTTACAAAGATGCTTATTTCTGGCGTGAACATGCAGTTCTACTCAAGAGTAAGCAACTAAGCGAAATAAAGCGATAGAACGCTTATTTGCCTTCTATCTGTGCATTCTGACACTACAACAATATGTTCTGCTTCAATTTGACTCATTTTACAAAGATGCTTATTTCTGGCGTGAACATGCAGTTCTACTCAAGAGTAAGCCACTAAGCGAAATAAAGCCATGGAACGCTTATTTGCCTTCTATCTATGCATTCTGACACTCCAACAATGTTTTCTGCTTCAATTTGGCTCATTTTACAAAGATGCTTATTTCTGGCGTGAACATGCAGTTCTACTCAAGAGTAAGCAACTAAGCGAAATAAAGCCATGGAACGCTTATTTGCCTTCTGTCTATGCATTCTGACACACCAACAATGTTTTCTGCTTCAATTTGGCTCATTTTACAAAGATGCTTATTTCTGGCTTGAACATGCAGTTCTACTCAAGAGTAAGCCACTAAGCGAAATAAAGCCATGGAACGCTTATTTGCCTTCTATCTATGCATTCTGACACACCAACAATGTTTTCTGCTTCAATTTGGCTCATTTTACAAAGATGCTTATTTCTGGCTTGAACATGCAGTTCTACTCAAGAGTAAGCAACTAAGCAAAATAAAGCGATAGAACGCTTATTTGCCTTCTATCTGTGCATTCTGACACTCCAACAATGTTTTCTGCTTCAATTTGACTCATTTTACAAAGATGCTTATTTCTGGCGTGAACATGCAGTTCTACTCAAGAGTAAGCAACTAAGCGAAATAAAGCGATAGAACGCTTATTTGCCTTCTATCTGTGCATTCTGACACACCAACAATGTTTTCTGCTTCAATTTGACTCATTTTACAAAGATGCTTATTTCTGGCGTTAACATGCAGTTCTACTCAAGAGTAAGCCACTAAGCGAAATAAAGCCATGGAACGCTTATTTGCCTTCTATCTATGCATTCTGACACTCCAACAATGTTTTCTGCTTCAATTTGGCTCATTTTACAAAGATGCTTATTTCTGGCGTGAACATGCAGTTCTACTCAAGAGTAAGCAACTAAGCGAAATAAAGCCATGGAACGCTTATTTGCCTTCTATCTATGCATTCTGACACACCAACAATGTTTTCTGCTTCAATTTGGCTCATTTTACAAAGATGCTTATTTCTGGCGTGAACATGCAGTTCTACTCAAGAGTAAGCCACTAAGCGAAATAAAGCCATGGAACGCTTATTTGCCTTCTATCTATGCATTCTGACATTCCAACAATGTTTTCTGCTTCAATTTGGCTCATTTTACAAAGATGCTTATTTCTGGCGTGAACATGCAGTTCTACTCAAGAGTAAGCAACTAAGCGAAATAAAGCCATGGAACGCTTATTTGCCTTCTATCTATGCATTCTGACACACCAACAATGTTTTCTGCTTCAATTTGACTCATTTCACAAAGATGCTTATTTCTGGCGTGAACATGCAGTTCTACTCAAGAGTAAGCAACTAAGCGAAATAAAGCCATGGAACGGTTATTTGCCTTCTATCTATGCATTCTGACACACCAACAATGCTTTCTGCTTCAATTTGGCTCATTTTACAAAGATGCTTATTTCTGGCTTGAACATGCAGTTCTACTCAAGAGTAAGCAACTAAGCGAAATAAAGCCATGGAACGCTTATTTGCCTTCTCTCTATGCATTCTGACACACCAACAATGTTTTCTGCTTCAATTTGGCTCATTTTACAAAGATGCTTATTTCTGGCGTGAACATGCAGTTCTACTCAAGAGTAAGCCACTAAGCGAAATAAAGCGATAGAACGCTTATTTGCCTTCTATCTGTGCATTCTGACACTACAACAATATGTTCTGCTTCAATTTGACTCATTTTACAAAGATGCTTATTTCTGGCGTGAACATGCAGTTCTACTCAAGAGTAAGCCACTAAGCGAAATAAAGCCATGGAACGCTTATTTGCCTTCTATCTATGCATTCTGACACTCCAACAATGTTTTCTGCTTCAATTTGGCTCATTTTACAAAGATGCTTATTTCTGGCGTGAACATGCAGTTCTAGTCAAGAGTAAGCAACTAAGCGAAATAAAGCCATGGAACGCTTATTTGCCTTCTATCTATGCATTCTGACACTCCAACAATGTTTTCTGCTTCAATTTGACTCATTTCACAAAGATGCTTATTTCTGGCGTGAACATGCAGTTCTACTCAAGAGTAAGCAACTAAGCGAAATAAAGCCATGGAACGCTTATTTGCCTTCTATCTATGCATTCTGACACTCCAACAATGTTTTCTGCTTCAATTTGGCTCATTTTACAAAGATGCTTATTTCTGGCGTGAACATGCAGTTCTACTCAAGAGTAAGCAACTAAGCGAAATAAAGCCATGGAACGCTTATTTGCCTTCTGTCTATGCATTCTGACACACCAACAATGTTTTCTGCTTCAATTTGGCTCATTTTACAAAGATGCTTATTTCTGGCTTGAACATGCAGTTCTACTCAAGAGTAAGCAACTAAGCGAAATAAAGCCATGGAACGCTTATTTGCCTTCTATCTATGCATTCTGACACTCCAACAATGTTTTCTGCTTCAATGTGGCTCATTTTACAAAGATGCTTATTTCTGGCGTGAACATGCAGTTCTACTCAAGAGTAAGCAACAAAGCGAAATAAAGCCATGGAACGCTTATTTGCCTTCTATCTATGCATTCTGACACACCAACAATGTTTTCTGCTTCAATTTGACTCATTTTACAAAGATGCTTATTTCTGGCGTGAACATGCAGTTCTACTCAAGAGTAAGCAACTAAGCGAAATAAAGCCATGGAACGCTTATTTGCCTTCTATCTGTGCATTCTGACACTCCAACAATGTTTTCTGCTTCAATTTGACTCATTTTACAAAGGTGATTATTCCTGGCGTGAACATGCAGTTCTACTCAAGAGTAAGCAACTAAGCGAAATAAAGCCAAGGAACGCTTATTTGCCTTCTATCTATTCATTCTGACACTCCAACAATGTTTTCTGCTTCAATTTGGCTCATTTTACAAATATGCTTATTTCTGGCTTGAACATGCAGTTCTACTCAAGAGTAAGCAACTAAGCGAAATAAAGCCATGGAACGCTTATTTGCCTTCTATCTATGCATTCTGACACACCAACAATGTTTTCTGCTTCAATTTGGCTCATTTCACAAAGAAGCTTATTTCTGGCGTGAACATGCAGTTCTACTCAAGAGTAAGCAACTAAGCGAAATAAAGCGATAGAACGCTTATATGCCTTCTATCTGTGCATTCTGACACTCCAACAATGTTTTCTGCTTCAATTTGATCATTTCACAAAGGTGCTTATTTCTGGCGTAAACATGCAGTTCTACTCAAGAGTAAGCAACTAAGCGAAATAAAGCCATGGAACGCTTATTTGCCTTCTATCTATGCATTCTGACACACCAACAATGTTTTCTGCTTCAATTTGGCTCATTTTACAAAGATGCTTATTTCTGGCGTGAACATGCAGTTCTACTCAAGAGTAAGCCACTAAGCGAAATAAAGCCATGGAACGCTTATTTGCCTTCTATCTATGCATTCTGACACTCCAACAATGTTTTGTGCTTCAATTTGGCTCATTTTACAAAGATGCTTATTTCTGGCGTGAACATGCAGTTCTACTCAAGAGTAAGCAACTAAGCGAAATAAAGCCATGGAACGCTTATTTGCCTTCTATCTCTGCATTCTGACACACCAACAATGTTTTCTGCTTCAATTTGGCTCATTTTACAAAGATGCTTATTTCTGGCTTGAACATGCAGTTCTACTCAAGAGTAAGCAACTAAGCGAAATAAAGCCATGGAACGCTTATTTGCCTTCTATCTATGCATTCTGACACACCAACAATGTTTTCTGCTTCAATTTGGCTCATTTCACAAAGATGCTTATTTCTGGCGTGAACATGCAGTTCTACTCAAGAGTAAGCAACTAAGCGAAATAAAGCGATAGAACGCTTATTTGCCTTCTATCTGTGCATTCTGACACTCCAACAATGTTTTCTGCTTCAATTTGACTCATTTCACAAAGATGCTTATTTCTGGCGTGAACATGCAGTTCTACTCAAGAGTAAGCAACTAAGCGAAATAAAGCCATGGAACGGTTATTTGCCTTCTATCTATGCATTCTGACACACCAACAATGCTTTCTGCTTCAATTTGGCTCATTTTACAAAGATGCTTATTTCTGGCTTGAACATGCAGTTCTACTCAAGAGTAAGCAACTAAGCGAAATAAAGCCATGGAACGCTTATTTGCCTTCTCTCTATGCATTCTGACACACCAACAATGTTTTCTGCTTCAATTTGGCTCATTTTACAAAGATGCTTATTTCTGGCGTGAACATGCAGTTCTACTCAAGAGTAAGCAACTAAGCGAAATAAAGCGATAGAACGCTTATTTGCCTTCTATCTGTGCATTCTGACACTACAACAATATGTTCTGCTTCAATTTGACTCATTTTACAAAGATGCTTATTTCTGGCGTGAACATGCAGTTCTACTCAAGAGTAAGCCACTAAGCGAAATAAAGCCATGGAACGCTTATTTGCCTTCTATCTATGCATTCTGACACTCCAACAATGTTTTCTGCTTCAATTTGGCTCATTTTACAAAGATGCTTATTTCTGGCGTGAACATGCAGTTCTACTCAAGAGTAAGCAACTAAGCGAAATAAAGCCATGGAACGCTTATTTGCCTTCTGTCTATGCATTCTGACACACCAACAATGTTTTCTGCTTCAATTTGGCTCATTTTACAAAGATGCTTATTTCTGGCTTGAACATGCAGTTCTACTCAAGAGTAAGCCACTAAGCGAAATAAAGCCATGGAACGCTTATTTGCCTTCTATCTATGCATTCTGACACACCAACAATGTTTTCTGCTTCAATTTGGCTCATTTTACAAAGATGCTTATTTCTGGCTTGAACATGCAGTTCTACTCAAGAGTAAGCAACTAAGCAAAATAAAGCGATAGAACGCTTATTTGCCTTCTATCTGTGCATTCTGACACTCCAACAATGTTTTCTGCTTCAATTTGACTCATTTTACAAAGATGCTTATTTCTGGCGTGAACATGCAGTTCTACTCAAGAGTAAGCAACTAAGCGAAATAAAGCGATAGAACGCTTATTTGCCTTCTATCTGTGCATTCTGACACACCAACAATGTTTTCTGCTTCAATTTGACTCATTTTACAAAGATGCTTATTTCTGGCGTTAACATGCAGTTCTACTCAAGAGTAAGCCACTAAGCGAAATAAAGCCATGGAACGCTTATTTGCCTTCTATCTATGCATTCTGACACTCCAACAATGTTTTCTGCTTCAATTTGGCTCATTTTACAAAGATGCTTATTTCTGGCGTGAACATGCAGTTCTACTCAAGAGTAAGCAACTAAGCGAAATAAAGCCATGGAACGCTTATTTGCCTTCTATCTATGCATTCTGACACACCAACAATGTTTTCTGCTTCAATTTGGCTCATTTTACAAAGATGCTTATTTCTGGCGTGAACATGCAGTTCTACTCAAGAGTAAGCCACTAAGCGAAATAAAGCCATGGAACGCTTATTTGCCTTCTATCTATGCATTCTGACACACCAACAATGTTTTCTGCTTCAATTTGACTCATTTCACAAAGATGCTTATTTCTGGCGTGAACATGCAGTTCTACTCAAGAGTAAGCAACTAAGCGAAATAAAGCCATGGAACGCTTATTTGCCTTCTGTCTATGCATTCTGACACACCAACAATGTTTTCTGCTTCAATTTGGCTCATTTTACAAAGATGCTTATTTCTGGCTTGAACATGCAGTTCTACTCAAGAGTAAGCAACTAAGCGAAATAAAGCCATGGAACGCTTATTTGCCTTCTATCTATGCATTCTGACACACCAACAATGTTTTCTGCTTCAATTTGGCTCATTTTACAAAGATGCTTATTTCTGGCTTGAACATGCAGTTCTACTCAAGAGTAAGCAACTAAGCAAAATAAAGCGATAGAACGCTTATTTGCCTTCTATCTGTGCATTCTGACACTCCAACAATGTTTTCTGCTTCAATTTGACTCATTTTACAAAGATGCTTATTTCTGGCGTGAACATGCAGTTCTACTCAAGAGTAAGCAACTAAGCGAAATAAAGCGATAGAACGCTTATTTGCCTTCTATCTGTGCATTCTGACACTCCAACAATGTGTTCTGCTTCAATTTGACTCATTTCACAAAGATGCTTATTTCTGGCGTTAACATGCAGTTCTACTCAAGAGTAAGCCACTAAGCGAAATAAAGCCATGGAACGCTTATTTGCCTTCTATCTATGCATTCTGACACTCCAACAATGTTTTCTGCTTCAATTTGGCTCATTTTACAAAGATGCTTATTTCTGGCGTGAACATGCAGTTCTACTCAAGAGTAAGCAACTAAGCGAAATAAAGCCATGGAACGCTTATTTGCCTTCTATCTATGCATTCTGACACACCAACAATGTTTTCTGCTTCAATTTGACTCATTTTACAAAGATGCTTATTTCTGGCGTGAACATGCAGTTCTACTCAAGAGTAAGCAACTAAGCGAAATAAAGCCATGGAACGCTTATTTGCCTTCTATCTGTGCATTCTGACACTCCAACAATGTTTTCTGCTTCAATTTGACTCATTTTACAAAGGTGATTATTCCTGGCGTGAACATGCGGTTCTACTCAAGAGTAAGCAACTAAGCGAAATAAAGCCAGGGAACGCTTATTTGCCTTCTATCTATTCATTCTGACACTCCAACAATGTTTTCTGCTTCAATTTGGCTCATTTTACAAATATGCTTATTTCTGGCTTGAACATGCAGTTCTACTCAAGAGTAAGCAACTAAGCGAAATAAAGCCATGGAACGCTTATTTGCCTTCTGTCTATGCATTCTGACACACCAACAATGTTTTCTGCTTCAATTTGGCTCATTTTACAAAGATGCTTATTTCTGGCTTGAACATGCAGTTCTACTCAAGAGTAAGCCACTAAGCGAAATAAAGCCATGGAACGCTTATTTGCCTTCTATCTATGCATTCTGACACACCAACAATGTTTTCTGCTTCAATTTGGCTCATTTTACAAAGATGCTTATTTCTGGCGTGAACATGCAGTTCTACTCAAGAGTAAGCCACTAAGCGAAATAAAGCCATGGAACGCTTATTTGCCTTCTATCTATGCATTCTGACACTCCAACAATGTTTTCTGCTTCAATTTGGCTCATTTTACAAAGATGCTTATTTCTGGCGTGAACATGCAGTTCTACTCAAGAGTAAGCAACTAAGCGAAATAAAGCCATGGAACGCTTATTTGCCTTCTGTCTATGCATTCTGACACACCAACAATGTTTTCTGCTTCAATTTGGCTCATTTTACAAAGATGCTTATTTCTGGCTTGAACATGCAGTTCTACTCAAGAGTAAGCAACTAAGCGAAATAAAGCCATGGAACGCTTATTTGCCTTCTATCTATGCATTCTGACACACCAACAATGTTTTCTGCTTCAATTTGGCTCATTTTACAAAGATGCTTATTTCTGGCTTGAACATGCAGTTCTACTCAAGAGTAAGCAACTAAGCAAAATAAAGCGATAGAACGCTTATTTGCCTTCTATCTGTTCATTCTGACACTCCAACAATGTTTTCTGCTTCAATTTGACTCATTTTACAAAGATGCTTATTTCTGGCGTGAACATGCAGTTCTACTCAAGAGTAAGCAACTAAGCGAAATAAAGCGATAGAACGCTTATTTGCCTTCTATCTGTGCATTCTGACACACCAACAATGTTTTCTGCTTCAATTTGACTCATTTTACAAAGATGCTTATTTCTGGCGTTAACATGCAGTTCTACTCAAGAGTAAGCCACTAAGCGAAATAAAGCCATGGAACGCTTATTTGCCTTCTATCTATGCATTCTGACACTCCAACAATGTTTTCTGCTTCAATTTGGCTCATTTTACAAAGATGCTTATTTCTGGCGTGAACATGCAGTTCTACTCAAGAGTAAGCAACTAAGCGAAATAAAGCCATGGAACGCTTATTTGCCTTCTATCTATGCATTCTGACACACCAACAATGTTTTCTGCTTCAATTTGACTCATTTTACAAAGATGCTTATTTCTGGCGTGAACATGCAGTTCTACTCAAGAGTAAGCAACTAAGCGAAATAAAGCCATGGAACGCTTATTTGCCTTCTATCTGTGCATTCTGACACTCCAACAATGTTTTCTGCTTCAATTTGACTCATTTTACAAAGGTGATTATTCCTGGCGTGAACATGCAGTTCTACTCAAGAGTAAGCAACTAAGCGAAATAAAGCCAGGGAACGCTTATTTGCCTTCTATCTATTCATTCTGACACTCCAACAATGTTTTCTGCTTCAATTTGGCTCATTTTACAAATATGCTTATTTCTGGCTTGAACATGCAGTTCTACTCAAGAGTAAGCAACTAAGCGAAATAAAGCCATGGAACGCTTATTTGCCTTCTGTCTATGCATTCTGACACACCAACAATGTTTTCTGCTTCAATTTGGCTCATTTTACAAAGATGCTTATTTCTGGCTTGAACATGCAGTTCTACTCAAGAGTAAGCCACTAAGCGAAATAAAGCCATGGAACGCTTATTTGCCTTCTATCTATGCATTCTGACACACCAACAATGTTTTCTGCTTCAATTTGGCTCATTTTACAAAGATGCTTATTTCTGGCGTGAACATGCAGTTCTACTCAAGAGTAAGCCACTAAGC
Source organism: Zootoca vivipara (assembly GCF_965207765.1). Classification (NCBI taxonomy): domain Eukaryota; kingdom Metazoa; phylum Chordata; class Lepidosauria; order Squamata; family Lacertidae; genus Zootoca; species Zootoca vivipara. The sequence goes on along the minus strand of NW_028291067.1, from coordinate 277,457 downwards.
GAAATAAAGCCATGGAACGCTTATTTGCCTTCTATCTATGCATTCTGACACTCCAACAATGTTTTCTGCTTCAATTTGGCTCATTTTACAAAGATGCTTATTTCTGGCGTGAACATGCAGTTCTACTCAAGAGTAAGCAACTAAGCGAAATAAAGCCATGGAACGCTTATTTGCCTTCTGTCTATGCATTCTGACACACCAACAATGTTTTCTGCTTCAATTTGGCTCATTTTACAAAGATGCTTATTTCTGGCTTGAACATGCAGTTCTACTCAAGAGTAAGCAACTAAGCGAAATAAAGCCATGGAACGCTTATTTGCCTTCTATCTATGCATTCTGACACACCAACAATGTTTTCTGCTTCAATTTGGCTCATTTTACAAAGATGCTTATTTCTGGCTTGAACATGCAGTTCTACTCAAGAGTAAGCAACTAAGCAAAATAAAGCGATAGAACGCTTATTTGCCTTCTATCTGTGCATTCTGACACTCCAACAATGTTTTCTGCTTCAATTTGACTCATTTTACAAAGATGCTTATTTCTGGCGTGAACATGCAGTTCTACTCAAGAGTAAGCAACTAAGCGAAATAAAGTGATAGAACGCTTATTTGCCTTCTATCTGTGCATTCTGACACACCAACAATGTTTTCTGCTTCAATTTGACTCATTTTACAAAGATGCTTATTTCTGGCGTTAACATGCAGTTCTACTCAAGAGTAAGCCACTAAGCGAAATAAAGCCATGGAACGCTTATTTGCCTTCTATCTATGCATTCTGACACTCCAACAATGTTTTCTGCTTCAATTTGGCTCATTTTACAAAGATGCTTATTTCTGGCGTGAACATGCAGTTCTACTCAAGAGTAAGCAACTAAGCGAAATAAAGCCATGGAACGCTTATTTGCCTTCTATCTATGCATTCTGACACACCAACAATGTTTTCTGCTTCAATTTGACTCATTTTACAAAGATGCTTATTTCTGGCGTGAACATGCAGTTCTACTCAAGAGTAAGCAACTAAGCGAAATAAAGCCATGGAACGCTTATTTGCCTTCTATCTGTGCATTCTGACACTCCAACAATGTTTTCTGCTTCAATTTGACTCATTTTACAAAGGTGATTATTCCTGGCGTGAACATGCAGTTCTACTCAAGAGTAAGCAACTAAGCGAAATAAAGCCAGGGAACGCTTATTTGCCTTCTATCTATTCATTCTGACACTCCAACAATGTTTTCTGCTTCAATTTGGCTCATTTTACAAATATGCTTATTTCTGGCTTGAACATGCAGTTCTACTCAAGAGTAAGCAACTAAGCGAAATAAAGCCATGGAACGCTTATTTGCCTTCTGTCTATGCATTCTGACACACCAACAATGTTTTCTGCTTCAATTTGGCTCATTTTACAAAGATGCTTATTTCTGGCTTGAACATGCAGTTCTACTCAAGAGTAAGCCACTAAGCGAAATAAAGCCATGGAACGCTTATTTGCCTTCTATCTATGCATTCTGACACACCAACAATGTTTTCTGCTTCAATTTGGCTCATTTTACAAAGATGCTTATTTCTGGCGTGAACATGCAGTTCTACTCAAGAGTAAGCCACTAAGCGAAATAAAGCCATGGAACGCTTATTTGCCTTCTATCTATGCATTCTGACACTCCAACAATGTTTTCTGCTTCAATTTGGCTCATTTTACAAAGATGCTTATTTCTGGCGTGAACATGCAGTTCTACTCAAGAGTAAGCAACTAAGCGAAATAAAGCCATGGAACGCTTATTTGCCTTCTGTCTATGCATTCTGACACACCAACAATGTTTTCTGCTTCAATTTGGCTCATTTTACAAAGATGCTTATTTCTGGCTTGAACATGCAGTTCTACTCAAGAGTAAGCAACTAAGCGAAATAAAGCCATGGAACGCTTATTTGCCTTCTATCTATGCATTCTGACACACCAACAATGTTTTCTGCTTCAATTTGGCTCATTTTACAAAGATGCTTATTTCTGGCTTGAACATGCAGTTCTACTCAAGAGTAAGCAACTAAGCAAAATAAAGCGATAGAACGCTTATTTGCCTTCTATCTGTGCATTCTGACACTCCAACAATGTTTTCTGCTTCAATTTGACTCATTTTACAAAGATGCTTATTTCTGGCGTGAACATGCAGTTCTACTCAAGAGTAAGCAACTAAGCGAAATAAAGCGATAGAACGCTTATTTGCCTTCTATCTGTGCATTCTGACACACCAACAATGTTTTCTGCTTCAATTTGACTCATTTTACAAAGATGCTTATTTCTGGCGTGAACATGCAGTTCTACTCAAGAGTAAGCAACTAAGCGAAATAAAGCCATGGAACGCTTATTTGCCTTCTATCTATGCATTCTGACACACCAACAATGTTTTCTGCTTCAATTTGACTCATTTCACAAAGATGCTTATTTCTGGCGTGAACATGCAGTTCTACTCAAGAGTAAGCAACTAAGCGAAATAAAGCGATAGAACGCTTATTTGCCTTCTATCTGTGCATTCTGACACTCCAACAATGTTTTCTGCTTCAATTTGACTCATTTCACAAAGGTGCTTATTTCTGGCGTAAACATGCAGTTCTACTCAAGAGTAAGCAACTAAGCGAAATAAAGCGATAGAACGCTTATTTGCCTTCTATCTGTGCATTCTGACACTCCAACAATGTTTTCTGCTTCAATTTGACTCATTTCACAAAGGTGCTTATTTCTGGCGTAAACATGCAGTTCTACTCAAGAGTAAGCAACTAAGCGAAATAAAGCCATGGAACGCTTATTTGCCTTCTATCTATGCATTCTGACACACCAACAATGTTTTCTGCTTCAATTTGGCTCATTTTACAAAGATGCTTATTTCTGGCGTGAACATGCAGTTCTACTCAAGAGTAAGCCACTAAGCGAAATAAAGCCATGGAACGCTTATTTGCCTTCTATCTATGCATTCTGACACTCCAACAATGTTTTCTGCTTCAATTTGGCTCATTTTACAAAGATGCTTATTTCTGGCATTAACATGCAGTTCTACTCAAGAGTAAGCAACTAAGCGAAATAAAGCCATGGAACGCTTATTTGCCTTCTGTCTATGCATTCTGACACACCAACAATGTTTTCTGCTTCAATTTGGCTCATTTTACAAAGATGCTTATTTCTGGCTTGAACATGCAGTTCTACTCAAGAGTAAGCAACTAAGCGAAATAAAGCCATGGAACGCTTATTTGCCTTCTATCTATGCATTCTGACACACCAACAATGTTTTCTGCTTCAATTTGGCTCATTTTACAAAGATGCTTATTTCTGGCTTGAACATGCAGTTCTACTCAAGAGTAAGCAACTAAGCAAAATAAAGCGATAGAACGCTTATTTGCCTTCTATCTGTGCATTCTGACACTCCAACAATGTTTTCTGCTTCAATTTGACTCATTTTACAAAGATGCTTATTTCTGGCGTGAACATGCAGTTCTACTCAAGAGTAAGCAACTAAGCGAAATAAAGCGATAGAACGCTTATTTGCCTTCTATCAGTGCATTCTGACACTCCAACAATGTGTTCTGCTTCAATTTGACTCATTTCACAAAGATGCTTATTTCTGGCGTTAACATGCAGTTCTACTCAAGAGTAAGCCACTAAGCGAAATAAAGCCATGGAACGCTTATTTGCCTTCTATCTATGCATTCTGACACTCCAACAATGTTTTCTGCTTCAATTTGGCTCATTTTACAAAGATGCTTATTTCTGGCGTGAACATGCAGTTCTACTCAAGAGTAAGCAACTAAGCGAAATAAAGCCATGGAACGCTTATTTGCCTTCTATCTATGCATTCTGACACTCCAACAATGTTTTCTGCTTCAATTTGGCTCATTTTACAAAGATGCTTATTTCTGGCGTGAACATGCAGTTCTACTCAAGAGTAAGCAACTAAGCGAAATAAAGCCATGGAACGCTTATTTGCCTTCTATCTATGCATTCTGACACACCAACAATGTTTTCTGCTTCAATTTGACTCATTTCACAAAGATGCTTATTTCTGGCGTGAACATGCAGTTCTACTCAAGAGTAAGCAACTAAGCGAAATAAAGCCATGGAACGCTTATTTGCCTTCTGTCTATGCATTCTGACACACCAACAATGTTTTCTGCTTCAATTTGGCTCATTTTACAAAGATGCTTATTTCTGGCTTGAACATGCAGTTCTACTCAAGAGTAAGCAACTAAGCGAAATAAAGCCATGGAACGCTTATTTGCCTTCTATCTATGCATTCTGACACACCAACAATGTTTTCTGCTTCAATTTGGCTCATTTTACAAAGATGCTTATTTCTGGCTTGAACATGCAGTTCTACTCAAGAGTAAGCAACTAAGCAAAATAAAGCGATAGAACGCTTATTTGCCTTCTATCTGTGCATTCTGACACTCCAACAATGTTTTCTGCTTCAATTTGACTCATTTTACAAAGATGCTTATTTCTGGCGTGAACATGCAGTTCTACTCAAGAGTAAGCAACTAAGCGAAATAAAGCGATAGAACGCTTATTTGCCTTCTATCTGTGCATTCTGACACTCCAACAATGTGTTCTGCTTCAATTTGACTCATTTCACAAAGATGCTTATTTCTGGCGTTAACATGCAGTTCTACTCAAGAGTAAGCCACTAAGCGAAATAAAGCCATGGAACGCTTATTTGCCTTCTATCTATGCATTCTGACACTCCAACAATGTTTTCTGCTTCAATTTGGCTCATTTTACAAAGATGCTTATTTCTGGCGTGAACATGCAGTTCTACTCAAGAGTAAGCAACTAAGCGAAATAAAGCCATGGAACGCTTATTTGCCTTCTATCTATGCATTCTGACACACCAACAATGTTTTCTGCTTCAATTTGACTCATTTTACAAAGATGCTTATTTCTGGCGTGAACATGCAGTTCTACTCAAGAGTAAGCAACTAAGCGAAATAAAGCCATGGAACGCTTATTTGCCTTCTATCTGTGCATTCTGACACTCCAACAATGTTTTCTGCTTCAATTTGACTCATTTTACAAAGGTGATTATTCCTGGCGTGAACATGCGGTTCTACTCAAGAGTAAGCAACTAAGCGAAATAAAGCCAGGGAACGCTTATTTGCCTTCTATCTATTCATTCTGACACTCCAACAATGTTTTCTGCTTCAATTTGGCTCATTTTACAAATATGCTTATTTCTGGCTTGAACATGCAGTTCTACTCAAGAGTAAGCAACTAAGCGAAATAAAGCCATGGAACGCTTATTTGCCTTCTGTCTATGCATTCTGACACACCAACAATGTTTTCTGCTTCAATTTGGCTCATTTTACAAAGATGCTTATTTCTGGCTTGAACATGCAGTTCTACTCAAGAGTAAGCCACTAAGCGAAATAAAGCCATGGAACGCTTATTTGCCTTCTATCTATGCATTCTGACACACCAACAATGTTTTCTGCTTCAATTTGGCTCATTTTACAAAGATGCTTATTTCTGGCGTGAACATGCAGTTCTACTCAAGAGTAAGCCACTAAGCGAAATAAAGCCATGGAACGCTTATTTGCCTTCTATCTATGCATTCTGACACTCCAACAATGTTTTCTGCTTCAATTTGGCTCATTTTACAAAGATGCTTATTTCTGGCGTGAACATGCAGTTCTACTCAAGAGTAAGCAACTAAGCGAAATAAAGCCATGGAACGCTTATTTGCCTTCTGTCTATGCATTCTGACACACCAACAATGTTTTCTGCTTCAATTTGGCTCATTTTACAAAGATGCTTATTTCTGGCTTGAACATGCAGTTCTACTCAAGAGTAAGCAACTAAGCGAAATAAAGCCATGGAACGCTTATTTGCCTTCTATCTATGCATTCTGACACACCAACAATGTTTTCTGCTTCAATTTGGCTCATTTTACAAAGATGCTTATTTCTGGCTTGAACATGCAGTTCTACTCAAGAGTAAGCAACTAAGCAAAATAAAGCGATAGAACGCTTATTTGCCTTCTATCTGTGCATTCTGACACTCCAACAATGTTTTCTGCTTCAATTTGACTCATTTTACAAAGATGCTTATTTCTGGCGTGAACATGCAGTTCTACTCAAGAGTAAGCAACTAAGCGAAATAAAGCGATAGAACGCTTATTTGCCTTCTATCTGTGCATTCTGACACACCAACAATGTTTTCTGCTTCAATTTGACTCATTTTACAAAGATGCTTATTTCTGGCGTTAACATGCAGTTCTACTCAAGAGTAAGCCACTAAGCGAAATAAAGCCATGGAACGCTTATTTGCCTTCTATCTATGCATTCTGACACTCCAACAATGTTTTCTGCTTCAATTTGGCTCATTTTACAAAGATGCTTATTTCTGGCGTGAACATGCAGTTCTACTCAAGAGTAAGCAACTAAGCGAAATAAAGCCATGGAACGCTTATTTGCCTTCTATCTATGCATTCTGACACACCAACAATGTTTTCTGCTTCAATTTGACTCATTTTACAAAGATGCTTATTTCTGGCGTGAACATGCAGTTCTACTCAAGAGTAAGCAACTAAGCGAAATAAAGCCATGGAACGCTTATTTGCCTTCTATCTGTGCATTCTGACACTCCAACAATGTTTTCTGCTTCAATTTGACTCATTTTACAAAGGTGATTATTCCTGGCGTGAACATGCAGTTCTACTCAAGAGTAAGCAACTAAGCGAAATAAAGCCAGGGAACGCTTATTTGCCTTCTATCTATTCATTCTGACACTCCAACAATGTTTTCTGCTTCAATTTGGCTCATTTTACAAATATGCTTATTTCTGGCTTGAACATGCAGTTCTACTCAAGAGTAAGCAACTAAGCGAAATAAAGCCATGGAACGCTTATTTGCCTTCTGTCTATGCATTCTGACACACCAACAATGTTTTCTGCTTCAATTTGGCTCATTTTACAAAGATGCTTATTTCTGGCTTGAACATGCAGTTCTACTCAAGAGTAAGCCACTAAGCGAAATAAAGCCATGGAACGCTTATTTGCCTTCTATCTATGCATTCTGACACACCAACAATGTTTTCTGCTTCAATTTGGCTCATTTTACAAAGATGCTTATTTCTGGCGTGAACATGCAGTTCTACTCAAGAGTAAGCCACTAAGCGAAATAAAGCCATGGAACGCTTATTTGCCTTCTATCTATGCATTCTGACACTCCAACAATGTTTTCTGCTTCAATTTGGCTCATTTTACAAAGATGCTTATTTCTGGCGTGAACATGCAGTTCTACTCAAGAGTAAGCAACTAAGCGAAATAAAGCCATGGAACGCTTATTTGCCTTCTGTCTATGCATTCTGACACACCAACAATGTTTTCTGCTTCAATTTGGCTCATTTTACAAAGATGCTTATTTCTGGCTTGAACATGCAGTTCTACTCAAGAGTAAGCAACTAAGCGAAATAAAGCCATGGAACGCTTATTTGCCTTCTATCTATGCATTCTGACACACCAACAATGTTTTCTGCTTCAATTTGGCTCATTTTACAAAGATGCTTATTTCTGGCTTGAACATGCAGTTCTACTCAAGAGTAAGCAACTAAGCAAAATAAAGCGATAGAACGCTTATTTGCCTTCTATCTGTGCATTCTGACACTCCAACAATGTTTTCTGCTTCAATTTGACTCATTTTACAAAGATGCTTATTTCTGGCGTGAACATGCAGTTCTACTCAAGAGTAAGCAACTAAGCGAAATAAAGTGATAGAACGCTTATTTGCCTTCTATCTGTGCATTCTGACACACCAACAATGTTTTCTGCTTCAATTTGACTCATTTTACAAAGATGCTTATTTCTGGCGTTAACATGCAGTTCTACTCAAGAGTAAGCCACTAAGCGAAATAAAGCCATGGAACGCTTATTTGCCTTCTATCTATGCATTCTGACACTCCAACAATGTTTTCTGCTTCAATTTGGCTCATTTTACAAAGATGCTTATTTCTGGCGTGAACATGCAGTTCTACTCAAGAGTAAGCAACTAAGCGAAATAAAGCCATGGAACGCTTATTTGCCTTCTATCTATGCATTCTGACACACCAACAATGTTTTCTGCTTCAATTTGACTCATTTTACAAAGATGCTTATTTCTGGCGTGAACATGCAGTTCTACTCAAGAGTAAGCAACTAAGCGAAATAAAGCCATGGAACGCTTATTTGCCTTCTATCTGTGCATTCTGACACTCCAACAATGTTTTCTGCTTCAATTTGACTCATTTTACAAAGGTGATTATTCCTGGCGTGAACATGCAGTTCTACTCAAGAGTAAGCAACTAAGCGAAATAAAGCCAGGGAACGCTTATTTGCCTTCTATCTATTCATTCTGACACTCCAACAATGTTTTCTGCTTCAATTTGGCTCATTTTACAAATATGCTTATTTCTGGCTTGAACATGCAGTTCTACTCAAGAGTAAGCAACTAAGCGAAATAAAGCCATGGAACGCTTATTTGCCTTCTGTCTATGCATTCTGACACACCAACAATGTTTTCTGCTTCAATTTGGCTCATTTTACAAAGATGCTTATTTCTGGCTTGAACATGCAGTTCTACTCAAGAGTAAGCCACTAAGCGAAATAAAGCCATGGAACGCTTATTTGCCTTCTATCTATGCATTCTGACACACCAACAATGTTTTCTGCTTCAATTTGGCTCATTTTACAAAGATGCTTATTTCTGGCGTGAACATGCAGTTCTACTCAAGAGTAAGCCACTAAGCGAAATAAAGCCATGGAACGCTTATTTGCCTTCTATCTATGCATTCTGACACTCCAACAATGTTTTCTGCTTCAATTTGGCTCATTTTACAAAGATGCTTATTTCTGGCGTGAACATGCAGTTCTACTCAAGAGTAAGCAACTAAGCGAAATAAAGCCATGGAACGCTTATTTGCCTTCTGTCTATGCATTCTGACACACCAACAATGTTTTCTGCTTCAATTTGGCTCATTTTACAAAGATGCTTATTTCTGGCTTGAACATGCAGTTCTACTCAAGAGTAAGCAACTAAGCGAAATAAAGCCATGGAACGCTTATTTGCCTTCTATCTATGCATTCTGACACACCAACAATGTTTTCTGCTTCAATTTGGCTCATTTTACAAAGATGCTTATTTCTGGCTTGAACATGCAGTTCTACTCAAGAGTAAGCAACTAAGCAAAATAAAGCGATAGAACGCTTATTTGCCTTCTATCTGTGCATTCTGACACTCCAACAATGTTTTCTGCTTCAATTTGACTCATTTTACAAAGATGCTTATTTCTGGCGTGAACATGCAGTTCTACTCAAGAGTAAGCAACTAAGCGAAATAAAGCGATAGAACGCTTATTTGCCTTCTATCTGTGCATTCTGACACACCAACAATGTTTTCTGCTTCAATTTGACTCATTTTACAAAGATGCTTATTTCTGGCGTGAACATGCAGTTCTACTCAAGAGTAAGCAACTAAGCGAAATAAAGCCATGGAACGCTTATTTGCCTTCTATCTATGCATTCTGACACACCAACAATGTTTTCTGCTTCAATTTGACTCATTTCACAAAGATGCTTATTTCTGGCGTGAACATGCAGTTCTACTCAAGAGTAAGCAACTAAGCGAAATAAAGCGATAGAACGCTTATTTGCCTTCTATCTGTGCATTCTGACACTCCAACAATGTTTTCTGCTTCAATTTGACTCATTTCACAAAGGTGCTTATTTCTGGCGTAAACATGCAGTTCTACTCAAGAGTAAGCAACTAAGCGAAATAAAGCGATAGAACGCTTATTTGCCTTCTATCTGTGCATTCTGACACTCCAACAATGTTTTCTGCTTCAATTTGACTCATTTCACAAAGGTGCTTATTTCTGGCGTAAACATGCAGTTCTACTCAAGAGTAAGCAACTAAGCGAAATAAAGCCATGGAACGCTTATTTGCCTTCTATCTATGCATTCTGACACACCAACAATGTTTTCTGCTTCAATTTGGCTCATTTTACAAAGATGCTTATTTCTGGCGTGAACATGCAGTTCTACTCAAGAGTAAGCCACTAAGCGAAATAAAGCCATGGAACGCTTATTTGCCTTCTATCTATGCATTCTGACACTCCAACAATGTTTTCTGCTTCAATTTGGCTCATTTTACAAAGATGCTTATTTCTGGCATTAACATGCAGTTCTACTCAAGAGTAAGCAACTAAGCGAAATAAAGCCATGGAACGCTTATTTGCCTTCTGTCTATGCATTCTGACACACCAACAATGTTTTCTGCTTCAATTTGGCTCATTTTACAAAGATGCTTATTTCTGGCTTGAACATGCAGTTCTACTCAAGAGTAAGCAACTAAGCGAAATAAAGCCATGGAACGCTTATTTGCCTTCTATCTATGCATTCTGACACACCAACAATGTTTTCTGCTTCAATTTGGCTCATTTTACAAAGATGCTTATTTCTGGCTTGAACATGCAGTTCTACTCAAGAGTAAGCAACTAAGCAAAATAAAGCGATAGAACGCTTATTTGCCTTCTATCTGTGCATTCTGACACTCCAACAATGTTTTCTGCTTCAATTTGACTCATTTTACAAAGATGCTTATTTCTGGCGTGAACATGCAGTTCTACTCAAGAGTAAGCAACTAAGCGAAATAAAGCGATAGAACGCTTATTTGCCTTCTATCAGTGCATTCTGACACTCCAACAATGTGTTCTGCTTCAATTTGACTCATTTCACAAAGATGCTTATTTCTGGCGTTAACATGCAGTTCTACTCAAGAGTAAGCCACTAAGCGAAATAAAGCCATGGAACGCTTATTTGCCTTCTATCTATGCATTCTGACACTCCAACAATGTTTTCTGCTTCAATTTGGCTCATTTTACAAAGATGCTTATTTCTGGCGTGAACATGCAGTTCTACTCAAGAGTAAGCAACTAAGCGAAATAAAGCCATGGAACGCTTATTTGCCTTCTATCTATGCATTCTGACACACCAACAATGTTTTCTGCTTCAATTTGACTCATTTTACAAAGATGCTTATTTCTGGCGTGAACATGCAGTTCTACTCAAGAGTAAGCAACTAAGCGAAATAAAGCCATGGAACGCTTATTTGCCTTCTATCTGTGCATTCTGACACTCCAACAATGTTTTCTGCTTCAATTTGACTCATTTTACAAAGGTGATTATTCCTGGCGTGAACATGCAGTTCTACTCAAGAGTAAGCAACTAAGCGAAATAAAGCCAGGGAACGCTTATTTGCCTTCTATCTATTCATTCTGACACTCCAACAATGTTTTCTGCTTCAATTTGGCTCATTTTACAAATATGCTTATTTCTGGCTTGAACATGCAGTTCTACTCAAGAGTAAGCAACTAAGCGAAATAAAGCCATGGAACGCTTATTTGCCTTCTATCTATGCATTCTGACACACCAACAATGTTTTCTGCTTCAATTTGACTCATTTCACAAAGATGCTTATTTCTGGCGTTAACATGCAGTTCTACTCAAGAGTAAGCCACTAAGCGAAATAAAGCCATGGAACGCTTATTTGCCTTCTATCTATGCATTCTGACACTCCAACAATGTTTTCTGCTTCAATTTGACTCATTTCACAAAGGTGCTTATTTCTGGCGTAAACATGCAGTTCTACTCAAGAGTAAGCAACTAAGCGAAATAAAGCTATGGAACGCTTATTTGCCTTCTATCTATGCATTCTGACACACCAACAATGTTTTCTGCTTCAATTTGGCTCATTTTACAAAGATGCTTATTTCTGGCGTGAACATGCAGTTCTACTCAAGAGTAAGCCACTAAGCGAAATAAAGCCATGGAACGCTTATTTGCCTTCTATCTATGCATTCTGACACTCCAACAATGTTTTCTGCTTCAATTTGGCTCATTTTACAAAGATGCTTATTTCTGGCGTGAACATGCAGTTCTACTCAAGAGTAAGCAACTAAGCGAAATAAAGCCATGGAACGCTTATTTGCCTTCTATCTATGCATTCTGACACACCAACAATGTTTTCTGCTTCAATTTGACTCATTTTACAAAGATGCTTATTTCTGGCGTGAACATGCAGTTCTACTCAAGAGTAAGCAACTAAGCGAAATAAAGCCATGGAACGCTTATTTGCCTTCTATCTGTGCATTCTGACACTCCAACAATGTTTTCTGCTTCAATTTGACTCATTTTACAAAGGTGATTATTCCTGGCGTGAACATGCAGTTCTACTCAAGAGTAAGCAACTAAGCGAAATAAAGCCAGGGAACGCTTATTTGCCTTCTATCTATTCATTCTGACACTCCAACAATGTTTTCTGCTTCAATTTGGCTCATTTTACAAATATGCTTATTTCTGGCTTGAACATGCAGTTCTACTCAAGAGTAAGCAACTAAGCGAAATAAAGCCATGGAACGCTTATTTGCCTTCTATCTATGCATTCTGACACACCAACAATGTTTTCTGCTTCAATTTGACTCATTTCACAAAGATGCTTATTTCTGGCGTTAACATGCAGTTCTACTCAAGAGTAAGCCACTAAGCGAAATAAAGCCATGGAACGCTTATTTGCCTTCTATCTATGCATTCTGACACTCCAACAATGTTTTCTGCTTCAATTTGACTCATTTCACAAAGGTGCTTATTTCTGGCGTAAACATGCAGTTCTACTCAAGAGTAAGCAACTAAGCGAAATAAAGCCATGGAACGCTTATTTGCCTTCTATCTATGCATTCTGACACACCAACAATGTTTTCTGCTTCAATTTGGCTCATTTTACAAAGATGCTTATTTCTGGCGTGAACATGCAGTTCTACTCAAGAGTAAGCCACTAAGCGAAATAAAGCCATGGAACGCTTATTTGCCTTCTATCTATGCATTCTGACACTCCAACAATGTTTTCTGCTTCAATTTGGCTCATTTTACAAAGATGCTTATTTCTGGCGTGAACATGCAGTTCTACTCAAGAGTAAGCAACTAAGCGAAATAAAGCCATGGAACGCTTATTTGCCTTCTATCTATGCATTCTGACACACCAACAATGTTTTCTGCTTCAATTTGACTCATTTCACAAAGATGCTTATTTCTGGCGTGAACATGCAGTTCTACTCAAGAGTAAGCAACTAAGCGAAATAAAGCCATGGAACGCTTATTTGCCTTCTGTCTATGCATTCTGACACACCAACAATGTTTTCTGCTTCAATTTGGCTCATTTTACAAAGATGCTTATTTCTGGCTTGAACATGCAGTTCTACTCAAGAGTAAGCAACTAAGCGAAATAAAGCCATGGATCGCTTATTTGCCTTCTATCTATGCATTCTGACACACCAACAATGTTTTCTGCTTCAATTTGGCTCATTTTACAAAGATGCTTATTTCTGGCTTGAACATGCAGTTCTACTCAAGAGTAAGCAACTAAGCGAAATAAAGCGATAGAACGCTTATTTGCCTTCTATCTGTGCATTCTGACACTCCAACAATGTTTTCTGCTTCAATTTGACTCATTTTACAAAGATGCTTATTTCTGGCGTGAACATGCAGTTCTACTCAAGAGTAAGCAACTAAGCGAAATAAAGCGATAGAACGCTTATTTGCCTTCTATCTGTGCATTCTGACACTCCAACAATGTGCTCTGCTTCAATTTGAATCATTTCACAAAGATGCTTATTTCTGGCATTAACATGCAGTTCTACTCAAGAGTAAGCCACTAAGCGAAATAAAGCCATGGAACGCTTATTTGCCTTCTATCTATGCATTCTGACACTCCAACAATGTTTTCTGCTTCAATTTGGCTCATTTTACAAAGATGCTTATTTCTGGCGTGAACATGCAGTTCTACTCAAGAGTAAGCAACTAAGCGAAATAAAGCCATGGAACGCTTATTTGCCTTCTATCTATGCATTCTGACACACCAACAATGTTTTCTGCTTCAATTTGACTCATTTTACAAAGATGCTTATTTCTGGCTTGAACATGCAGTTCTACTCAAGAGTAAGCAACTAAGCGAAATAAAGCGATAGAACGCTTATTTGCCTTCTATCTGTGCATTCTGACACTCCAACAATGTTTTCTGCTTCAATTTGACTCATTTTACAAAGATGCTTATTTCTGGCGTGAACATGCAGTTCTACTCAAGAGTAAGCAACTAAGCGAAATAAAGCTATAGAACGCTTATTTGCCTTCTATCTGTGCATTCTGACACTCCAACAATGTGCTCTGCTTCAATTTGACTCATTTCACAAAGATGCTTATTTCTGGCGTTAACATGCAGTTCTACTCAAGAGTAAGCCACTAAGCGAAATAAAGCCATGGAACGCTTATTTGCCTTCTATCTATGCATTCTGACACTCCAACAATGTTTTCTGCTTCAATTTGGCTCATTTTACAAAGATGCTTATTTCTGGCGTGAACATGCAGTTCTACTCAAGAGTAAGCAACTAAGCGAAATAAAGCCATGGAACGCTTATTTGCCTTCTATCTATGCATTCTGCCACACCAACAATGTTTTCTGCTTCAATTTGACTCATTTTACAAAGATGCTTATTTCTGGCGTGAACATGCAGTTCTACTCAAGAGTAAGCAACTAAGCGAAATAAAGCCATGGAACGCTTATTTGCCTTCTATCTGTGCATTCTGACACTCCAACAATGTTTTCTGCTTCAATTTGACTCATTTTACAAAGATGCTTATTTCTGGCGTGAACATGCAGTTCTACTCAAGAGTAAGCAACTAAGCGAAATAAAGCCAGGGAACGCTTATTTGCCTTCTATCTATGCATTCTGACACTCCAACAATGTTTTCTGCTTCAATTTGGCTCATTTTACAAATATGCTTATTTCTGGCTTGAACATGCAGTTCTACTCAAGAGTAAGCAACTAAGCGAAATAAAGCCATGGAACGCTTATTTGCCTTCTATCTATGCATTCTGACACACCAACAATGTTTTCTGCTTCAATTTGGCTCATTTCACAAAGAAGCTTATTTCTGGCGTGAACATGCAGTTCTACTCAAGAGTAAGCAACTAAGCGAAATAAAGCGATAGAACGCTTATTTGCCTTCTATCTGTGCATTCTGACACTCCAACAATGTTTTCTGCTTCAATTTGACTCATTTCACAAAGGTGCTTATTTCTGGCGTAAACATGCAGTTCTACTCAAGAGTAAGCAACTAAGCGAAATAAAGCCATGGAACGCTTATTTGCCTTCTATCTATGCATTCTGACACACCAACAATGTTTTCTGCTTCAATTTGGCTCATTTTACAAAGATGCTTATTTCTGGCGTGAACATGCAGTTCTACTCAAGAGTAAGCCACTAAGCGAAATAAAGCCATGGAACGCTTATTTGCCTTCTATCTATGCATTCTGACACTCCAACAATGTTTTGTGCTTCAATTTGGCTCATTTTACAAAGATGCTTATTTCTGGCGTGAACATGCAGTTCTACTCAAGAGTAAGCAACTAAGCGAAATAAAGCCATGGAACGCTTATTTGCCTTCTATCTATGCATTCTGACACACCAACAATGTTTTCTGCTTCAATTTGACTCATTTCACAAAGATGCTTATTTCTGGCGTGAACATGCAGTTCTACTCAAGAGTAAGCCACTAAGCGAAATAAAGCCATGGAACGCTTATTTGCCTTCTATCTATGCATTCTGACACTCCAACAATGTTTTCTGCTTCAATTTGGCTCATTTTACAAAGATGCTTATTTCTGGCGTGAACATGCAGTTCTACTCAAGAGTAAGCAACTAAGCGAAATAAAGCCATGGAACGCTTATTTGCCTTCTATCTATGCATTCTGACACACCAACAATGTTTTCTGCTTCAATTTGACTCATTTTACAAAGATGCTTATTTCTGGCGTGAACATGCAGTTCTACTCAAGAGTAAGCAACTAAGCGAAATAAAGCCATGGAACGCTTATTTGCCTTCTATCTGTGCATTCTGACACTCCAACAATGTTTTCTGCTTCAATTTGACTCATTTTACAAAGGTGATTATTCCTGGCGTGAACATGCAGTTCTACTCAAGAGTAAGCAACTAAGCGAAATAAAGCGATAGAACGCTTATTTGCCTTCTATCTGTGCATTCTGACACTCCAACAATGTGCTCTGCTTCAATTTGACTCATTTCACAAAGATGCTTATTTCTGGCGTTAACATGCAGTTCTACTCAAGAGTAAGCCACTAAGCGAAATAAAGCCATGGAACGCTTATTTGCCTTCTATCTATGCATTCTGACACACCAACAATGTTTTCTGCTTCAATTTGGCTCATTTTACAAAGATGCTTATTTCTGGCGTGAACATGCAGTTCTACTCAAGAGTAAGCCACTAAGCGAAATAAAGCCATGGAACGCTTATTTGCCTTCTATCTATGCATTCTGACACTCCAACAATGTTTTCTGCTTCAATTTGGCTCATTTTACAAAGGTGATTATTTCTGGCTTGAACATGCAGTTCTACTCAAGAGTAAGCAACTAAGCAAAATAAAGCGATAGAACGCTTATTTGCCTTCTATCTGTGCATTCTGACACTCCAACAATGTTTTCTGCTTCAATTTGACTCATTTTACAAAGATGCTTATTTCTGGCGTGAACATGCAGTTCTACTCAAGAGTAAGCAACTAAGCGAAATAAAGTGATAGAACGCTTATTTGCCTTCTATCTGTGCATTCTGACACACCAACAATGTTTTCTGCTTCAATTTGACTCATTTTACAAAGATGCTTATTTCTGGCGTTAACATGCAGTTCTACTCAAGAGTAAGCCACTAAGCGAAATAAAGCCATGGAACGCTTATTTGCCTTCTATCTATGCATTCTGACACTCCAACAATGTTTTCTGCTTCAATTTGGCTCATTTTACAAAGATGCTTATTTCTGGCGTGAACATGCAGTTCTACTCAAGAGTAAGCAACTAAGCGAAATAAAGCCATGGAACGCTTATTTGCCTTCTATCTATGCATTCTGACACACCAACAATGTTTTCTGCTTCAATTTGACTCATTTTACAAAGATGCTTATTTCTGGCGTGAACATGCAGTTCTACTCAAGAGTAAGCAACTAAGCGAAATAAAGCCATGGAACGCTTATTTGCCTTCTATCTGTGCATTCTGACACTCCAACAATGTTTTCTGCTTCAATTTGACTCATTTTACAAAGGTGATTATTCCTGGCGTGAACATGCAGTTCTACTCAAGAGTAAGCAACTAAGCGAAATAAAGCCAGGGAACGCTTATTTGCCTTCTATCTATTCATTCTGACACTCCAACAATGTTTTCTGCTTCAATTTGGCTCATTTTACAAATATGCTTATTTCTGGCTTGAACATGCAGTTCTACTCAAGAGTAAGCAACTAAGCGAAATAAAGCCATGGAACGCTTATTTGCCTTCTGTCTATGCATTCTGACACACCAACAATGTTTTCTGCTTCAATTTGGCTCATTTTACAAAGATGCTTATTTCTGGCTTGAACATGCAGTTCTACTCAAGAGTAAGCCACTAAGCGAAATAAAGCCATGGAACGCTTATTTGCCTTCTATCTATGCATTCTGACACACCAACAATGTTTTCTGCTTCAATTTGGCTCATTTTACAAAGATGCTTATTTCTGGCGTGAACATGCAGTTCTACTCAAGAGTAAGCCACTAAGCGAAATAAAGCCATGGAACGCTTATTTGCCTTCTATCTATGCATTCTGACACTCCAACAATGTTTTCTGCTTCAATTTGGCTCATTTTACAAAGATGCTTATTTCTGGCGTGAACATGCAGTTCTACTCAAGAGTAAGCAACTAAGCGAAATAAAGCCATGGAACGCTTATTTGCCTTCTGTCTATGCATTCTGACACACCAACAATGTTTTCTGCTTCAATTTGGCTCATTTTACAAAGATGCTTATTTCTGGCTTGAACATGCAGTTCTACTCAAGAGTAAGCAACTAAGCGAAATAAAGCCATGGAACGCTTATTTGCCTTCTATCTATGCATTCTGACACACCAACAATGTTTTCTGCTTCAATTTGGCTCATTTTACAAAGATGCTTATTTCTGGCTTGAACATGCAGTTCTACTCAAGAGTAAGCAACTAAGCAAAATAAAGCGATAGAACGCTTATTTGCCTTCTATCTGTGCATTCTGACACTCCAACAATGTTTTCTGCTTCAATTTGACTCATTTTACAAAGATGCTTATTTCTGGCGTGAACATGCAGTTCTACTCAAGAGTAAGCAACTAAGCGAAATAAAGCGATAGAACGCTTATTTGCCTTCTATCTGTGCATTCTGACACACCAACAATGTTTTCTGCTTCAATTTGACTCATTTTACAAAGATGCTTATTTCTGGCGTGAACATGCAGTTCTACTCAAGAGTAAGCAACTAAGCGAAATAAAGCCATGGAACGCTTATTTGCCTTCTATCTATGCATTCTGACACACCAACAATGTTTTCTGCTTCAATTTGACTCATTTCACAAAGATGCTTATTTCTGGCGTGAACATGCAGTTCTACTCAAGAGTAAGCAACTAAGCGAAATAAAGCGATAGAACGCTTATTTGCCTTCTATCTGTGCATTCTGACACTCCAACAATGTTTTCTGCTTCAATTTGACTCATTTCACAAAGGTGCTTATTTCTGGCGTAAACATGCAGTTCTACTCAAGAGTAAGCAACTAAGCGAAATAAAGCGATAGAACGCTTATTTGCCTTCTATCTGTGCATTCTGACACTCCAACAATGTTTTCTGCTTCAATTTGACTCATTTCACAAAGGTGCTTATTTCTGGCGTAAACATGCAGTTCTACTCAAGAGTAAGCAACTAAGCGAAATAAAGCCATGGAACGCTTATTTGCCTTCTATCTATGCATTCTGACACACCAACAATGTTTTCTGCTTCAATTTGGCTCATTTTACAAAGATGCTTATTTCTGGCGTGAACATGCAGTTCTACTCAAGAGTAAGCCACTAAGCGAAATAAAGCCATGGAACGCTTATTTGCCTTCTATCTATGCATTCTGACACTCCAACAATGTTTTCTGCTTCAATTTGGCTCATTTTACAAAGATGCTTATTTCTGGCATTAACATGCAGTTCTACTCAAGAGTAAGCAACTAAGCGAAATAAAGCCATGGAACGCTTATTTGCCTTCTGTCTATGCATTCTGACACACCAACAATGTTTTCTGCTTCAATTTGGCTCATTTTACAAAGATGCTTATTTCTGGCTTGAACATGCAGTTCTACTCAAGAGTAAGCAACTAAGCGAAATAAAGCCATGGAACGCTTATTTGCCTTCTATCTATGCATTCTGACACACCAACAATGTTTTCTGCTTCAATTTGGCTCATTTTACAAAGATGCTTATTTCTGGCTTGAACATGCAGTTCTACTCAAGAGTAAGCAACTAAG
Source organism: Zootoca vivipara (assembly GCF_965207765.1). NCBI lineage: Eukaryota > Metazoa > Chordata > Lepidosauria > Squamata > Lacertidae > Zootoca > Zootoca vivipara. The sequence continues at coordinate 258,040 of NW_028291067.1, read as the reverse complement.
CAAAATAAAGCGATAGAACGCTTATTTGCCTTCTATCTGTGCATTCTGACACTCCAACAATGTTTTCTGCTTCAATTTGACTCATTTTACAAAGATGCTTATTTCTGGCGTGAACATGCAGTTCTACTCAAGAGTAAGCAACTAAGCGAAATAAAGCGATAGAACGCTTATTTGCCTTCTATCAGTGCATTCTGACACTCCAACAATGTGTTCTGCTTCAATTTGACTCATTTCACAAAGATGCTTATTTCTGGCGTTAACATGCAGTTCTACTCAAGAGTAAGCCACTAAGCGAAATAAAGCCATGGAACGCTTATTTGCCTTCTATCTATGCATTCTGACACTCCAACAATGTTTTCTGCTTCAATTTGGCTCATTTTACAAAGATGCTTATTTCTGGCGTGAACATGCAGTTCTACTCAAGAGTAAGCAACTAAGCGAAATAAAGCCATGGAACGCTTATTTGCCTTCTATCTATGCATTCTGACACTCCAACAATGTTTTCTGCTTCAATTTGGCTCATTTTACAAAGATGCTTATTTCTGGCGTGAACATGCAGTTCTACTCAAGAGTAAGCAACTAAGCGAAATAAAGCCATGGAACGCTTATTTGCCTTCTATCTATGCATTCTGACACACCAACAATGTTTTCTGCTTCAATTTGACTCATTTCACAAAGATGCTTATTTCTGGCGTGAACATGCAGTTCTACTCAAGAGTAAGCAACTAAGCGAAATAAAGCCATGGAACGCTTATTTGCCTTCTGTCTATGCATTCTGACACACCAACAATGTTTTCTGCTTCAATTTGGCTCATTTTACAAATATGCTTATTTCTGGCTTGAACATGCAGTTCTACTCAAGAGTAAGCAACTAAGCGAAATAAAGCCATGGAACGCTTATTTGCCTTCTATCTATGCATTCTGACACACCAACAATGTTTTCTGCTTCAATTTGGCTCATTTTACAAAGATGCTTATTTCTGGCTTGAACATGCAGTTCTACTCAAGAGTAAGCAACTAAGCAAAATAAAGCGATAGAACGCTTATTTGCCTTCTATCTGTGCATTCTGACACTCCAACAATGTTTTCTGCTTCAATTTGACTCATTTTACAAAGATGCTTATTTCTGGCGTGAACATGCAGTTCTACTCAAGAGTAAGCAACTAAGCGAAATAAAGCGATAGAACGCTTATTTGCCTTCTATCTGTGCATTCTGACACTCCAACAATGTGTTCTGCTTCAATTTGACTCATTTCACAAAGATGCTTATTTCTGGCGTTAACATGCAGTTCTACTCAAGAGTAAGCCACTAAGCGAAATAAAGCCATGGAACGCTTATTTGCCTTCTATCTATGCATTCTGACACTCCAACAATGTTTTCTGCTTCAATTTGGCTCATTTTACAAAGATGCTTATTTCTGGCGTGAACATGCAGTTCTACTCAAGAGTAAGCAACTAAGCGAAATAAAGCCATGGAACGCTTATTTGCCTTCTATCTATGCATTCTGACACACCAACAATGTTTTCTGCTTCAATTTGACTCATTTTACAAAGATGCTTATTTCTGGCGTGAACATGCAGTTCTACTCAAGAGTAAGCAACTAAGCGAAATAAAGCCATGGAACGCTTATTTGCCTTCTATCTGTGCATTCTGACACTCCAACAATGTTTTCTGCTTCAATTTGACTCATTTTACAAAGGTGATTATTCCTGGCGTGAACATGCGGTTCTACTCAAGAGTAAGCAACTAAGCGAAATAAAGCCAGGGAACGCTTATTTGCCTTCTATCTATTCATTCTGACACTCCAACAATGTTTTCTGCTTCAATTTGGCTCATTTTACAAATATGCTTATTTCTGGCTTGAACATGCAGTTCTACTCAAGAGTAAGCAACTAAGCGAAATAAAGCCATGGAACGCTTATTTGCCTTCTGTCTATGCATTCTGACACACCAACAATGTTTTCTGCTTCAATTTGGCTCATTTTACAAAGATGCTTATTTCTGGCTTGAACATGCAGTTCTACTCAAGAGTAAGCCACTAAGCGAAATAAAGCCATGGAACGCTTATTTGCCTTCTATCTATGCATTCTGACACACCAACAATGTTTTCTGCTTCAATTTGGCTCATTTTACAAAGATGCTTATTTCTGGCGTGAACATGCAGTTCTACTCAAGAGTAAGCCACTAAGCGAAATAAAGCCATGGAACGCTTATTTGCCTTCTATCTATGCATTCTGACACTCCAACAATGTTTTCTGCTTCAATTTGGCTCATTTTACAAAGATGCTTATTTCTGGCGTGAACATGCAGTTCTACTCAAGAGTAAGCAACTAAGCGAAATAAAGCCATGGAACGCTTATTTGCCTTCTGTCTATGCATTCTGACACACCAACAATGTTTTCTGCTTCAATTTGGCTCATTTTACAAAGATGCTTATTTCTGGCTTGAACATGCAGTTCTACTCAAGAGTAAGCAACTAAGCGAAATAAAGCCATGGAACGCTTATTTGCCTTCTATCTATGCATTCTGACACACCAACAATGTTTTCTGCTTCAATTTGGCTCATTTTACAAAGATGCTTATTTCTGGCTTGAACATGCAGTTCTACTCAAGAGTAAGCAACTAAGCAAAATAAAGCGATAGAACGCTTATTTGCCTTCTATCTGTGCATTCTGACACTCCAACAATGTTTTCTGCTTCAATTTGACTCATTTTACAAAGATGCTTATTTCTGGCGTGAACATGCAGTTCTACTCAAGAGTAAGCAACTAAGCGAAATAAAGCGATAGAACGCTTATTTGCCTTCTATCTGTGCATTCTGACACACCAACAATGTTTTCTGCTTCAATTTGACTCATTTTACAAAGATGCTTATTTCTGGCGTTAACATGCAGTTCTACTCAAGAGTAAGCCACTAAGCGAAATAAAGCCATGGAACGCTTATTTGCCTTCTATCTATGCATTCTGACACTCCAACAATGTTTTCTGCTTCAATTTGGCTCATTTTACAAAGATGCTTATTTCTGGCGTGAACATGCAGTTCTACTCAAGAGTAAGCAACTAAGCGAAATAAAGCCATGGAACGCTTATTTGCCTTCTATCTATGCATTCTGACACACCAACAATGTTTTCTGCTTCAATTTGACTCATTTTACAAAGATGCTTATTTCTGGCGTGAACATGCAGTTCTACTCAAGAGTAAGCAACTAAGCGAAATAAAGCCATGGAACGCTTATTTGCCTTCTATCTGTGCATTCTGACACTCCAACAATGTTTTCTGCTTCAATTTGACTCATTTTACAAAGGTGATTATTCCTGGCGTGAACATGCAGTTCTACTCAAGAGTAAGCAACTAAGCGAAATAAAGCCAGGGAACGCTTATTTGCCTTCTATCTATTCATTCTGACACTCCAACAATGTTTTCTGCTTCAATTTGGCTCATTTTACAAATATGCTTATTTCTGGCTTGAACATGCAGTTCTACTCAAGAGTAAGCAACTAAGCGAAATAAAGCCATGGAACGCTTATTTGCCTTCTGTCTATGCATTCTGACACACCAACAATGTTTTCTGCTTCAATTTGGCTCATTTTACAAAGATGCTTATTTCTGGCTTGAACATGCAGTTCTACTCAAGAGTAAGCCACTAAGCGAAATAAAGCCATGGAACGCTTATTTGCCTTCTATCTATGCATTCTGACACACCAACAATGTTTTCTGCTTCAATTTGGCTCATTTTACAAAGATGCTTATTTCTGGCGTGAACATGCAGTTCTACTCAAGAGTAAGCCACTAAGCGAAATAAAGCCATGGAACGCTTATTTGCCTTCTATCTATGCATTCTGACACTCCAACAATGTTTTCTGCTTCAATTTGGCTCATTTTACAAAGATGCTTATTTCTGGCGTGAACATGCAGTTCTACTCAAGAGTAAGCAACTAAGCGAAATAAAGCCATGGAACGCTTATTTGCCTTCTGTCTATGCATTCTGACACACCAACAATGTTTTCTGCTTCAATTTGGCTCATTTTACAAAGATGCTTATTTCTGGCTTGAACATGCAGTTCTACTCAAGAGTAAGCAACTAAGCGAAATAAAGCCATGGAACGCTTATTTGCCTTCTATCTATGCATTCTGACACACCAACAATGTTTTCTGCTTCAATTTGGCTCATTTTACAAAGATGCTTATTTCTGGCTTGAACATGCAGTTCTACTCAAGAGTAAGCAACTAAGCAAAATAAAGCGATAGAACGCTTATTTGCCTTCTATCTGTGCATTCTGACACTCCAACAATGTTTTCTGCTTCAATTTGACTCATTTTACAAAGATGCTTATTTCTGGCGTGAACATGCAGTTCTACTCAAGAGTAAGCAACTAAGCGAAATAAAGTGATAGAACGCTTATTTGCCTTCTATCTGTGCATTCTGACACACCAACAATGTTTTCTGCTTCAATTTGACTCATTTTACAAAGATGCTTATTTCTGGCGTTAACATGCAGTTCTACTCAAGAGTAAGCCACTAAGCGAAATAAAGCCATGGAACGCTTATTTGCCTTCTATCTATGCATTCTGACACTCCAACAATGTTTTCTGCTTCAATTTGGCTCATTTTACAAAGATGCTTATTTCTGGCGTGAACATGCAGTTCTACTCAAGAGTAAGCAACTAAGCGAAATAAAGCCATGGAACGCTTATTTGCCTTCTATCTATGCATTCTGACACACCAACAATGTTTTCTGCTTCAATTTGACTCATTTTACAAAGATGCTTATTTCTGGCGTGAACATGCAGTTCTACTCAAGAGTAAGCAACTAAGCGAAATAAAGCCATGGAACGCTTATTTGCCTTCTATCTGTGCATTCTGACACTCCAACAATGTTTTCTGCTTCAATTTGACTCATTTTACAAAGGTGATTATTCCTGGCGTGAACATGCAGTTCTACTCAAGAGTAAGCAACTAAGCGAAATAAAGCCAGGGAACGCTTATTTGCCTTCTATCTATTCATTCTGACACTCCAACAATGTTTTCTGCTTCAATTTGGCTCATTTTACAAATATGCTTATTTCTGGCTTGAACATGCAGTTCTACTCAAGAGTAAGCAACTAAGCGAAATAAAGCCATGGAACGCTTATTTGCCTTCTGTCTATGCATTCTGACACACCAACAATGTTTTCTGCTTCAATTTGGCTCATTTTACAAAGATGCTTATTTCTGGCTTGAACATGCAGTTCTACTCAAGAGTAAGCCACTAAGCGAAATAAAGCCATGGAACGCTTATTTGCCTTCTATCTATGCATTCTGACACACCAACAATGTTTTCTGCTTCAATTTGGCTCATTTTACAAAGATGCTTATTTCTGGCGTGAACATGCAGTTCTACTCAAGAGTAAGCCACTAAGCGAAATAAAGCCATGGAACGCTTATTTGCCTTCTATCTATGCATTCTGACACTCCAACAATGTTTTCTGCTTCAATTTGGCTCATTTTACAAAGATGCTTATTTCTGGCGTGAACATGCAGTTCTACTCAAGAGTAAGCAACTAAGCGAAATAAAGCCATGGAACGCTTATTTGCCTTCTGTCTATGCATTCTGACACACCAACAATGTTTTCTGCTTCAATTTGGCTCATTTTACAAAGATGCTTATTTCTGGCTTGAACATGCAGTTCTACTCAAGAGTAAGCAACTAAGCGAAATAAAGCCATGGAACGCTTATTTGCCTTCTATCTATGCATTCTGACACACCAACAATGTTTTCTGCTTCAATTTGGCTCATTTTACAAAGATGCTTATTTCTGGCTTGAACATGCAGTTCTACTCAAGAGTAAGCAACTAAGCAAAATAAAGCGATAGAACGCTTATTTGCCTTCTATCTGTGCATTCTGACACTCCAACAATGTTTTCTGCTTCAATTTGACTCATTTTACAAAGATGCTTATTTCTGGCGTGAACATGCAGTTCTACTCAAGAGTAAGCAACTAAGCGAAATAAAGCGATAGAACGCTTATTTGCCTTCTATCTGTGCATTCTGACACACCAACAATGTTTTCTGCTTCAATTTGACTCATTTTACAAAGATGCTTATTTCTGGCGTGAACATGCAGTTCTACTCAAGAGTAAGCAACTAAGCGAAATAAAGCCATGGAACGCTTATTTGCCTTCTATCTATGCATTCTGACACACCAACAATGTTTTCTGCTTCAATTTGACTCATTTCACAAAGATGCTTATTTCTGGCGTGAACATGCAGTTCTACTCAAGAGTAAGCAACTAAGCGAAATAAAGCGATAGAACGCTTATTTGCCTTCTATCTGTGCATTCTGACACTCCAACAATGTTTTCTGCTTCAATTTGACTCATTTCACAAAGGTGCTTATTTCTGGCGTAAACATGCAGTTCTACTCAAGAGTAAGCAACTAAGCGAAATAAAGCGATAGAACGCTTATTTGCCTTCTATCTGTGCATTCTGACACTCCAACAATGTTTTCTGCTTCAATTTGACTCATTTCACAAAGGTGCTTATTTCTGGCGTAAACATGCAGTTCTACTCAAGAGTAAGCAACTAAGCGAAATAAAGCCATGGAACGCTTATTTGCCTTCTATCTATGCATTCTGACACACCAACAATGTTTTCTGCTTCAATTTGGCTCATTTTACAAAGATGCTTATTTCTGGCGTGAACATGCAGTTCTACTCAAGAGTAAGCCACTAAGCGAAATAAAGCCATGGAACGCTTATTTGCCTTCTATCTATGCATTCTGACACTCCAACAATGTTTTCTGCTTCAATTTGGCTCATTTTACAAAGATGCTTATTTCTGGCATTAACATGCAGTTCTACTCAAGAGTAAGCAACTAAGCGAAATAAAGCCATGGAACGCTTATTTGCCTTCTGTCTATGCATTCTGACACACCAACAATGTTTTCTGCTTCAATTTGGCTCATTTTACAAAGATGCTTATTTCTGGCTTGAACATGCAGTTCTACTCAAGAGTAAGCAACTAAGCGAAATAAAGCCATGGAACGCTTATTTGCCTTCTATCTATGCATTCTGACACACCAACAATGTTTTCTGCTTCAATTTGGCTCATTTTACAAAGATGCTTATTTCTGGCTTGAACATGCAGTTCTACTCAAGAGTAAGCAACTAAGCAAAATAAAGCGATAGAACGCTTATTTGCCTTCTATCTGTGCATTCTGACACTCCAACAATGTTTTCTGCTTCAATTTGACTCATTTTACAAAGATGCTTATTTCTGGCGTGAACATGCAGTTCTACTCAAGAGTAAGCAACTAAGCGAAATAAAGCGATAGAACGCTTATTTGCCTTCTATCAGTGCATTCTGACACTCCAACAATGTGTTCTGCTTCAATTTGACTCATTTCACAAAGATGCTTATTTCTGGCGTTAACATGCAGTTCTACTCAAGAGTAAGCCACTAAGCGAAATAAAGCCATGGAACGCTTATTTGCCTTCTATCTATGCATTCTGACACTCCAACAATGTTTTCTGCTTCAATTTGGCTCATTTTACAAAGATGCTTATTTCTGGCGTGAACATGCAGTTCTACTCAAGAGTAAGCAACTAAGCGAAATAAAGCCATGGAACGCTTATTTGCCTTCTATCTATGCATTCTGACACACCAACAATGTTTTCTGCTTCAATTTGACTCATTTTACAAAGATGCTTATTTCTGGCGTGAACATGCAGTTCTACTCAAGAGTAAGCAACTAAGCGAAATAAAGCCATGGAACGCTTATTTGCCTTCTATCTGTGCATTCTGACACTCCAACAATGTTTTCTGCTTCAATTTGACTCATTTTACAAAGGTGATTATTCCTGGCGTGAACATGCAGTTCTACTCAAGAGTAAGCAACTAAGCGAAATAAAGCCAGGGAACGCTTATTTGCCTTCTATCTATTCATTCTGACACTCCAACAATGTTTTCTGCTTCAATTTGGCTCATTTTACAAATATGCTTATTTCTGGCTTGAACATGCAGTTCTACTCAAGAGTAAGCAACTAAGCGAAATAAAGCCATGGAACGCTTATTTGCCTTCTATCTATGCATTCTGACACACCAACAATGTTTTCTGCTTCAATTTGACTCATTTCACAAAGATGCTTATTTCTGGCGTTAACATGCAGTTCTACTCAAGAGTAAGCCACTAAGCGAAATAAAGCCATGGAACGCTTATTTGCCTTCTATCTATGCATTCTGACACTCCAACAATGTTTTCTGCTTCAATTTGACTCATTTCACAAAGGTGCTTATTTCTGGCGTAAACATGCAGTTCTACTCAAGAGTAAGCAACTAAGCGAAATAAAGCTATGGAACGCTTATTTGCCTTCTATCTATGCATTCTGACACACCAACAATGTTTTCTGCTTCAATTTGGCTCATTTTACAAAGATGCTTATTTCTGGCGTGAACATGCAGTTCTACTCAAGAGTAAGCCACTAAGCGAAATAAAGCCATGGAACGCTTATTTGCCTTCTATCTATGCATTCTGACACTCCAACAATGTTTTCTGCTTCAATTTGGCTCATTTTACAAAGATGCTTATTTCTGGCGTGAACATGCAGTTCTACTCAAGAGTAAGCAACTAAGCGAAATAAAGCCATGGAACGCTTATTTGCCTTCTATCTATGCATTCTGACACACCAACAATGTTTTCTGCTTCAATTTGACTCATTTTACAAAGATGCTTATTTCTGGCGTGAACATGCAGTTCTACTCAAGAGTAAGCAACTAAGCGAAATAAAGCCATGGAACGCTTATTTGCCTTCTATCTGTGCATTCTGACACTCCAACAATGTTTTCTGCTTCAATTTGACTCATTTTACAAAGGTGATTATTCCTGGCGTGAACATGCAGTTCTACTCAAGAGTAAGCAACTAAGCGAAATAAAGCCAGGGAACGCTTATTTGCCTTCTATCTATTCATTCTGACACTCCAACAATGTTTTCTGCTTCAATTTGGCTCATTTTACAAATATGCTTATTTCTGGCTTGAACATGCAGTTCTACTCAAGAGTAAGCAACTAAGCGAAATAAAGCCATGGAACGCTTATTTGCCTTCTATCTATGCATTCTGACACACCAACAATGTTTTCTGCTTCAATTTGACTCATTTCACAAAGATGCTTATTTCTGGCGTTAACATGCAGTTCTACTCAAGAGTAAGCCACTAAGCGAAATAAAGCCATGGAACGCTTATTTGCCTTCTATCTATGCATTCTGACACTCCAACAATGTTTTCTGCTTCAATTTGACTCATTTCACAAAGGTGCTTATTTCTGGCGTAAACATGCAGTTCTACTCAAGAGTAAGCAACTAAGCGAAATAAAGCCATGGAACGCTTATTTGCCTTCTATCTATGCATTCTGACACACCAACAATGTTTTCTGCTTCAATTTGGCTCATTTTACAAAGATGCTTATTTCTGGCGTGAACATGCAGTTCTACTCAAGAGTAAGCCACTAAGCGAAATAAAGCCATGGAACGCTTATTTGCCTTCTATCTATGCATTCTGACACTCCAACAATGTTTTCTGCTTCAATTTGGCTCATTTTACAAAGATGCTTATTTCTGGCGTGAACATGCAGTTCTACTCAAGAGTAAGCAACTAAGCGAAATAAAGCCATGGAACGCTTATTTGCCTTCTATCTATGCATTCTGACACACCAACAATGTTTTCTGCTTCAATTTGACTCATTTCACAAAGATGCTTATTTCTGGCGTGAACATGCAGTTCTACTCAAGAGTAAGCAACTAAGCGAAATAAAGCCATGGAACGCTTATTTGCCTTCTGTCTATGCATTCTGACACACCAACAATGTTTTCTGCTTCAATTTGGCTCATTTTACAAAGATGCTTATTTCTGGCTTGAACATGCAGTTCTACTCAAGAGTAAGCAACTAAGCGAAATAAAGCCATGGATCGCTTATTTGCCTTCTATCTATGCATTCTGACACACCAACAATGTTTTCTGCTTCAATTTGGCTCATTTTACAAAGATGCTTATTTCTGGCTTGAACATGCAGTTCTACTCAAGAGTAAGCAACTAAGCGAAATAAAGCGATAGAACGCTTATTTGCCTTCTATCTGTGCATTCTGACACTCCAACAATGTTTTCTGCTTCAATTTGACTCATTTTACAAAGATGCTTATTTCTGGCGTGAACATGCAGTTCTACTCAAGAGTAAGCAACTAAGCGAAATAAAGCGATAGAACGCTTATTTGCCTTCTATCTGTGCATTCTGACACTCCAACAATGTGCTCTGCTTCAATTTGAATCATTTCACAAAGATGCTTATTTCTGGCATTAACATGCAGTTCTACTCAAGAGTAAGCCACTAAGCGAAATAAAGCCATGGAACGCTTATTTGCCTTCTATCTATGCATTCTGACACTCCAACAATGTTTTCTGCTTCAATTTGGCTCATTTTACAAAGATGCTTATTTCTGGCGTGAACATGCAGTTCTACTCAAGAGTAAGCAACTAAGCGAAATAAAGCCATGGAACGCTTATTTGCCTTCTATCTATGCATTCTGACACACCAACAATGTTTTCTGCTTCAATTTGACTCATTTTACAAAGATGCTTATTTCTGGCTTGAACATGCAGTTCTACTCAAGAGTAAGCAACTAAGCGAAATAAAGCGATAGAACGCTTATTTGCCTTCTATCTGTGCATTCTGACACTCCAACAATGTTTTCTGCTTCAATTTGACTCATTTTACAAAGATGCTTATTTCTGGCGTGAACATGCAGTTCTACTCAAGAGTAAGCAACTAAGCGAAATAAAGCGATAGAACGCTTATTTGCCTTCTATCTGTGCATTCTGACACTCCAACAATGTGCTCTGCTTCAATTTGACTCATTTCACAAAGATGCTTATTTCTGGCGTTAACATGCAGTTCTACTCAAGAGTAAGCCACTAAGCGAAATAAAGCCATGGAACGCTTATTTGCCTTCTATCTATGCATTCTGACACTCCAACAATGTTTTCTGCTTCAATTTGGCTCATTTTACAAAGATGCTTATTTCTGGCGTGAACATGCAGTTCTACTCAAGAGTAAGCAACTAAGCGAAATAAAGCCATGGAACGCTTATTTGCCTTCTATCTATGCATTCTGCCACACCAACAATGTTTTCTGCTTCAATTTGACTCATTTTACAAAGATGCTTATTTCTGGCGTGAACATGCAGTTCTACTCAAGAGTAAGCAACTAAGCGAAATAAAGCCATGGAACGCTTATTTGCCTTCTATCTGTGCATTCTGACACTCCAACAATGTTTTCTGCTTCATAGAATCATAGAATCATAGAATCATAGAGTTGGAAGAGACCACAAGGGCCATCCAGTCCAACCCCCTGCCAAGCAGGAAACACCATCAAAGCATTCCTGACAGATGGCTGTCAAGCCTCTGCTTAAAGACCTCCAAAGAAGGAGACTCCACCACACTCCTTGGCAGCAAATTCCACTGCCGAACAGCTCTTACTGTCAGGAAGTTCTTCCTAATGTTTAGGTGGAATTTTCTTTCTTGTAGTTTGAATCCGTTGCTCCGTGTCCGCTTCTCTGGAGCAGCAGAAAACAACCTTTCTCCCTCCTTTATATGACATCCTTTTATATATTTGAACATGGTTATCATATCACCCCTTAACCTTCTCTTCTCCAGGCTAAACATACCCAGCTCCCTAAGCCGTTCCTCATAAGGCATCGTTTCCAGGCCTTTGACCATTTTGGTTGCCCTCTTCTGGACACGTTCCAGCTTATCAGTATCCTTCTTGAACTGTGGTGCCCAGAACTGGACACAATACTCCAGGTGAGGTCTGACCAGAGCAGAATACAGTGGTACTATTACTTCCCTTGATCTAGATGCTATACTCCTATTGATGCAGCCCAGAATTGCATTGGCTTTTTTAGCTGCTGCATCACACTGCTGACTCATGTCAAGTTTGTGGTCAACCAAAACTCCTAGATCCTTTTCACATGTACTGCTCTCAAGCCAGGTGTCTCCCATCCTGTATCTGTGCCTTTCATTTTTTTTGCCCAAGTGTAGCACTTTACATTTCTCCTTGTTAAAATTCATCTTGTTTGCTTTGGCCCAGTTGTCTAATCTGTTAAGGTCATTCTGAAGTGTGATCCTGTCCTCTGGGGTGTTAGCCACCCCTCCCAACTTGGTGTCATCTGCAAACTTGCTCAGGATTCCCTCAAGCCCATCATCCAAGTCATTGTCCTCTGGGGTGTTAGCCACCCCTCCCAACTTGGTGTCATCTGCAAACTTGCTCAGGATTCCCTCAAGCCCATCATCCAAGTCTGGCTTCAATTTGACTCATTTTACAAAGATGCTTATTTCTGGCGTGAACATGCAGTTCTACTCAAGAGTAAGCAACTAAGCGAAATAAAGCCAGGGAACGCTTATTTGCCTTCTATCTATGCATTCTGACACTCCAACAATGTTTTCTGCTTCAATTTGGCTCATTTTACAAATATGCTTATTTCTGGCTTGAACATGCAGTTCTACTCAAGAGTAAGCAACTAAGCGAAATAAAGCCATGGAACGCTTATTTGCCTTCTATCTATGCATTCTGACACACCAACAATGTTTTCTGCTTCAATTTGGCTCATTTCACAAAGAAGCTTATTTCTGGCGTGAACATGCAGTTCTACTCAAGAGTAAGCAACTAAGCGAAATAAAGCGATAGAACGCTTATTTGCCTTCTATCTGTGCATTCTGACACTCCAACAATGTTTTCTGCTTCAATTTGACTCATTTCACAAAGGTGCTTATTTCTGGCGTAAACATGCAGTTCTACTCAAGAGTAAGCAACTAAGCGAAATAAAGCCATGGAACGCTTATTTGCCTTCTATCTATGCATTCTGACACACCAACAATGTTTTCTGCTTCAATTTGGCTCATTTTACAAAGATGCTTATTTCTGGCGTGAACATGCAGTTCTACTCAAGAGTAAGCCACTAAGCGAAATAAAGCCATGGAACGCTTATTTGCCTTCTATCTATGCATTCTGACACTCCAACAATGTTTTGTGCTTCAATTTGGCTCATTTTACAAAGATGCTTATTTCTGGCGTGAACATGCAGTTCTACTCAAGAGTAAGCAACTAAGCGAAATAAAGCCATGGAACGCTTATTTGCCTTCTATCTATGCATTCTGACACACCAACAATGTTTTCTGCTTCAATTTGACTCATTTCACAAAGATGCTTATTTCTGGCGTGAACATGCAGTTCTACTCAAGAGTAAGCCACTAAGCGAAATAAAGCCATGGAACGCTTATTTGCCTTCTATCTATGCATTCTGACACTCCAACAATGTTTTCTGCTTCAATTTGGCTCATTTTACAAAGATGCTTATTTCTGGCGTGAACATGCAGTTCTACTCAAGAGTAAGCAACTAAGCGAAATAAAGCCATGGAACGCTTATTTGCCTTCTATCTATGCATTCTGACACACCAACAATGTTTTCTGCTTCAATTTGACTCATTTTACAAAGATGCTTATTTCTGGCGTGAACATGCAGTTCTACTCAAGAGTAAGCAACTAAGCGAAATAAAGCCATGGAACGCTTATTTGCCTTCTATCTGTGCATTCTGACACTCCAACAATGTTTTCTGCTTCAATTTGACTCATTTTACAAAGGTGATTATTCCTGGCGTGAACATGCAGTTCTACTCAAGAGTAAGCAACTAAGCGAAATAAAGCGATAGAACGCTTATTTGCCTTCTATCTGTGCATTCTGACACTCCAACAATGTGCTCTGCTTCAATTTGACTCATTTCACAAAGATGCTTATTTCTGGCGTTAACATGCAGTTCTACTCAAGAGTAAGCCACTAAGCGAAATAAAGCCATGGAACGCTTATTTGCCTTCTATCTATGCATTCTGACACTCCAACAATGTTTTCTGCTTCAATTTGGCTCATTTTACAAAGATGCTTATTTCTGGCGTGAACATGCAGTTCTACTCAAGAGTAAGCAACTAAGCGAAATAAAGCCATGGAACGCTTATTTGCCTTCTATCTATGCATTCTGACACACCAACAATGTTTTCTGCTTCAATTTGACTCATTTTACAAAGATGCTTATTTCTGGCGTGAACATGCAGTTCTACTCAAGAGTAAGCAACTAAGCGAAATAAAGCCATGGAACGCTTATTTGCCTTCTATCTGTGCATTCTGACACTCCAACAATGTTTTCTGCTTCAATTTGACTCATTTTACAAAGATGCTTATTTCTGGCGTGAACATGCAGTTCTACTCAAGAGTAAGCAACTAAGCGAAATAAAGCCAGGGAACGCTTATTTGCCTTCTATCTATGCATTCTGACACTCCAACAATGTTTTCTGCTTCAATTTGGCTCATTTTACAAATATGCTTATTTCTGGCTTGAACATGCAGTTCTACTCAAGAGTAAGCAACTAAGCGAAATAAAGCCATGGAACGCTTATTTGCCTTCTATCTATGCATTCTGACACACCAACAATGTTTTCTGCTTCAATTTGGCTCATTTCACGAAGAAGCTTATTTCTGGCGTGAACATGCAGTTCTACTCAAGAGTAAGCAACTAAGCGAAATAAAGCGATAGAACGCTTATTTGCCTTCTATCTGTGCATTCTGACACTCCAACAATGTTTTCTGCTTCAATTTGACTCATTTCACAAAGGTGCTTATTTCTGGCGTAAACATGCAGTTCTACTCAAGAGTAAGCAACTAAGCGAAATAAAGCCATGGAACGCTTATTTGCCTTCTATCTATGCATTCTGACACACCAACAATGTTTTCTGCTTCAATTTGGCTCATTTTACAAAGATGCTTATTTCTGGCGTGAACATGCAGTTCTACTCAAGAGTAAGCAACTAAGCGAAATAAAGCGATAGAACGCTTATTTGCCTTCTATCTGTGCATTCTGACACTCCAACAATGTTTTCTGCTTCAATTTGACTCATTTTACAAAGATGCTTATTTCTGGCGTGAACATGCAGTTCTACTCAAGAGTAAGCAACTAAGCGAAATAAAGCGATAGAACGCTTATTTGCCTTCTATCTGTGCATTCTGACACTCCAACAATGTGCTCTGCTTCAATTTGACTCATTTCACAAAGATGCTTATTTCTGGCGTTAACATGCAGTTCTACTCAAGAGTAAGCCACTAAGCGAAATAAAGCCATGGAACGCTTATTTGCCTTCTATCTATGCATTCTGACACTCCAACAATGTTTTCTGCTTGAATTTGGCTCATTTTACAAAGATGCTTATTTCTGGCGTGAACATGCAGTTCTACTCAAGAGTAAGCAACTAAGCGAAATAAAGCCATGGAACGCTTATTTGCCTTCTATCTATGCATTCTGACACACCAACAATGTTTTCTGCTTCAATTTGGCTCATTTTACAAATATGCTTATTTCTGGCTTGAACATGCAGTTCTACTCAAGAGTAAGCAACTAAGCGAAATAAAGCCAAGGAACGCTTATTTGCCTTCTATCTATTCATTCTGACACTCCAACAATGTTTTCTGCTTCAATTTGGCTCATTTTACAAATATGCTTATTTCTGGCTTGAACATGCAGTTCTACTCAAGAGTAAGCAACTAAGCGAAATAAAGCCATGGAACGCTTATTTGCCTTCTATCTATGCATTCTGACACACCAACAATGTTTTCTGCTTCAATTTGGCTCATTTTACAAAGATGCTTATTTCTGGCTTGAACATGCAGTTCTACTCAAGAGTAAGCAACTAAGCGAAATAAAGCCATGGAACGCTTATTTGCCTTCTATCTATGCATTCTGACACTCCAACAATGTTTTCTGCTTCAATTTGGCTCATTTTACAAAGATGCTTATTTCTGGCGTGAACATGCAGTTCTACTCAAGAGTAAGCAACTAAGCGAAATAGAGCGATAGAACGCTTATGTGCCTTTTATCTGTGCATTCTGACACTCCAACTATGTTTTCTGCTTCAATTTGACTCATTTCACAAAGATGCTTATTTCTAGCGTGAACATGCAGTTCTACTCAAGAGTAAGCAACTAAGCGAAATAAAGCCATGGAACGCTTATTTGCCTTCTATCTATGCATTCTGACACACCAACAATGTTTTCTGCTTCAATTTGGCTCATTTTACAAAAATGCTTATTTCTGGCGTGAACATGCAGTTCTACTCAAGAGTAAGCAACTAAGCGAAATAAAGCGATAGAACGCTTATTTGCCTTCTATCTGTGCATTCTGACACTCCAACAATGTTTTCTGCTTCAATTTGACTCATTTTACAAAGATGCTTATTTCTGGCGTGAACATGCAGTTCTACTCAAGAGTAAGCAACTAAGCGAAATAAAGCCATGGAACGCTTATTTGCCTTCTATCTATGCATTCTGACACACCAACAATGTTTTCTGCTTCAATTTGGCTCATTTCACAAAGAAGCTTATTTCTGGCGTGAACATGCAGTTCTACTCAAGAGTAAGCAACTAAGCGAAATAAAGCGATAGAACGCTTATTTGCCTTCTATCTGTGCATTCTGACACTCCAACAATGTTTTCTGCTTCAATTTGACTCATTTCACAAAGGTGCTTATTTCTGGCGTAAACATGCAGTTCTACTCAAGAGTAAGCAACTAAGTGAAATAAAGCCATGGAACGCTTATTTGCCTTCTATCTATGCATTCTGACACACCAACAATGTTTTCTGCTTCAATTTGGCTCATTTTACAAAGATGCTTATTTCTGGCGTGAACATGCAGTTCTACTCAAGAGTAAGCCACTAAGCGAAAAAAAGCCATGGAACGCTTATTTGCCTTCTATCTATGCATTCTGACACTCCAACAATGTTTTGTGCTTCAATTTGGCTCATTTTACAAAGATGCTTATTTCTGGCGTGAACATGCAGTTCTACTCAAGAGTAAGCAACTAAGCGAAATAAAGCCATGGAACGCTTATTTGCCTTCTACCTGTGCATTCTGACACTCCAACAATGTTTTCTGCTTCAATTTGACTCATTTCACAAAGGTGCTTATTTCTGGCGTAAACATGCAGTTCTACTCAAGAGTAAGCAATTAAGCGAAATAAAGCCATGGAACGCTTATTTGCCTTCTATCTATGCATTCTGACACACCAACAATGTTTTCTGCTTCAATTTGGCTCATTTTACAAAGATGCTTATTTCTGGCGTGAACATGCAGTTCTACTCAAGAGTAAGCCACTAAGCGAAATAAAGCCATGGAACGCTTATTTGCCTTCTATCTATGCATTCTGACACTCCAACAATGTTTTCTGCTTCAATTTGGCTCATTTTACAAAGATGCTTATTTCTGGCGTGAACATGCAGTTCTACTCAAGAGTAAGCAACTAAGCGAAATAAAGCCATGGAACGCTTATTTGCCTTCTATCTATGCATTCTGACACACCAACAATGTTTTCTGCTTCAATTTGACTCATTTCACAAAGATGCTTATTTCTGGCGTGAACATGCAGTTCTACTCAAGAGTAAGCAACTAAGCGAAATAAAGCCATGGAACGCTTATTTGCCTTCTGTCTATGCATTCTGACACTCCAACAATGTTTTGTGCTTCAATTTGGCTCATTTTACAAAGATGCTTATTTCTGGCGTGAACATGCAGTTCTACTCAAGAGTAAGCAACTAAGCGAAATAAAGCCATGGAACGCTTATTTGCCTTCTATCTATGCATTCTGACACACCAACAATGTTTTCTGCTTCAATTTGACTCATTTCACAAAGATGCTTATTTCTGGCTTGAACATGCAGTTCTACTCAAGAGTAAGCAACTAAGCGAAATAAAGCGATAGAACGCTTATTTGCCTTCTATCTGTGCATTCTGACACTCCAACAATGTTTTCTGCTTCAATTTGACTCATTTTACAAAGATGCTTATTTCTGGCGTGAACATGCAGTTCTACTCAAGAGTAAGCAACTAAGCGAAATAAAGCCATGGAACGCTTATTTGCCTTCTATCTATGCATTCTGACACACCAACAATGTTTTCTGCTTCAATTTGGCTCATTTTACAAAGATGCTTATTTCTGGCTTGAACATGCAGTTCTACTCAAGAGTAAGCAACTAAGCGAAATAAAGCGATAGAACGCTTATTTGCCTTCTATCTGTGCATTCTGACACTCCAACAATGTTTTCTGCTTCAATTTGACTCATTTTACAAAGATGCTTATTTCTGGCGTGAACATGCAGTTCTACTCAAGAGTAAGCCACTAAGCGAAAAAAAGCCATGGAACGCTTATTTGCCTTCTATCTATGCATTCTGACACTCCAACAATGTTTTCTGCTTCAATTTGGCTCATTTTACAAAGATGCTTATTTCTGGCGTGAACATGCAGTTCTACTCAAGAGTAAGCAACTAAGCGAAATAAAGCAATGGAACGCTTATTTGCCTTCTATCTATGCATTCTGACACACCAACAATGTTTTCTGCTTCAATTTGACTCATTTCACAAAGATGCTTATTTCTGGCGTGAACATGCAGTTCTACTCAAGAGTAAGCAACTAAGCGAAATAAAGCCATGGAACGCTTATTTGCCTTATGTCTATGCATTCTGACACACCAACAATGTTTTCTGCTTCAATTTGGTTCATTTTACAAAGATGCTTATTTCTGGCTTGAACATGCAGTTCTACTCAAGAGTAAGCAACTAAGCGAAATAAAGCCATGGAACGCTTATTTGCCTTCTATCTATGCATTCTGACACACCAACAATGTTTTCTGCTTCAATTTGGCTCATTTCACAAAGATGCTTATTTCTGGCGTGAACATGCAGTTCTACTCAAGAGTAAGCAACTAAGCGAAATAAAGCGATAGAACGCTTATTTGCCTTCTATCTGTGCATTCTGACACTCCAACAATGTTTTCTGCTTCAATTTGACTCATTTCACAAAGGTGCTTATTTCTGGCGTAAACATGCAGTTCTACTCAAGAGTAAGCAACTAAGCGAAATAAAGCCATGGAACGCTTATTTGCCTTCTATCTATGCATTCTGACACACCAACAATGTTTTCTGCTTCAATTTGGCTCATTTTACAAAGATGCTTATTTCTGGCGTGAACATGCAGTTCTACTCAAGAGTAAGCCACTAAGCGAAATAAAGCCATGGAACGCTTATTTGCCTTCTATCTATGCATTCTGACACTCCAACAATGTTTTCTGCTTCAATTTGGCTCATTTTACAAAGATGCTTATTTCTGGCGTGAACATGCAGTTCTACTCAAGAGTAAGCAACTAAGCGAAATAAAGCCATGGAACGCTTATTTGCCTTCTATCTATGCATTCTGACACACCAACAATGTTTTCTGCTTCAATTTGACTCATTTCACAAAGATGCTTATTTCTGGCGTGAACATGCAGTTCTACTCAAGAGTAAGCAACTAAGCGAAATAAAGCCATGGAACGCTTATTTGCCTTCTGTCTATGCATTCTGACACACCAACAATGTTTTCTGCTTCAATTTGGCTCATTTTACAAAGATGCTTATTTCTGGCTTGAACATGCAGTTCTACTCAAGAGTAAGCAACTAAGCGAAATAAAGCCATGGAACGCTTATTTGCCTTCTATCTATGCATTCTGACACACCAACAATGTTTTCTGCTTCAATTTGGCTCATTTTACAAAGATGCTTATTTCTGGCTTGAAGATGCAGTTCTACTCAAGAGTAAGCAACTAAGCGAAATAAAGCGATAGAACGCTTATTTGCCTTCTATCTGTGCATTCTGACACTCCAACAATGTTTTCTGCTTCAATTTGACTCATTTTACAAAGATGCTTATTTCTGGCGTGAACATGCAGTACTACTCAAGAGTAAGCAACTAAGCGAAATAAAGCCATGGAACGCTTATTTGCCTTCTATCTATGCATTCTGACACTCCAACAATGTTTTCTGCTTCAATTTGGCTCATTTTACAAAGATGCTTATTTCTGGCGTGAACATGCAGTTCTAGTCAAGAGTAAGCAACTAAGCGAAATAAAGCCATGGAACGCTTATTTGCCTTCTATCTATGCATTCTGACACTCCAACAATGTTTTCTGCTTCAATTTGACTCATTTCACAAAGATGCTTATTTCTGGCGTGAACATGCAGTTCTACTCAAGATTAAGCAACTAAGCGAAATAAAGCCATGGAACGCTTATTTGCCTTCTATCTATGCATTCTGATACACCAACAATGTTTTCTGCTTCAATTTGGCTCATTTTACAAAGATGCTTATTTCTGGCTTGAACATGCAGTTCTACTCAAGAGTAAGCAACTAAGCGAAATAAAGCCATGGAACGCTTATTTGCCTTCTATCTATGCATTCTGACACTCCAACAATGTTTTCTGCTTCAATTTGGCTCATTTTACAAAGATGCTTATTTCTGGCGTGAAAATGCAGTTCTACTCAAGAGTAAGCAACTAAGCGAAATAGAGCGATAGAACGCTTATGTGCCTTTTATCTGTGCATTCTGACACTCCAACTATGTTTTCTGCTTCAATTTGACTCATTTCACAAAGATGCTTATTTCTAGCGTGAACATGCAGTTCTACTCAAGAGTAAGCAACTAAGCGAAATAAAGCCATGGAACGCTTATTTGCCTTCTATCTATGCATTCTGAGACACCAACAATGTTTTCTGCTTCAATTTGGCTCATTTTACAAAAATGCTTATTTCTGGCGTGAACATGCAGTTCTACTCAAGAGTAAGCAACTAAGCGAAATAAAGCGATAGAACGCTTATTTGCCTTCTATCTGTGCATTCTGACACTCCAACAATGTTTTCTGCTTCAATTTGACTCATTTCACAAAGATGCTTATTTCTGGCGTGAACATGCAGTTCTACTCAAGAGTAAGCAACTAAGCGAAATAAAGCGATAGAACGCTTATTTGCCTTCTATCTGTGCATTCTGACACTCCAACAATGTTTTCTGCTTCAATTTGACTCATTTCACAAAGATGCTTATTTCTGGCTTGAACATGCAGTTCTACTCAAGAGTAAGCAACTAAGCGAAATAAAGCGATAGAACGATTATTTGCCTTCTATCTGTGCATTCTGACACTCCAACAATGTGTTCTGCTTCAATTTGACTCATTTCACAAAGATGCTTATTTCTGGCGTTAACATGCAGTTCTACTCAAGAGTAAGCCACTAAGCGAAATAAAGCGATGGAACGCTTATTTGCCTTCTATCTGTGCATTCTGACACTCCAACAATGTGTTCTGCTTCAATTTGACTCATTTCACAAAGATGCTTATTTCTGGCGTTAACATGCAGTTCTACTCAAGAGTAAGCCACTAAGCGAAATAAAGCCATGGAACGCTTATTTGCCTTCTATCTATGCATTCTGACACTCCAACAATGTTTTGTGCTTCAATTTGGCTCATTTTACAAAGATGCTTATTTCTGGCGTGAACATGCAGTTCTACTCAAGAGTAAGCAACTAAGCGAAAAAAAGCCATGGAACGCTTATTTGCCTTCTATCTATGCATTCTGACACTCCAACAATGTTTTCTGCTTCAATTTGGCTCATTTTACAAAGATGCTTATTTCTGGCGTGAACATGCAGTTCTACTCAAGAGTAAGCAACTAAGCGAAATAAAGCAATGGAACGCTTATTTGCCTTCTATCTATGCATTCTGACACACCAACAATGTTTTCTGCTTCAATTTGACTCATTTCACAAAGATGCTTATTTCTGGCGTGAACATGCAGTTCTACTCAAGAGTAAGCAACTAAGCGAAATAAAGCCATGGAACGCTTATTTGCCTTATGTCTATGCATTCTGACACACCAACAATGTTTTCTGCTTCAATTTGGTTCATTTTACAAAGATGCTTATTTCTGGCTTGAACATGCAGTTCTACTCAAGAGTAAGCAACTAAGCGAAATAAAGCCATGGAACGCTTATTTGCCTTCTATCTATGCATTCTGACACACCAACAATGTTTTCTGCTTCAATTTGGCTCATTTCACAAAGATGCTTATTTCTGGCGTGAACATGCAGTTCTACTCAAGAGTAAGCAACTAAGCGAAATAAAGCGATAGAACGCTTATTTGCCTTCTATCTGTGCATTCTGACACTCCAACAATGTTTTCTGCTTCAATTTGACTCATTTCACAAAGGTGCTTATTTCTGGCGTAAACATGCAGTTCTACTCAAGAGTAAGCAACTAAGCGAAATAAAGCCATGGAACGCTTATTTGCCTTCTATCTATGCATTCTGACACACCAACAATGTTTTCTGCTTCAATTTGGCTCATTTTACAAAGATGCTTATTTCTGGCGTGAACATGCAGTTCTACTCAAGAGTAAGCCACTAAGCGAAATAAAGCCATGGAACGCTTATTTGCCTTCTATCTATGCATTCTGACACTCCAACAATGTTTTCTGCTTCAATTTGGCTCATTTTACAAAGATGCTTATTTCTGGCGTGAACATGCAGTTCTACTCAAGAGTAAGCAACTAAGCGAAATAAAGCCATGGAACGCTTATTTGCCTTCTATCTATGCATTCTGACACACCAACAATGTTTTCTGCTTCAATTTGACTCATTTCACAAAGATGCTTATTTCTGGCGTGAACATGCAGTTCTACTCAAGAGTAAGCAACTAAGCGAAATAAAGCCATGGAACGCTTATTTGCCTTCTGTCTATGCATTCTGACACACCAACAATGTTTTCTGCTTCAATTTGGCTCATTTTACAAAGATGCTTATTTCTGGCTTGAACATGCAGTTCTACTCAAGAGTAAGCAACTAAGCGAAATAAAGCCATGGAACGCTTATTTGCCTTCTATCTATGCATTCTGACACACCAACAATGTTTTCTGCTTCAATTTGGCTCATTTTACAAAGATGCTTATTTCTGGCTTGAACATGCAGTTCTACTCAAGAGTAAGCAACTAAGCAAAATAAAGCGATAGAACGCTTATTTGCCTTCTATCTGTGCATTCTGACACTCCAACAATGTTTTCTGCTTCAATTTGACTCATTTTACAAAGATGCTTATTTCTGGCGTGAACATGCAGTACTACTCAAGAGTAAGCAACTAAGCGAAATAAAGCCATGGAACGCTTATTTGCCTTCTATCTATGCATTCTGACACTCCAACAATGTTTTCTGCTTCAATTTGGCTCATTTTACAAAGATGCTTATTTCTGGCGTGAACATGCAGTTCTAGTCAAGAGTAAGCAACTAAGCGAAATAAAGCCATGGAACGCTTATTTGCCTTCTATCTATGCATTCTGACACTCCAACAATGTTTTCTGCTTCAATTTGACTCATTTCACAAAGATGCTTATTTCTGGCGTGAACATGCAGTTCTACTCAAGATTAAGCAACTAAGCGAAATAAAGCCATGGAACGCTTATTTGCCTTCTATCTATGCATTCTGATACACCAACAATGTTTTCTGCTTCAATTTGGCTCATTTTACAAAGATGCTTATTTCTGGCTTGAACATGCAGTTCTACTCAAGAGTAAGCAACTAAGCGAAATAAAGCCATGGAACGCTTATTTGCCTTCTATCTATGCATTCTGACACTCCAACAATGTTTTCTGCTTCAATTTGGCTCATTTTACAAAGATGCTTATTTCTGGCGTGAAAATGCAGTTCTACTCAAGAGTAAGCAACTAAGCGAAATAGAGCGATAGAACGCTTATGTGCCTTTTATCTGTGCATTCTGACACTCCAACTATGTTTTCTGCTTCAATTTGACTCATTTCACAAAGATGCTTATTTCTAGCGTGAACATGCAGTTCTACTCAAGAGTAAGCAACTAAGCGAAATAAAGCCATGGAACGCTTATTTGCCTTCTATCTATGCATTCTGAGACACCAACAATGTTTTCTGCTTCAATTTGGCTCATTTTACAAAAATGCTTATTTCTGGCGTGAACATGCAGTTCTACTCAAGAGTAAGCAACTAAGCGAAATAAAGCGATAGAACGCTTATTTGCCTTCTATCTGTGCATTCTGACACTCCAACAATGTTTTCTGCTTCAATTTGACTCATTTCACAAAGATGCTTATTTCTGGCGTGAACATGCAGTTCTACTCAAGAGTAAGCAACTAAGCGAAATAAAGCGATAGAACGCTTATTTGCCTTCTATCTGTGCATTCTGACACTCCAACAATGTTTTCTGCTTCAATTTGACTCATTTCACAAAGATGCTTATTTCTGGCTTGAACATGCAGTTCTACTCAAGAGTAAGCAACTAAGCGAAATAAAGCGATAGAACGATTATTTGCCTTCTATCTGTGCATTCTGACACTCCAACAATGTGTTCTGCTTCAATTTGACTCATTTCACAAAGATGCTTATTTCTGGCGTTAACATGCAGTTCTACTCAAGAGTAAGCCACTAAGCGAAATAAAGCGATGGAACGCTTATTTGCCTTCTATCTGTGCATTCTGACACTCCAACAATGTGTTCTGCTTCAATTTGACTCATTTCACAAAGATGCTTATTTCTGGCGTTAACATGCAGTTCTACTCAAGAGTAAGCCACTAAGCGAAATAAAGCCATGGAACGCTTATTTGCCTTCTATCTATGCATTCTGACACTCCAACAATGTTTTGTGCTTCAATTTGGCTCATTTTACAAAGATGCTTATTTCTGGCGTGAACATGCAGTTCTACTCAAGAGTAAGCAACTAAGCGAAATAAAGCCATGGAACGCTTATTTGCCTTCTATCTATGCATTCTGACACACCAACAATGTTTTCTGCTTCAATTTGACTCATTTCACAAAGATGCTTATTTCTGGCGTGAACATGCAGTTCTACTCAAGAGTAAGCAACTAAGCGAAATAAAGCCATGGAACGCTTATTTGCCTTCTGTCTATGCATTCTGACACACCAACAATGTTTTCTGCTTCAATTTGGCTCATTTTACAAAGATGCTTATTTCTGGCGTGAACATGCAGTTCTACTCAAGAGTAAGCCACTAAGCGAAATAAAGCCATGGAACGCTTATTTGCCTTTTATCTGTGCATTCTGACACTCCAACTATGTTTTCTGCTTCAATTTGACTCATTTCACAAAGATGCTTATTTCTAGCGTGAACATGCAGTTCTACTCAAGAGTAAGCAACTAAGCGAAATAAAGCCATGGAACGCTTATTTGCCTTCTATCTATGCATTCTGAGACACCAACAATGTTTTCTGCTTCAATTTGGCTCATTTTACAAAAATGCTTATTTCTGGCGTGAACATGCAGTTCTACTCAAGAGTAAGCAACTAAGCGAAATAAAGCGATAGAACGCTTATTTGCCTTCTATCTGTGCATTCTGACACTCCAACAATGTTTTCTGCTTCAATTTGACTCATTTCACAAAGATGCTTATTTCTGGCGTGAACATGCAGTTCTACTCAAGAGTAAGCAACTAAGCGAAATAAAGCGATAGAACGCTTATTTGCCTTCTATCTGTGCATTCTGACACTCCAACAATGTTTTCTGCTTCAATTTGACTCATTTCACAAAGATGCTTATTTCTGGCTTGAACATGCAGTTCTACTCAAGAGTAAGCAACTAAGCGAAATAAAGCGATAGAACGATTATTTGCCTTCTATCTGTGCATTCTGACACTCCAACAATGTGTTCTGCTTCAATTTGACTCATTTCACAAAGATGCTTATTTCTGGCGTTAACATGCAGTTCTACTCAAGAGTAAGCCACTAAGCGAAATAAAGCGATGGAACGCTTATTTGCCTTCTATCTGTGCATTCTGACACTCCAACAATGTGTTCTGCTTCAATTTGACTCATTTCACAAAGATGCTTATTTCTGGCGTTAACATGCAGTTCTACTCAAGAGTAAGCCACTAAGCGAAATAAAGCCATGGAACGCTTATTTGCCTTCTATCTATGCATTCTGACACTCCAACAATGTTTTGTGCTTCAATTTGGCTCATTTTACAAAGATGCTTATTTCTGGCGTGAACATGCAGTTCTACTCAAGAGTAAGCAACTAAGCGAAATAAAGCCATGGAACGCTTATTTGCCTTCTATCTATGCATTCTGACACACCAACAATGTTTTCTGCTTCAATTTGACTCATTTCACAAAGATGCTTATTTCTGGCGTGAACATGCAGTTCTACTCAAGAGTAAGCAACTAAGCGAAATAAAGCCATGGAACGCTTATTTGCCTTCTGTCTATGCATTCTGACACACCAACAATGTTTTCTGCTTCAATTTGGCTCATTTTACAAAGATGCTTATTTCTGGCGTGAACATGCAGTTCTACTCAAGAGTAAGCCACTAAGCGAAATAAAGCCATGGAACGCTTATTTGCCTTCTATCTATGCATTCTGACACTCCAACAATGTTTTCTGCTTCAATTTGGCTCATTTTACAAAGATGCTTATTTCTGGCGTGAACATGCAGTTCTACTCAAGAGTAAGCAACTAAGCGAAATAAAGCCATGGAACGCTTATTTGCCTTCTATCTGTGCATTCTGACACTCCAACAATGTTTTCTGCTTCAATTTGACTCATTTTACAAAGGTGATTATTCCTGGCGTGAACATGCAGTTCTACTCAAGAGTAAGCCACTAAGCGAAATAAAGCCAGGGAACGCTTATTTGCCTTCTATCTATTCATTCTGACACTCCAACAATGTTTTCTGCTTCAATTTGGCTCATTTTACAAATATGCTTATTTCTGGCTTGAACATGCAGTTCTACTCAAGAGTAAGCAACTAAGCGAAATAAAGCCATGGAACGCTTATTTGCCTTCTATCTATGCATTCTGACACACCAACAATGTTTTCTGCTTCAATTTGGCTCATTTCACAAAGAAGCTTATTTCTGGCGTGAACATGCAGTTCTACTCAAGAGTAAGCAACTAAGCGAAATAAAGCGATAGAACGCTTATTTGCCTTCTATCTGTGCATTCT
Organism: Zootoca vivipara; assembly: GCF_965207765.1. Taxonomy (NCBI): domain Eukaryota; kingdom Metazoa; phylum Chordata; class Lepidosauria; order Squamata; family Lacertidae; genus Zootoca; species Zootoca vivipara. The sequence continues at coordinate 231,131 of NW_028291067.1, read as the reverse complement.
GACACTCCAACAATGTTTTCTGCTTCAATTTGACTCATTTCACAAAGGTGCTTATTTCTGGCGTAAACATGCAGTTCTACTCAAGAGTAAGCAACTAAGCGAAATAAAGCCATGGAACGCTTATTTGCCTTCTATCTATGCATTCTGACACACCAACAATGTTTTCTGCTTCAATTTGGCTCATTTTACAAAGATGCTTATTTCTGGCGTGAACATGCAGTTCTACTCAAGAGTAAGCCACTAAGCGAAATAAAGCCATGGAACGCTTATTTGCCTTCTATCTATGCATTCTGACACTCCAACAATGTTTTGTGCTTCAATTTGGCTCATTTTACAAAGATGCTTATTTCTGGCGTGAACATGCAGTTCTACTCAAGAGTAAGCAACTAAGCGAAATAAAGCCATGGAACGCTTATTTGCCTTCTATCTATGCATTCTGACACACCAACAATGTTTTCTGCTTCAATTTGACTCATTTCACAAAGATGCTTATTTCTGGCGTGAACATGCAGTTCTACTCAAGAGTAAGCAACTAAGCGAAATAAAGCCATGGAACGCTTATTTGCCTTATGTCTATGCATTCTGACACACCAACAATGTTTTCTGCTTCAATTTGGCTCATTTTACAAAGATGCTTATTTCTGGCTTGAACATGCAGTTCTACTCAAGAGTAAGCAACTAAGCGAAATAAAGCGATAGAACGCTTATTTGCCTTCTATCTGTGCATTCTGACACTCCAACAATGTTTTCTGCTTCAATTTGACTCATTTCACAAAGATGCTTATTTCTGGCTTGAACATGCAGTTCTACTCAAGAGTAAGCAACTAAGCGAAATAAAGCGATAGAACGATTATTTGCCTTCTATCTGTGCATTCTGACACTCCAACAATGTGTTCTGCTTCAATTTGACTCATTTCACAAAGATGCTTATTTCTGGCGTTAACATGCAGTTCTACTCAAGAGTAAGCCACTAAGCGAAATAAAGCGATGGAACGCTTATTTGCCTTCTATCTGTGCATTCTGACACTCCAACAATGTGTTCTGCTTCAATTTGACTCATTTCACAAAGATGCTTATTTCTGGCGTTAACATGCAGTTCTACTCAAGAGTAAGCCACTAAGCGAAATAAAGCCATGGAACGCTTATTTGCCTTCTATCTATGCATTCTGACACTCCAACAATGTTTTGTGCTTCAATTTGGCTCATTTTACAAAGATGCTTATTTCTGGCGTGAACATGCAGTTCTACTCAAGAGTAAGCAACTAAGCGAAATAAAGCCATGGAACGCTTATTTGCCTTCTATCTATGCATTCTGACACACCAACAATGTTTTCTGCTTCAATTTGACTCATTTCACAAAGATGCTTATTTCTGGCGTGAACATGCAGTTCTACTCAAGAGTAAGCAACTAAGCGAAATAAAGCCATGGAACGCTTATTTGCCTTCTGTCTATGCATTCTGACACACCAACAATGTTTTCTGCTTCAATTTGGCTCATTTTACAAAGATGCTTATTTCTGGCGTGAACATGCAGTTCTACTCAAGAGTAAGCCACTAAGCGAAATAAAGCCATGGAACGCTTATTTGCCTTCTATCTATGCATTCTGACACTCCAACAATGTTTTCTGCTTCAATTTGGCTCATTTTACAAAGATGCTTATTTCTGGCGTGAACATGCAGTTCTACTCAAGAGTAAGCAACTAAGCGAAATAAAGCCATGGAACGCTTATTTGCCTTCTATCTGTGCATTCTGACACTCCAACAATGTTTTCTGCTTCAATTTGACTCATTTTACAAAGGTGATTATTCCTGGCGTGAACATGCAGTTCTACTCAAGAGTAAGCCACTAAGCGAAATAAAGCCAGGGAACGCTTATTTGCCTTCTATCTATTCATTCTGACACTCCAACAATGTTTTCTGCTTCAATTTGGCTCATTTTACAAATATGCTTATTTCTGGCTTGAACATGCAGTTCTACTCAAGAGTAAGCAACTAAGCGAAATAAAGCCATGGAACGCTTATTTGCCTTCTATCTATGCATTCTGACACACCAACAATGTTTTCTGCTTCAATTTGGCTCATTTCACAAAGAAGCTTATTTCTGGCGTGAACATGCAGTTCTACTCAAGAGTAAGCAACTAAGCGAAATAAAGCGATAGAACGCTTATTTGCCTTCTATCTGTGCATTCTGACACTCCAACAATGTTTTCTGCTTCAATTTGACTCATTTCACAAAGGTGCTTATTTCTGGCGTAAACATGCAGTTCTACTCAAGAGTAAGCAACTAAGCGAAATAAAGCCATGGAACGCTTATTTGCCTTCTATCTATGCATTCTGACACACCAACAATGTTTTCTGCTTCAATTTGGCTCATTTTACAAAGATGCTTATTTCTGGCGTGAACATGCAGTTCTACTCAAGAGTAAGCCACTAAGCGAAATAAAGCCATGGAACGCTTATTTGCCTTCTATCTATGCATTCTGACACTCCAACAATGTTTTGTGCTTCAATTTGGCTCATTTTACAAAGATGCTTATTTCTGGCGTGAACATGCAGTTCTACTCAAGAGTAAGCAACTAAGCGAAATAAAGCCATGGAACGCTTATTTGCCTTCTATCTATGCATTCTGACACACCAACAATGTTTTCTGCTTCAATTTGACTCATTTCACAAAGATGCTTATTTCTGGCGTGAACATGCAGTTCTACTCAAGAGTAAGCAACTAAGCGAAATAAAGCCATGGAACGCTTATTTGCCTTATGTCTATGCATTCTGACACACCAACAATGTTTTCTGCTTCAATTTGGCTCATTTTACAAAGATGCTTATTTCTGGCTTGAACATGCAGTTCTACTCAAGAGTAAGCAACTAAGCGAAATAAAGCCATGGAACGCTTATTTGCCTTCTATCTATGCATTCTGACACACCAACAATGTTTTCTGCTTCAATTTGGCTCATTTCACAAAGATGCTTATTTCTGGCGTGAACATGCAGTTCTACTCAAGAGTAAGCAACTAAGCGAAATAAAGCGATAGAACGCTTATTTGCCTTCTATCTGTGCATTCTGACACTCCAACAATGTTTTCTGCTTCAATTTGACTCATTTCACAAAGGTGCTTATTTCTGGCGTAAACATGCAGTTCTACTCAAGAGTAAGCAACTAAGCGAAATAAAGCCATGGAACGCTTATTTGCCTTCTATCTATGCATTCTGACACACCAACAATGTTTTCTGCTTCAATTTGGCTCATTTTACAAAGATGCTTATTTCTGGCGTGAACATGCAGTTCTACTCAAGAGTAAGCCACTAAGCGAAATAAAGCCATGGAACGCTTATTTGCCTTCTATCTATGCATTCTGACACTCCAACAATGTTTTCTGCTTCAATTTGGCTCATTTTACAAAGATGCTTATTTCTGGCGTGAACATGCAGTTCTACTCAAGAGTAAGCAACTAAGCGAAATAAAGCCATGGAACGCTTATTTGCCTTCTATCTATGCATTCTGACACACCAACAATGTTTTCTGCTTCAATTTGACTCATTTCACAAAGATGCTTATTTCTGGCGTGAACATGCAGTTCTACTCAAGAGTAAGCAACTAAGCGAAATAAAGCCATGGAACGCTTATTTGCCTTCTGTCTATGCATTCTGACACACCAACAATGTTTTCTGCTTCAATTTGGCTCATTTTACAAAGATGCTTATTTCTGGCTTGAACATGCAGTTCTACTCAAGAGTAAGCAACTAAGCGAAATAAAGCCATGGAACGCTTATTTGCCTTCTATCTATGCATTCTGACACACCAACAATGTTTTCTGCTTCAATTTGGCTCATTTTACAAAGATGCTTATTTCTGGCTTGAACATGCAGTTCTACTCAAGAGTAAGCAACTAAGCGAAATAAAGCGATAGAACGCTTATTTGCCTTCTATCTGTGCATTCTGACACTCCAACAATGTTTTCTGCTTCAATTTGACTCATTTTACAAAGATGCTTATTTCTGGCGTGAACATGCAGTACTACTCAAGAGTAAGCAACTAAGCGAAATAAAGCCATGGAACGCTTATTTGCCTTCTATCTATGCATTCTGACACTCCAACAATGTTTTCTGCTTCAATTTGGCTCATTTTACAAAGATGCTTATTTCTGGCGTGAACATGCAGTTCTAGTCAAGAGTAAGCAACTAAGCGAAATAAAGCCATGGAACGCTTATTTGCCTTCTATCTATGCATTCTGACACTCCAACAATGTTTTCTGCTTCAATTTGACTCATTTCACAAAGATGCTTATTTCTGGCGTGAACATGCAGTTCTACTCAAGAGTAAGCAACTAAGCGAAATAAAGCCATGGAACGCTTATTTGCCTTCTATCTATGCATTCTGATACACCAACAATGTTTTCTGCTTCAATTTGGCTCATTTTACAAAGATGCTTATTTCTGGCTTGAACATGCAGTTCTACTCAAGAGTAAGCAACTAAGCGAAATAAAGCCATGGAACGCTTATTTGCCTTCTATCTATGCATTCTGACACTCCAACAATGTTTTCTGCTTCAATTTGGCTCATTTTACAAAGATGCTTATTTCTGGCGTGAAAATGCAGTTCTACTCAAGAGTAAGCAACTAAGCGAAATAGAGCGATAGAACGCTTATGTGCCTTTTATCTGTGCATTCTGACACTCCAACTATGTTTTCTGCTTCAATTTGACTCATTTCACAAAGATGCTTATTTCTAGCGTGAACATGCAGTTCTACTCAAGAGTAAGCAACTAAGCGAAATAAAGCGATAGATCGCTTATTTGCCTTCTATCTGTGCATTCTGACACTCCAACAATGTTTTCTGCTTCAATTTGACTCATTTTACAAAGATGCTTATTTCTGGCGTGAACATGCAGTACTACTCAAGAGTAAGCAACTAAGCGAAATAAAGCCATGGAACGCTTATTTGCCTTCTATCTATGCATTCTGACACTCCAACAATGTTTTCTGCTTCAATTTGGCTCATTTTACAAAGATGCTTATTTCTGGCGTGAACATGCAGTTCTAGTCAAGAGTAAGCAACTAAGCGAAATAAAGCCATGGAACGCTTATTTGCCTTCTATCTATGCATTCTGACACTCCAACAATGTTTTCTGCTTCAATTTGACTCATTTCACAAAGATGCTTATTTCTGGCGTGAACATGCAGTTCTACTCAAGAGTAAGCAACTAAGCGAAATAAAGCCATGGAACGCTTATTTGCCTTCTATCTATGCATTCTGATACACCAACAATGTTTTCTGCTTCAATTTGGCTCATTTTACAAAGATGCTTATTTCTGGCTTGAACATGCAGTTCTACTCAAGAGTAAGCAACTAAGCGAAATAAAGCCATGGAACGCTTATTTGCCTTCTATCTATGCATTCTGACACTCCAACAATGTTTTCTGCTTCAATTTGGCTCATTTTACAAAGATGCTTATTTCTGGCGTGAAAATGCAGTTCTACTCAAGAGTAAGCAACTAAGCGAAATAGAGCGATAGAACGCTTATGTGCCTTTTATCTGTGCATTCTGACACTCCAACTATGTTTTCTGCTTCAATTTGACTCATTTCACAAAGATGCTTATTTCTAGCGTGAACATGCAGTTCTACTCAAGAGTAAGCAACTAAGCGAAATAAAGCCATGGAACGCTTATTTGCCTTCTATCTTTGCATTCTGAGACACCAACAATGTTTTCTGCTTCAATTTGGCTCATTTTACAAAAATGCTTATTTCTGGCGTGAACATGCAGTTCTACTCAAGAGTAAGCAACTAAGCGAAATAAAGCGATAGAACGCTTATTTGCCTTCTATCTGTGCATTCTGACACTCCAACAATGTTTTCTGCTTCAATTTGACTCATTTCACAAAGATGCTTATTTCTGGCGTGAACATGCAGTTCTACTCAAGAGTAAGCAACTAAGCGAAATAAAGCGATAGAACGCTTGTTTGCCTTCTATCTGTGCATTCTGACACTCCAACAATGTTTTCTGCTTCAATTTGACTCATTTCACAAAGATGCTTATTTCTGGCTTGAACATGCAGTTCTACTCAAGAGTAAGCAACTAAGCGAAATAAAGCGATAGAACGATTATTTGCCTTCTATCTGTGCATTCTGACACTCCAACAATGTGTTCTGCTTCAATTTGACTCATTTCACAAAGATGCTTATTTCTGGCGTTAACATGCAGTTCTACTCAAGAGTAAGCCACTAAGCGAAATAAAGCGATGGAACGCTTATTTGCCTTCTATCTGTGCATTCTGACACTCCAACAATGTGTTCTGCTTCAATTTGACTCATTTCACAAAGATGCTTATTTCTGGCGTTAACATGCAGTTCTACTCAAGAGTAAGCCACTAAGCGAAATAAAGCCATGGAACGCTTATTTGCCTTCTATCTATGCATTCTGACACAGCAACAATGTTTTCTGCTTCAATTTGACTCATTTTACAAAGATGCTTATTTCTGGCGTGAACATGCAGTTCTACTCAAGAGTAAGCAACTAAGCGAAATAAAGCCATGGAACGCTTATTTGCCTTCTATCTGTGCATCCTGACACTCCAACAATGTTTTCTGCTTCAATTTGACTCATTTTACAAAGGTGATTATTCCTGGCGTGAACATGCAGTTCTACTCAAGAGTAAGCAACTAAGCGAAATAAAGCCAGGGAACGCTTATTTGCCTTCTATCTATGCATTCTGACACTCCAACAATGTTTTCTGCTTCAATTTGGCTCATTTTACAAATATGCTTATTTCTGGCTTGAACATGCAGTTCTACTCAAGAGTAAGCAACTAAGCGAAATAAAGCCATGGAACGCTTATTTGCCTTCTATCTATGCATTCTGACGCACCAACAATGTTTTCTGCTTCAATTTGGCTCATTTTACAAAGATGCTTATTTCTGGCGTAAACATGCAGTTCTACTCAAGAGTAAGCAACTAAGCGAAATAAAGCCATGGAACGCTTATTTGCCTTCTATCTATGCATTCTGACACACCAACAATGTTTTCTGCTTCAATTTGACTCATTTTACAAAGATGCTTATTTCTGGCTTGAACATGCAGTTCTACTCAAGAGTAAGCAACTAAGCGAAATAAAGCCATGGAACGCTTATTTGCCTTCTATCTATGCATTCTGACACACCAACAATGTTTTCTGCTTCAATTTGGCTCATTTTACAAAGATGCTTATTTCTGGCTTGAACATGCAGTTCTACTCAAGAGTAAGCAACTAAGCGAAATAAAGCGATAGAACGCTTATTTGCCTTCTATCTGTGCATTCTGACACTCCAACAATGTGTTCTGCTTCAATTTGACTCATTTTACAAAGGTGATTATTCCTGGAGTGAACAAGCAGTTTTACTCAAGAGTAAGCAACTAAGCGAAATAAAGCCATGGAACGCTTATTTGCCTTCTATCTATGCATTCTGACACTCCAACAATGTTTTCTGCTTCAATTTGGCTCATTTTACAAAGATGCTTATTTCTGGCGTGAACATGCAGTTCTACTCAAGAGTAAGCAACTAAGCGAAATAAAGCCATGGAACGCTTATTTGCCTTCTATCTATGCATTCTGACACTCCAACAATGTTTTCTGCTTCAATTTGGCTCATTTTACAAAGATGCTTATTTCTGGCGTGAACATGCAGTTCTACTCAAGAGTAAGCAACTAAGCGAAATAGAGCGATAGAACGCTTATTTGCCTTCTATCTATGCATTCTGACACTCCAACAATGTGTTCTGCTTCAATTTGACTCATTTCACAAAGATGCTTATTTCTGGCGTTAACATGCAGTTCTACTCAAGAGTAAGCCACTAAGCGAAATAAAGCCATGGAACGCTTATTTGCCTTCTATCTATGCATTCTGACACTCCAACAATGTTTTCTGCTTCAATTTGGCTCATTTTACAAAGATGCTTATTTCTGGCGTGAACATGCATTTCTACTCAAGAGTAAGCAACTAAGCGAGATAAAGCCATGGAACGCTTATTTGCCTTCTATCTATGCATTCTGACACACCAACAATGTTTTCTGCTTCAATTTGACTCATTTTACAAAGATGCTTATTTCTGGCGTGAACATGCAGTTCTACTCAAGAGTAAGCAACTAAGCGAAATAAAGCCATGGAACGCTTATTTGCCTTCTATCTGTGCATTCTGACACTCCAACAATGTTTTCTGCTTCAATTTGACTCATTTTACAAAGGTGATTATTCCTGGCGTGAACATGCAGTTCTACTCAAGAGTAAGCAACTAAGCGAAATAAAGCCAGGGAACGTTTATTTGCCTTCTATCTATGCATTCTGACACTCCAACAATGTTTTCTGCTTCAATTTGGCTCATTTTACAAATATGCTTATTTCTGGCTTGAACATGCAGTTCTACTCAAGAGTAAGCAACTAAGCGAAATAAAGCCATGGAACGCTTATTTGCCTTCTATCTATGCATTCTGACGCACCAACAATGTTTTCTGCTTCAATTTGGCTCATTTTACAAAGATGCTTATTTCTGGCTTGAACATGCAGTTCTACTCAAGAGTAAGCAACTAAGCGAAATAAAGCCATGGAACGCTTATTTGCCTTCTATCTATGCATTCTGACACACCAACAATGTTTTCTGCTTCAATTTGGCTCATTTTACAAAGATGCTTATTTCTGGCTTGAACATGCAGTTCTACTCAAGAGTAAGCAACTAAGCGAAATAAAGCGATAGAACGCTTATTTGCCTTCTATCTGTGCATTCTGACACTCCAACAATGTGTTCTGCTTCAATTTGACTCATTTTACAAAGGTGATTATTCCTGGAGTGAACAAGCAGTTTTACTCAAGAGTAAGCAACTAAGCGAAATAAAGCCATGGAACGCTTATTTGCCTTCTATCTATGCATTCTGACACTCCAACAATGTTTTCTGCTTCAATTTGGCTCATTTTACAAAGATGCTTATTTCTGGCGTGAACATGCAGTTCTACTCAAGAGTAAGCAACTAAGCGAAATAGAGCGATAGAACGCTTATTTGCCTTCTATCTATGCATTCTGACACTCCAACAATGTTTTCTGCTTCAATTTGACTCATTTCACAAAGATGCTTATTTCTGGCGTGAACATGCAGTTCTACTCAAGAGTAAGCAACTAAGCGAAATAAAGCCATGGAACGCTTATTTGCCTTCTATCCATGCATTCTGATACACCAACAATGTTTTCTGCTTCAATTTGGCTCATTTTACAAAGATGCTTATTTCTGGCTTGAACATGCAGTTCTACTCAAGAGTAAGCAACTAAGCGAAATAAAGCCATGGAACGCTTATTTGCCTTCTATCTATGCATTCTGACACTCCAACAATGTTTTCTGCTTCAATTTGGCTCATTTTACAAAGATGCTTATTTCTGGCGTGAACATGCAGTTCTACTCAAGAGTAAGCAACTAAGCGAAATAGAGCGATAGAACGCTTATTTGCCTTTTATCTGTGCATTCTGACACTCCAACTATGTTTTCTGCTTCAATTTGACTCATTTCACAAAGATGCTTATTTCTAGCGTGAACATGCAGTTCTACTCAAGAGTAAGCAACTAAGCGAAATAAAGCCATGGAACGCTTATTTGCCTTCTATCTATGCATTCTGACACACCAACAATGTTTTCTGCTTCAATTTGGCTCATTTTACAAAGATGCTTATTTCTGGCGTGAACATGCAGTTCTACTCAAGAGTAAGCAACTAAGCGAAATAAAGCGATAGAACGCTTATTTGCCTTCTATCTGTGCATTCTGACACTCCAACAATGTTTTCTGCTTCAATTTGACTCATTTCACAAAGATGCTTATTTCTGGCGTGAACATGCAGTTCTACTCAAGAGTAAGCAACTAAGCGAAATAAAGCGATAGAACGCTTATTTGCCTTCTATCTGTGCATTCTGACACTCCAACAATGTTTTCTGCTTCAATTTGACTCATTTCACAAAGATGCTTATTTCTGGCTTGAACATGCAGTTCTACTCAAGAGTAAGCAACTAAGCGAAATAAAGCGATAGAACGCTTATTTGCCTTCTATCTGTGCATTCTGACACTCCAACAATGTGTTCTGCTTCAATTTGACTCATTTCACAAAGATGCTTATTTCTGGCGTTAACATGCAGTTCTACTCAAGAGTAAGCCACTAAGCGAAATAAAGCCATGGAACGCTTATTTGCCTTCTATCTATGCATTCTGACACTCCAACAATGTTTTCTGCTTCAATTTGGCTCATTTTACAAAGATGCTTATTTCTGGCGTGAACATGCAGTTCTACTCAAGAGTAAGCAACTAAGCGAAATAAAGCCATGGAACGCTTATTTGCCTTCTATCTATGCATTCTGACACACCAACAATGTTTTCTGCTTCAATTTGACTCATTTTACAAAGATGCTTATTTCTGGCGTGAACATGCAGTTCTACTCAAGAGTAAGCAACTAAGCGAAATAAAGCCATGGAACGCTTATTCGCCTTCTATCTGTGCATTCTGACACTCCAACAATGTGTTCTGCTTCAATTTGACTCATTTTACAAAGGTGATTATTCCTGGCGTGAACATGCAGTTCTACTCAAGAGTAAGCAACTAAGCGAAATAAAGCCAGGGAACGCTTATTTGCCTTCTATCTATGCATTCTGACACTCCAACAATGTTTTCTGCTTCAATTTGGCTCATTTTACAAATATGCTTATTTCTGGCTTGAACATGCAGTTCTACTCAAGAGTAAGCAACTAAGCGAAATAAAGCCATGGAACGCTTATTTGCCTTCTATCTATGCATTCTGACACACCAACAATGTTTTCTGCTTCAATTTGACTCATTTTACAAAGGTGATTATTTCTGGCGTGAACATGCAGTTCTACTCAAGAGTAAGCAACTAAGCGAAATAAAGCCATGGAACGCTTATTTGCCTTCTATCTGTGCATTCTGACACTCCAACAATGTTTTCTGCTTCAATTTGACTCATTTTACAAAGGTGATTATTCCTGGCGTGAACATGCAGTTCTACTCAAGAGTAAGCAACTAAGCGAAATAAAGCCATGGAACGCTTACTTGCCTTCTATCTATGCATTCTGACACTCCAACTATGTTTTCTGCTTCAATTTGACTCATTTCACAAAGATGCTTATTTCTAGCGTGAACATGCAGTTCTACTCAAGAGTAAGCAACTAAGCGAAATAAAGCCATGGAACGCTTATTTGCCTTCTATCTATGCATTCTGACACACCAACAATGTTTTCTGCTTCAATTTGGCTCATTTTACAAAGATGCTTATTTCTGGCGTGAACATGCAGTTCTACTCAAGAGTAAGCAACTAAGCGAAATAAAGCGATAGAACGCTTATTTGCCTTCTATCTGTGCATTCTGACACTCCAACAATGTTTTCTGCTTCAATTTGACTCATTTCACAAAGATGCTTATTTCTGGCGTGAACATGCAGTTCTACTCAAGAGTAAGCAACTAAGCGAAATAAAGCGATAGAACGCTTATTTGCCTTCTATCTGTGCATTCTGACACTCCAACAATGTTTTCTGCTTCAATTTGACTCATTTTACAAAGATGCTTATTTCTGGCTTGAACATGCAGTTCTACTCAAGAGTAAGCAACTAAGCGAAATAAAGCCATGGAACGCTTATTTGCCTTCTATCTATGCATTCTGACGCACCAACAATGTTTTCTGCTTCAATTTGGCTCATTTTACAAAGATGCTTATTTCTGGCTTGAACATGCAGTTCTACTCAAGAGTAAGCAACTAAGCGAAATAAAGCCATGGAACGCTTATTTGCCTTCTATCTATGCATTCTGACACACCAACAATGTTTTCTGCTTCAATTTGGCTCATTTTACAAAGATGCTTATTTCTGGCTTGAACATGCAGTTCTACTCAAGAGTAAGCAACTAAGCGAAATAAAGCGATAGAACGCTTATTTGCCTTCTATCTGTGCATTCTGACACTCCAACAATGTGTTCTGCTTCAATTTGACTCATTTTACAAAGGTGATTATTCCTGGAGTGAACAAGCAGTTTTACTCAAGAGTAAGCAACTAAGCGAAATAAAGCCATGGAACGCTTATTTGCCTTCTATCTATGCATTCTGACACTCCAACAATGTTTTCTGCTTCAATTTGGCTCATTTTACAAAGATGCTTATTTCTGGCGTGAACATGCAGTTCTACTCAAGAGTAAGCAACTAAGCGAAATAGAGCGATAGAACGCTTATTTGCCTTCTATCTATGCATTCTGACACTCCAACAATGTTTTCTGCTTCAATTTGACTCATTTCACAAAGATGCTTATTTCTGGCGTGAACATGCAGTTCTACTCAAGAGTAAGCAACTAAGCGAAATAAAGCCATGGAACGCTTATTTGCCTTCTATCCATGCATTCTGATACACCAACAATGTTTTCTGCTTCAATTTGGCTCATTTTACAAAGATGCTTATTTCTGGCTTGAACATGCAGTTCTACTCAAGAGTAAGCAACTAAGCGAAATAAAGCCATGGAACGCTTATTTGCCTTCTATCTATGCATTCTGACACTCCAACAATGTTTTCTGCTTCAATTTGGCTCATTTTACAAAGATGCTTATTTCTGGCGTGAACATGCAGTTCTACTCAAGAGTAAGCAACTAAGCGAAATAGAGCGATAGAACGCTTATTTGCCTTTTATCTGTGCATTCTGACACTCCAACTATGTTTTCTGCTTCAATTTGACTCATTTCACAAAGATGCTTATTTCTAGCGTGAACATGCAGTTCTACTCAAGAGTAAGCAACTAAGCGAAATAAAGCCATGGAACGCTTATTTGCCTTCTATCTATGCATTCTGACACACCAACAATGTTTTCTGCTTCAATTTGGCTCATTTTACAAAGATGCTTATTTCTGGCGTGAACATGCAGTTCTACTCAAGAGTAAGCAACTAAGCGAAATAAAGCGATAGAACGCTTATTTGCCTTCTATCTGTGCATTCTGACACTCCAACAATGTTTTCTGCTTCAATTTGACTCATTTCACAAAGATGCTTATTTCTGGCGTGAACATGCAGTTCTACTCAAGAGTAAGCAACTAAGCGAAATAAAGCGATAGAACGCTTATTTGCCTTCTATCTGTGCATTCTGACACTCCAACAATGTTTTCTGCTTCAATTTGACTCATTTCACAAAGATGCTTATTTCTGGCTTGAACATGCAGTTCTACTCAAGAGTAAGCAACTAAGCGAAATAAAGCGATAGAACGCTTATTTGCCTTCTATCTGTGCATTCTGACACTCCAACAATGTGTTCTGCTTCAATTTGACTCATTTCACAAAGATGCTTATTTCTGGCGTTAACATGCAGTTCTACTCAAGAGTAAGCCACTAAGCGAAATAAAGCCATGGAACGCTTATTTGCCTTCTATCTATGCATTCTGACACTCCAACAATGTTTTCTGCTTCAATTTGGCTCATTTTACAAAGATGCTTATTTCTGGCGTGAACATGCAGTTCTACTCAAGAGTAAGCAACTAAGCGAAATAAAGCCATGGAACGCTTATTTGCCTTCTATCTATGCATTCTGACACACCAACAATGTTTTCTGCTTCAATTTGACTCATTTTACAAAGATGCTTATTTCTGGCGTGAACATGCAGTTCTACTCAAGAGTAAGCAACTAAGCGAAATAAAGCCATGGAACGCTTATTCGCCTTCTATCTGTGCATTCTGACACTCCAACAATGTTTTCTGCTTCAATTTGACTCATTTTACAAAGGTGATTATTCCTGGCGTGAACATGCAGTTCTACTCAAGAGTAAGCAACTAAGCGAAATAAAGCCAGGGAACGCTTATTTGCCTTCTATCTATGCATTCTGACACTCCAACAATGTTTTCTGCTTCAATTTGGCTCATTTTACAAATATGCTTATTTCTGGCTTGAACATGCAGTTCTACTCAAGAGTAAGCAACTAAGCGAAATAAAGCCATGGAACGCTTATTTGCCTTCTATCTATGCATTCTGACACACCAACAATGTTTTCTGCTTCAATTTGACTCATTTTACAATGATGCTTATTTCTGGCGTGAACATGCAGTTCTACTCAAGAGTAAGCAACTAAGCGAAATAAAGCCATGGAACGCTTATTTGCCTTCTATCTGTGCATTCTGACACTCCAACAATGTTTTCTGCTTCAATTTGACTCATTTTACAAAGGTGATTATTCCTGGCGTGAACATGCAGTTCTACTCAAGAGTAAGCAACTAAGCGAAATAAAGCCAGGGAACGCTTATTTGCCTTCTATCTATGCATTCTGACACTCCAACAATGTTTTCTGCTTCAATTTGGCTCATTTTACAAATATGCTTATTTCTGGCTTGAACATGCAGTTCTACTCAAGAGTAAGCAACTAAGCGAAATAAAGCCATGGAACGCTTATTTGCCTTCTATCTATGCATTCTGACACACCAACAATGTTTTCTGCTTCAATTTGACTCATTTCACAAAGATGCTTATTTCTGGCTTGAACATGCAGTTCTACTCAAGAGTAAGCAACTAAGCGAAATAAAGCGATAGAACGCTTATTTGCCTTCTATCTGTGCATTCTGACACTCCAACAATGTGTTCTGCTTCAATTTGACTCATTTCACAAAGATGCTTATTTCTGGCGTTAACATGCAGTTCTACTCAAGAGTAAGCCACTAAGCGAAATAAAGCCATGGAACGCTTATTTGCCTTCTATCTATGCATTCTGACACTCCAACAATGTTTTCTGCTTCAATTTGGCTCATTTTACAAAGATGCTTATTTCTGGCGTGAACATGCAGTTCTACTCAAGAGTAAGCAACTAAGCGAAATAAAGCCATGGAACGCTTATTTGCCTTCTATCTATGCATTCTGACACACCAACAATGTTTTCTGCTTCAATTTGACTCATTTTACAAAGGTGATTATTTCTGGCGTGAACATGCAGTTCTACTCAAGAGTAAGCAACTAAGCGAAATAAAGCCATGGAACGCTTATTTGCCTTCTATCTGTGCATTCTGACACTCCAACAATGTTTTCTGCTTCAATTTGACTCATTTCACAAAGATGCTTATTTCTGGCGTGAACATGCAGTTCTACTCAAGAGTAAGCAACTAAGCGAAATAAAGCCATGGAACGCTTATTTGCCTTCTATCTATGCATTCTGATACACCAACAATGTTTTCTGCTTCAATTTGGCTCATTTTACAAAGATGCTTATTTCTGGCTTGAACATGCAGTTCTACTCAAGAGTAAGCAACTAAGCGAAATAAAGCCATGGAACGCTTATTTGCCTTCTATCTATGCATTCTGACACTCCAACAATGTTTTCTGCTTCATTTTGGCTCATTTTACAAACATGCTTATTTCTGGCGTGAACATGCAGTTCTACTCAAGAGTAAGCAACTAAGCGAAATAGAGCGATAGAACGCTTATTTGCCTTTTATCTGTGCATTCTGACACTCCAACTATGTTTTCTGCTTCAATTTGACTCATTTCACAAAGATGCTTATTTCTAGCGTGAACATGCAGTTCTACTCAAGAGTAAGCAACTAAGCGAAATAAAGCCATGGAACGCTTATTTGCCTTCTATCTATGCATTCTGACACACCAACAATGTTTTCTGCTTCAATTTGACTCATTTTACAAAGATGCTTTTTTCTGGCGTGAACATGCAGTTCTACTCAAGAGTAAGCAACTAAGCGAGATAGAGCGATAGAACGCTTATTTGCCTTTTATCTGTGCATTCTGACACTCCAACTATGTTTTCTGCTTCAATTTGACTCATTTCACAAAGATGCTTATTTCTAGCGTGAACATGCAGTTCTACTCAAGAGTAAGCAACTAAGCGAAATAAAGCCATGGAACGCTTATTTGCCTTCTATCTATGCATTCTGACACACCAACAATGCTTTCTGCTTCAATTTGACTCATTTCACAAAGATGCTCATTTCTGGCGTGAACATGCAGTTCTACTCAAGAGTAAGCAACTAAGCGAAATAAAGCGATAGAACGCTTATTTGCCTTCTATCTGTGCATTCTGACACTCCAACAATGTGTTCTGCTTCAATTTGACTCATTTCACAAAGATGCTTATTTCTGGCGTTAAGATGCAGTTCTACTCAAGAGTAAGCCACTAAGCGAAATAAAGCCATGGAACGCTTATTTGCCTTCTATCTATGCATTCTGACACTCCAACAATGTTTTCTGCTTCAATTTGGCTCATTTTACAAAGATGCTTATTTCTGGCGTGAACATGCAGTTCTACTCAAGAGTAAGCAACTAAGCGAAATAAAGCCATGGAACGCTTATTTGCCTTCTATCTATGCATTCTGACACACCAACAATGTTTTCTGCTTCAATTTGACTCATTTTACAAAGATGCTTATTTCTGGCGTGAACATGCAGTTCTACTCAAGAGTAAGCAACTAAGCGAAATAAAGCCATGGAACGCTTATTTGCCTTCTATCTGTGCATTCTGACACTCCAACAATGTTTTCTGCTTCAATTTGGCTCATTTTACAAAGATGCTTATTTCTGGCGTAAACATGCAGTTCTACTCAAGAGTAAGCAACTAAGCGAAATAAAGCCATGGAACGCTTATTTGCCTTCTATCTATGCATTCTGACACACCAACAATGTTTTCTGCTTCAATTTGACTCATTTTACAAAGATGCTTATTTCTGGCTTGAACATGCAGTTCTACTCAAGAGTAAGCAACTAAGCGAAATAAAGCCATGGAACGCTTATTTGCCTTCTATCTATGCATTCTGACACACCAACAATGTTTTCTGCTTCAATTTGGCTCATTTTACAAAGATGCTTATTTCTGGCTTGAACATGCAGTTCTACACAAGAGTAAGCAACTAAGCGAAATAAAGCGATAGAACGCTTATTTGCCTTCTATCTGTGCATCCTGACACTCCAACAATGTGTTCTGCTTCAATTTGACTCATTTTACAAAGGTGATTATTCCTGGAGTGAACAAGCAGTTTTACTCAAGAGTAAGCAACTAAGCGAAATAAAGCCATGGAACGCTTATTTGCCTTCTATCTATGCATTCTGACACTCCAACAATGTTTTCTGCTTCAATTTGGCTCATTTTACAAAGATGCTTATTTCTGGCGTGAACATGCAGTTCTACTCAAGAGTAAGCAACTAAGCGAAATAGAGCGATAGAACGCTTATTTGCCTTCTATCTGTACATTCTGACACTCCAACAATGTTTTCTGCTTCAATTTGACTCATTTCACAAAGATGCTTATTTCTAGCGTGAACATGCAGTTCTACTCAAGAGTAAGCAACTAAGCGAAATAAAGCCATGGAACGCTTATTTGCCTTCTATCTATGCATTCTGATACACCAACAATGTTTTCTGCTTCAATTTGGCTCATTTTACAAAGATGCTTATTTCTGGCGTGAACATGCAGTTCTACTCAAGAGTAAGCAACTAAGCGAAATAAAGCCATGGAACGCTTATTTGCCTTCTATCTATGCATTCTGACACTCCAACAATGTTTTCTGCTTCAATTTGGCTCATTTTACAAAGATGCTTATTTCTGCCGTGAACATGCAGTTCTACTCAAGAGTAAGCAACTAAGCGAAATAGAGCGATAGAACGCTTATTTGCCTTCTATCTGTGCATTCTGACACTCCAACAATGTTTTCTGCTTCAATTTGACTCATTTCACAGATGCTTATTTCTAGCGTGAACATGCAGTTCTACTCAAGAGTAAGCAACTAAGCGAAATAAAGCCATGGAACGCTTATTTGCCTTCTATCTATGCATTCTGACACACCAACAATGTTTTCTGCTTCAATTTGGCTCATTTTACAAAGATGCTTATTTCTGGCGTGAACATGCAGTTCTACTCAAGAGTAAGCAACTAAGCGAAATAAAGCGATAGAGCGCTTATTTGCCTTCTATCTGTGCATTCTGACACTCCAACAATGTTTTCTGCTTCAATTTGACTCATTTCACAAAGATGCTTATTTCTGGCGTGAACATGCAGTTCTACTCAAGAGTAAGCAACTAAGCGAAATAAAGCGATAGAACGCTTATTTGCCTTCTACCTGTGCATTCTGACACTCCAACAATGTTTTCTGCTTCAATTTGACTCATTTCACAAAGATGCTTATTTCTGGCGTAAACATGCAGTTCTACTCAAGAGTAAGCAACTAAGCGAAATAAAGCCATGGAACGCTTATTTGCCTTCTATCTATGCATTCTGACACACCGACAATGTTTTCTGCTTCAATTTGGCTCATTTTACAAAGATGCTTATTTCTGGCTTGAACACATGCAGTTCTACTCAAGAGTAAGCCACTAAGCGAAATAAAGCCATGGAACGCTTATTTGCCTTCTATCTATGCATTCTGACACTCCAACAATGTTTTCTGCTTCAATTTGGCTCATTTCACAAAGATGCTTATTTCTGGCGTGAACATGCAGTTCTACTCAAGAGTAAGCAACTAAGCGAAATAAAGCCATGGAACGCTTATTTGCCTTCTATCTATGCATTCTGACACACCAACAATGTTTTCTGCTTCAATTTGGCTCATTTTACAAAGATTCTTATTTCTGGCTTGAACATGCAGTTCTACTCAAGAGTAAGCAACTAAGCGAAATAAAGCCATGGAACGCTTATTTGCCTTCTATCTATGCATTCTGACACTCCAACAATGTTTTCTGCTTCAATTTGGCTCATTTTACAAATATGCTTATTTCTGGCTTGAACATGCAGTTCTACTCAAGAGTAAGCAACTAAGCGAAATAAAGCCATGGAACGCTTATTTGCCTTCTATCTATGCATTCTGACACACCAACAATGTTTTCTGCTTCAATTTGGCTCATTTTACAAAGATGCTTATTTCTGGCTTGAACATGCAGTTCTACTCAAGAGTAAGCAACTAAGCGAAATAAAGCGATAGAACGCTTATTTGCCTTCTATCTGTGCATTCTGACACTCCAACAATGTGTTCTGCTTCAATTTGACTCATTTTACAAAGATGCTTATTTCTGGCATGAACATGCAGTTCTACTCAAGAGTAAGCAACTAAGCGAAATAAAGCCAGGGAACGCTTATTTGCCTTCTATCTATGCATTCTGACACTCCAACAATGTTTTCTGCTTCAATTTGGCTCATTTTACAAATATGCTTATTTCTGGCTTGAACATGCAGTTCTACTCAAGAGTAAGCAACTAAGCGAAATAAAGCCATGGAACGCTTATTTGCCTTCTATCTATGCATTCTGACACACCAACAATGTTTTCTGCTTCAATTTGACTCATTTTACAAAGATGCTTATTTCTGGCTTGAACATGCAGTTCTACTCAAGAGTAAGCAACTAAGCGAAATAAAGCCATGGAACGCTTATTTGCCTTCTATCTGTGCATTCTGACACTCCAACAATGTTTTCTGCTTCAATTTGACTCATTTTACAAAGGTGATTATTCCTGGCGTGAACATGCAGTTCTACTCAAGAGTAAGCAACTAAGCGAAATAAAGCCAGGGAACGCTTATTTGCCTTCTATCTATGCATTCTGACACTCCAACAATGTTTTCTGCTTCAATTTGGCTCATTTTACAAATATGCTTATTTCTGGCTTGAACATGCAGTTCTACTCAAGAGTAAGCAACTAAGCGAAATAAAGCCATGGAACGCTTATTTGCCTTCTATCTATGCATTCTGACACACCAACAATGTTTTCTGCTTCAATTTGGCTCATTTTACAAAGATGCTTATTTCTGGCGTAGACATGCAGTTCTACTCAAGAGTAAGCAACTAAGCGAAATAAAGCCATGGAACGCTTATTTGCCTTCTATCTATGCATTCTGACACACCAACAATGTTTTCTGCTTCAATTTGACTCATTTTACAAAGATGCTTATTTCTGGCTTGAACATGCAGTTCTACTCAAGAGTAAGCAACTAAGCGAAATAAAGCGATAGAACGCTTATTTGCCTTCTATCTGTGCATTCTGACACTCCAACAATGTGTTCTGCTTCAATTTGACTCATTTTACAAAGGTGATTATTCCTGGAGTGAACAAGCAGTTTTACTCAAGAGTAAGCAACTAAGCGAAATAAAGCCATGGAACGCTTATTTGCCTTCTATCTATGCATTCTGACACTCCAACAATGTTTTCTGCTTCAATTTGGCTCATTTTACAAAGATGCTTATTTCTGGCGTGAACATGCAGTTCTACTCAAGAGTAAGCAACTAAGCGAAAGAGAGCGATAGAACGCTTATTTGCCTTCTATCTGTGCATTCTGACACTCCAACAATGTTTTCTGCTTCAATTTGACTCATTTCACAAAGATGCTTATTTCTAGCGTGAACATGCAGTTCTACTCAAGAGTAAGCAACTAAGCGAAATAAAGCCATGGAACGCTTATTTGCCTTCTATCTATGCATTCTGATACACCAACAATGTTTTCTGCTTCAATTTGGCTCATTTTACAAAGATGCTTATTTCTGGCTTGAACATGCAGTTTTACTCAAGAGTAAGCAACTAAGCGAAATAAAGCCATGGAACGCTTATTTGCCTTCTATCTATGCATTCTGACACACCAACAATGTTTTCTGCTTCAATTTGGCTCATTTTACAAAGGTGATTGATTATTCCTGGAGTGAACAAGCAGTTTTACTCAAGAGTAAGCAACTAAGCGAAATAAAGCCATGGAACGCTTATGTGCCTTCTATCTATGCATTCTGACACTCCAACAATGTTTTCTGCTTCAATTTGGCTCATTTTACAAAGATGCTTATTTCTGGCGTGAACATGCAGTTCTACTCAAGAGTAAGCAACTAAGCGAAATAGAGCGATAGAACGCTTATTTGCCTTCTATCTGTGCATTCTGACACTCCAACAATGTTTTCTGCTTCAATTTGACTCATTTCACAAAGATGCTTATTTCTAGCGTGAACATGCAGTTCTACTCAAGAGTAAGCAACTAAGCGAAATAAAGCCATGGAACGCTTATTTGCCTTCTATCTATGCATTCTGATACACCAACAATGTTTTCTGCTTCAATTTGGCTCATTTTACAAAGAAGCTTATTTCTGGCTTGAACATGCAGTTCTACTCAAGAGTAAGCAACTAAGCGAAATAAAGCCATGGAACGCTTATTTGCCTTCTATCTATGAATTCTGACACACCAACAATGTTTTCTGCTTCAATTTGGCTCATTTTACAAAGATGCTTATTTCTGGCGTAAACATGCAGTTCTACTCAAGAGTAAGCAACTAAGCGAAATAAAGCCATGGAACGCTTATTTGCCTTCTATCTATGCATTCTGATACACCAACAATGTTTTCTGCTTCAATTTGGCTCATTTTACAAAGATGCTTATTTCTGGCTTGAACATGCAGTTCTACTCAAGAGTAAGCAACTAAGCGAAATAAAGCCATGGAACGCTTATTTGCCTTCTATCTATGCATTCTGACACACCAACAATGTTTTCTGCTTCAATTTGACTCATTTTACAAAGATGCTTATTTCTGGCGTGAACATGCAGTTCTACTCAAGAGTAAGCAACTAAGCGAAATAAAGCCATGGAACGCTTATTTGCCTTCTATCTGTGCATTCTGACACTCCAACAATGTTTTCTGCTTCAATTTGACTCATTTTACAAAGGTGATTATTCCTGGCGTGAACATGCAGTTCTACTCAAGAGTAAGCAACTAAGCGAAATAAAGCCAGGGAACGCTTATTTGCCTTCTATCTATGCATTCTGACACTCCAACAATGTTTTCTGCTTCAATTTGGCTCATTTTACAAATATGCTTATTTCTGGCTTGAACATGCAGTTCTACTCAAGAGTAAGCAACTAAGCGAAATAAAGCCATGGAACGCTTATTTGCCTTCTATCTATGCATTCTGACACACCAACAATGTTTTCTGCTTCAATTTGGCTCATTTTACAAAGATGCTTATTTCTGGCGTAGACATGCAGTTCTACTCAAGAGTAAGCAACTAAGCGAAATAAAGCCATGGAACGCTTATTTGCCTTCTATCTATGCATTCTGACACACCAACAATGTTTTCTGCTTCAATTTGACTCATTTTACAAAGATGCTTATTTCTGGCTTGAACATGCAGTTCTACTCAAGAGTAAGCAACTAAGCGAAATAAAGCCATGGAACGCTTATTTGCCTTCTATCTATGCATTCTGACACACCAACAATGTTTTCTGCTTCAATTTGGCTCATTTTACAAAGATGCTTATTTCTGGCTTGAACATGCAGTTCTACTCAAGAGTAAGCAACTAAGCGAAATAAAGCGATAGAACGCTTATTTGCCTTCTATCTGTGCATTCTGACACTCCAACAATGTGTTCTGCTTCAATTTGACTCATTTTACAAAGGTGATTATTCCTGGAGTGAACAAGCAGTTTTACTCAAGAGTAAGCAACTAAGCGAAATAAAGCCATGGAACGCTTATTTGCCTTCTATCTATGCATTCTGACACTCCAACAATGTTTTCTGCTTCAATTTGGCTCATTTTACAAAGATGCTTATTTCTGGCGTGAACATGCAGTTCTACTCAAGAGTAAGCAACTAAGCGAAAGAGAGCGATAGAACGCTTATTTGCCTTCTATCTGTGCATTCTGACACTCCAACAATGTTTTCTGCTTCAATTTGACTCATTTCACAAAGATGCTTATTTCTAGCGTGAACATGCAGTTCTACTCAAGAGTAAGCAACTAAGCGAAATAAAGCCATGGAACGCTTATTTGCCTTCTATCTATGCATTCTGATACACCAACAATGTTTTCTGCTTCAATTTGGCTCATTTTACAAAGA
Organism: Zootoca vivipara; assembly: GCF_965207765.1. Taxonomy (NCBI): domain Eukaryota; kingdom Metazoa; phylum Chordata; class Lepidosauria; order Squamata; family Lacertidae; genus Zootoca; species Zootoca vivipara. Next base: position 208,303 of record NW_028291067.1, on the reverse strand, counting down.
TGCTTATTTCTGGCTTGAACATGCAGTTTTACTCAAGAGTAAGCAACTAAGCGAAATAAAGCCATGGAACGCTTATTTGCCTTCTATCTATGCATTCTGACACACCAACAATGTTTTCTGCTTCAATTTGGCTCATTTTACAAAGGTGATTGATTATTCCTGGAGTGAACAAGCAGTTTTACTCAAGAGTAAGCAACTAAGCGAAATAAAGCCATGGAACGCTTATGTGCCTTCTATCTATGCATTCTGACACTCCAACAATGTTTTCTGCTTCAATTTGGCTCATTTTACAAAGATGCTTATTTCTGGCGTGAACATGCAGTTCTACTCAAGAGTAAGCAACTAAGCGAAATAGAGCGATAGAACGCTTATTTGCCTTCTATCTGTGCATTCTGACACTCCAACAATGTTTTCTGCTTCAATTTGACTCATTTCACAAAGATGCTTATTTCTAGCGTGAACATGCAGTTCTACTCAAGAGTAAGCAACTAAGCGAAATAAAGCCATGGAACGCTTATTTGCCTTCTATCTATGCATTCTGATACACCAACAATGTTTTCTGCTTCAATTTGGCTCATTTTACAAAGAAGCTTATTTCTGGCTTGAACATGCAGTTCTACTCAAGAGTAAGCAACTAAGCGAAATAAAGCCATGGAACGCTTATTTGCCTTCTATCTATGAATTCTGACACACCAACAATGTTTTCTGCTTCAATTTGGCTCATTTTACAAAGATGCTTATTTCTGGCGTAAACATGCAGTTCTACTCAAGAGTAAGCAACTAAGCGAAATAAAGCCATGGAACGCTTATTTGCCTTCTATCTATGCATTCTGATACACCAACAATGTTTTCTGCTTCAATTTGGCTCATTTTACAAAGATGCTTATTTCTGGCTTGAACATGCAGTTCTACTCAAGAGTAAGCAACTAAGCGAAATAAAGCCATGGAACGCTTATTTGCCTTCTATCTATGCATTCTGACACACCAACAATGTTTTCTGCTTCAATTTGACTCATTTTACAAAGATGCTTATTTCTGGCGTGAACATGCAGTTCTACTCAAGAGTAAGCAACTAAGCGAAATAGAGCGACAGAACGCTTATTTGCCTTTTATCTGTGCATTCTGACACTCCAACTATGTTTTCTGCTTCAATTTGACTCATTTCACAAAGATGCTTATTTCTAGCGTGAACATGCAGTTCTACTCAAGAGTAAGCAACTAAGCGAAATAAAGCCATGGAACGCTTATTTGCCTTCTATCTATGCATTCTGACACACCAACAATGTTTTCTGCTTCAATTTGGCTCATTTTACAAAGATGCTTATTTCTGGCGTGAACATGCAGTTCTACTCAAGAGTAAGCAACTAAGCGAAATAAAGCGATAGAACGCTTATTTCCCTTCTATCTGTGCATTCTGACACTCCAACAATGTTTTCTGCTTCAATTTGACTCATTTCACAAAGATGCTTATTTCTGGCGTGAACATGCAGTTCTACTCAAGAGTAAGCAACTAAGCGAAATAAAGCGATAGAACGCTTATTTGCCTTCTATCTGTGCATTCTGACACTCCAACAAAGTTTTCTGCTTCAATTTGACTCATTTCACAAAGATGCTTATTTCTGGCGTGAACATGCAGTTCTACTCAAGAGTAAGCAACTAAGCGAAATAAAGCGATAGAACGCTTATTTGCCTTCTACCTGTGCATTCTGACACTCCAACAATGTTTTCTGCTTCAATTTGACTCATTTCACAAAGATGCTTATTTCTGGGGTAAACATGCAGTTCTACTCAAGAGTAAGCAACTAAGCGAAATAAAGCCATGGAACGCTTACTTGCCTTCTATCTATGCATTCTGACACACCGACAATGTTTTCTGCTTCAATTTGGCTCATTTTACAAAGATGCTTATTTCTGGCTTGAACATGCAGTTTTACTCAAGAGTAAGCAACTAAGCGAAATAAAGCCATGGAACGCTTATTTGCCTTCTATCTATGCATTCTGACACACCAACAATGTTTTCTGCTTCAATTTGGCTCATTTTACAAAGGTGATTGATTATTCCTGGAGTGAACAAGCAGTTTTACTCAAGAGTAAGCAACTAAGCGAAATAAAGCCATGGAACGCTTATGTGCCTTCTATCTATGCATTCTGACACTCCAACAATGTTTTCTGCTTCAATTTGGCTCATTTTACAAAGATGCTTATTTCTGGCGTGAACATGCAGTTCTACTCAAGAGTAAGCAACTAAGCGAAATAGAGCGATAGAACGCTTATTTGCCTTCTATCTGTGCATTCTGACACTCCAACAATGTTTTCTGCTTCAATTTGACTCATTTCACAAAGATGCTTATTTCTAGCGTGAACATGCAGTTCTACTCAAGAGTAAGCAACTAAGCGAAATAAAGCCATGGAACGCTTATTTGCCTTCTATCTATGCATTCTGATACACCAACAATGTTTTCTGCTTCAATTTGGCTCATTTTACAAAGAAGCTTATTTCTGGCTTGAACATGCAGTTCTACTCAAGAGTAAGCAACTAAGCGAAATAAAGCCATGGAACGCTTATTTGCCTTCTATCTATGAATTCTGACACACCAACAATGTTTTCTGCTTCAATTTGGCTCATTTTACAAAGATGCTTATTTCTGGCGTAAACATGCAGTTCTACTCAAGAGTAAGCAACTAAGCGAAATAAAGCCATGGAACGCTTATTTGCCTTCTATCTATGCATTCTGATACACCAACAATGTTTTCTGCTTCAATTTGGCTCATTTTACAAAGATGCTTATTTCTGGCTTGAACATGCAGTTCTACTCAAGAGTAAGCAACTAAGCGAAATAAAGCCATGGAACGCTTATTTGCCTTCTATCTATGCATTCTGACACACCAACAATGTTTTCTGCTTCAATTTGACTCATTTTACAAAGATGCTTATTTCTGGCGTGAACATGCAGTTCTACTCAAGAGTAAGCAACTAAGCGAAATAGAGCGACAGAACGCTTATTTGCCTTTTATCTGTGCATTCTGACACTCCAACTATGTTTTCTGCTTCAATTTGACTCATTTCACAAAGATGCTTATTTCTAGCGTGAACATGCAGTTCTACTCAAGAGTAAGCAACTAAGCGAAATAAAGCCATGGAACGCTTATTTGCCTTCTATCTATGCATTCTGACACACCAACAATGTTTTCTGCTTCAATTTGGCTCATTTTACAAAGATGCTTATTTCTGGCGTGAACATGCAGTTCTACTCAAGAGTAAGCAACTAAGCGAAATAAAGCGATAGAACGCTTATTTCCCTTCTATCTGTGCATTCTGACACTCCAACAATGTTTTCTGCTTCAATTTGACTCATTTCACAAAGATGCTTATTTCTGGCGTGAACATGCAGTTCTACTCAAGAGTAAGCAACTAAGCGAAATAAAGCGATAGAACGCTTATTTGCCTTCTATCTGTGCATTCTGACACTCCAACAAAGTTTTCTGCTTCAATTTGACTCATTTCACAAAGATGCTTATTTCTGGCGTGAACATGCAGTTCTACTCAAGAGTAAGCAACTAAGCGAAATAAAGCGATAGAACGCTTATTTGCCTTCTACCTGTGCATTCTGACACTCCAACAATGTTTTCTGCTTCAATTTGACTCATTTCACAAAGATGCTTATTTCTGGGGTAAACATGCAGTTCTACTCAAGAGTAAGCAACTAAGCGAAATAAAGCCATGGAACGCTTACTTGCCTTCTATCTATGCATTCTGACACACCGACAATGTTTTCTGCTTCAATTTGGCTCATTTTACAAAGATGCTTATTTCTGGCTTGAACACATGCAGTTCTACTCAAGAGTAAGCCACTAAGCGAAATAAAGCCATGGAACGCTTATTTGCCTTCTATCTATGCATTCTGACACTCCAACAATGTTTTCTGCTTCAATTTGGCTCATTTCACAAAGATGCTTATTTCTGGCGTGAACATGCAGTTCTACTCAAGAGTAAGCAACTAAGCGAAATAAAGCCATGGAACGCTTATTTGCCTTCTATCTATGCATTCTGACACACCAACAATGTTTTCTGCTTCAATTTGACTCATTTCACAAAGATGCTTATTTCTGGCGTGAACATGCAGTTCTACTCAAGAGTAAGCAACTAAGCGAAATAAAGCCATGGAACGCTTATTTGCCTTCTATGTATGCATTCTGACACACCAACAATGTTTTCTGCTTCAATTTGGCTCATTTTACAAAGATGCTTATTTCTGGCTTGAACATGCAGTTCTACTCAAGAGTAAGCAACTAAGCGAAATAAAGCCATGGAACGCTTATTTGCCTTCTATCTATGCATTCTGACACTCCAACAATGTTTTCTGCTTGAATTTGGCTCATTTTACAAATATGCTTATTTCTGGCTTGAACATGCAGTTCTACTCAAGAGTAAGCAACTAAGCGAAATAAAGCCATGGAACGCTTATTTGCCTTCTATCTATGCATTCTGACACACCAACAATGTTTTCTGCTTCAATTTGGCTCATTTTACAAAGATGCTTATTTCTGGCTTGAACATGCAGTTCTACTCAAGAGTAAGCAACTAAGCGAAATAAAGCGATAGAACGCTTATTTGCCTTCTATCTGTGCATTCTGACACTCCAACAATGTGTTCTGCTTCAATTTGACTCATTTTACAAAGATGCTTATTTCTGGCATGAACATGCAGTTCTACTCAAGAGTAAGCAACTAAGCGAAATAAAGCCAGGGAACGCTTATTTGCCTTCTATCTATGCATTCTGACACTCCAACAATGTTTTCTGCTTCAATTTGGCTCATTTTACAAATATGCTTATTTCTGGCTTGAACATGCAGTTCTACTCAAGAGTAAGCAACTAAGCGAAATAAAGCCATGGAACGCTTATTTGCCTTCTATCTATGCATTCTGACACACCAACAATGTTTTCTGCTTCAATTTGACTCATTTTACAAAGATGCTTATTTCTGGCTTGAACATGCAGTTCTACTCAAGAGTAAGCAACTAAGCGAAATAAAGCCATGGAACGCTTATTTGCCTTCTATCTATGCATTCTGACACACCAACAATGTTTTCTGCTTCAATTTGGCTCATTTTACAAAGATGCTTATTTCTGGCTTGAACATGCAGTTCTACTCAAGAGTAAGCAACTAAGCGAAATAAAGCGATAGAACGCTTATTTGCCTTCTATCTGTGCATTCTGACACTCCAACAATGTGTTCTGCTTCAATTTGACTCATTTTACAAAGGTGATTATTCCTGGAGTGAACATGCAGTTTTACTCAAGAGTAAGCAACTAAGCGAAATAAAGCCATGGAACGCTTATTTGCCTTCTATCTATGCATTCTGACACTCCAACAATGTTTTCTGCTTCAATTTGGCTCATTTTACAAAGATGCTTATTTCTGGCGTGAACATGCAGTTCTACTCAAGAGTAAGCAACTAAGCGAAATAGAGCGATAGAACGCTTATTTGCCTTCTATCTGTGCATTCTGACACTCCAACAATGTTTTCTGCTTCAATTTGACTCATTTCACAAAGATGCTTATTTCTAGCGTGAACATGCAGTTCTACTCAAGAGTAAGCAACTAAGCGAAAAAAAGCCATGGAACGCTTATTTGCCTTCTATCTATGCATTCTGACACTCCAACGTTTTCTGCTTCAATTTGGCTCATTTTACAAAGATGCTTAATTCTGGCGTGAACATGCAGTTCTAGTCAAGAGTAAGCAACTAAGCGAAATAAAGCCATGGAACGCTTATTTGCCTTCTATCTATGCATTCTGACACTCCAACAATGTTTTCTGCTTCAATTTGACTCATTTCACAAAGATGCTTATTTCTGGCGTGAACATGCAGTTCTACTCAAGAGTAAGCAACTAAGCGAAATAAAGCCATGGAACGCTTATTTGCCTTCTATCTATGCATTCTGACACACCAACAATGTTTTCTGCTTCAATTTGGCTCATTTCACAAAGATGCTTATTTCTGGCTTGAATATGCAGTTCTACTCAAGAGTAAGCAACTAAGCGAAATAAAGCGATAGAACGCTTATATGCCTTCTATCTGTGCATTCTGACACTCCAACAATGTGTTCTGCTTCAATTTGACTCATTTTACAAAGGTGATTATTCCTGGAGTGAACATGCAGTTTTACTCAAGAGTAAGCAACTAAGCGAAATAAAGCCATGGAACGCTTATTTGCCTTCTATCTATGCATTCTGACACTCCAACAATGTTTTCTGCTTCAATTTGGCTCATTTTACAAAGATGCTTATTTCTGGCGTGAACATGCAGTTCTACTCAAGAGTAAGCAACTAAGCGAAATAGAGCGATAGAACGCTTATTTGCCTTCTATCTGTGCATTCTGACACTCCAACAATGTTTTCTGCTTCAATTTGACTCATTTCACAAAGATGCTTATTTCTAGCGTGAACATGCAGTTCTACTCAAGAGTAAGCAACTAAGCGAAATAAAGCCATGGAACGCTTATTTGCCTTCTATCTATGCATTCTGACACTCCAACAATGTTTTCTGCTTCAATTTGACTCATTTCACAAAGATGCTTATTTCTGGCGTGAACATGCAGTTCTACTCAAGAGTAAGCAACTAAGCGAAATAGAGCGACAGAACGCTTATTTGCCTTTTATCTGTGCATTCTGACACTCCAACTATGTTTTCTGCTTCAATTTGACTCATTTCACAAAGATGCTTATTTCTAGCGTGAACATGCAGTTCTACTCAAGAGTAAGCAACTAAGCGAAATAAAGCCATGGAACGCTTATTTGCCTTCTATCTATGCATTCTGACACACCAACAATGTTTTCTGCTTCAATTTGGCTCATTTTACAAAGATGCTTATTTCTGGCGTGAACATGCAGTTCTACTCAAGAGTAAGCAACTAAGCGAAATAAAGCGATAGAACGCTTATTTCCCTTCTATCTGTGCATTCTGACACTCCAACAATGTTTTCTGCTTCAATTTGACTCATTTCACAAAGATGCTTATTTCTGGCGTGAACATGCAGTTCTACTCAAGAGTAAGCAACTAAGCGAAATAAAGCGATAGAACGCTTATTTGCCTTCTATCTGTGCATTCTGACACTCCAACAATGTTTTCTGCTTCAATTTGACTCATTTCACAAAGATGCTTATTTCTGGCTTGAACACATGCAGTTCTACTCAAGAGTAAGCCACTAAGCGAAATAAAGCCATGGAACGCTTATTTGCCTTCTATCTATGCATTCTGACACTCCAACAATGTTTTCTGCTTCAATTTGGCTCATTTCACAAAGATGCTTATTTCTGGCGTGAACATGCAGTTCTACTCAAGAGTAAGCAACTAAGCGAAATAAAGCCATGGAACGCTTATTTGCCTTCTATCTATGCATTCTGACACACCAACAATGTTTTCTGCTTCAATTTGACTCATTTCACAAAGATGCTTATTTCTGGCGTGAACATGCAGTTCTACTCAAGAGTAAGCAACTAAGCGAAATAAAGCCATGGAACGCTTATTTGCCTTCTATCTATGCATTCTGACACACCAACAATGTTTTCTGCTTCAATTTGGCTCATTTTACAAAGATGCTTATTTCTGGCTTGAACATGCAGTTCTACTCAAGAGTAAGCAACTAAGCGAAATAAAGCCATGGAACGCTTATTTGCCTTCTATCTATGCATTCTGACACTCCAACAATGTTTTCTGCTTGAATTTGGCTCATTTTACAAATATGCTTATTTCTGGCTTGAACATGCAGTTCTACTCAAGAGTAAGCAACTAAGCGAAATAAAGCCATGGAACGCTTAATTGCCTTCTATCTATGCATTCTGACACACCAACAATGTTTTCTGCTTCAATTTGGCTCATTTCACAAAGATGCTTATTTCTGGCTTGAACATGCAGTTCTACTCAAGAGTAAGCAACTAAGCGAAATAAAGCGATAGAACGCTTATTTGCCTTCTACCTGTGCATTCTGACACTCCAACAATGTGTTCTGCTTCAATTTGACTCATTTTACAAATATGCTTATTTCTGGCTTGAACATGCAGTTCTACTCAAGAGTAAGCAACTAAGCGAAATAAAGCCAGGGAACGCTTATTTGCCTTCTATCTATGCATTCTGACACTCCAACAATGTTTTCTGCTTCAATTTGGCTCATTTTACAAATATGCTTATTTCTGGCTTGAACATGCAGTTCTACTCAAGAGTAAGCAACTAAGCGAAATAAAGCCATGGAACGCTTATTTGCCTTCTATCTATGCATTCTGACACACCAACAATGTTTTCTGCTTCAATTTGACTCATTTTACAAAGATGCTTATTTCTGGCTTGAACATGCAGTTCTACTCAAGAGTAAGCAACTAAGCGAAATAAAGCCATGGAACGCTTATTTGCCTTCTATCTATGCATTCTGACACACCAACAATGTTTTCTGCTTCAATTTGGCTCATTTTACAAAGATGCTTATTTCTGGCTTGAACATGCAGTTCTACTCAAGAGTAAGCAACTAAGCGAAATAAAGCGATAGAACGCTTATTTGCCTTCTATCTGTGCATTCTGACACTCCAACAATGTGTTCTGCTTCAATTTGACTCATTTTACAAAGGTGATTATTCCTGGAGTGAACGTGCAGTTTTACTCAAGAGTAAGCAACTAAGCGAAATAAAGCCATGGAACGCTTATTTGCCTTCTATCTATGCATTCTGACACTCCAACAATGTTTTCTGCTTCAATTTGGCTCATTTTACAAAGATGCTTATTTCTGGCGTGAACATGCAGTTCTACTCAAGAGTAAGCAACTAAGCGAAATAGAGCGATAGAACGCTTATTTGCCTTCTATCTGTGCATTCTGACACTCCAACAATGTTTTCTGCTTCAATTTGACTCATTTCACAAAGATGCTTATTTCTAGCGTGAACATGCAGTTCTACTCAAGAGTAAGCAACTAAGCGAAAAAAAGCCATGGAACGCTTATTTGCCTTCTATCTATGCATTCTGACACTCCAACGTTTTCTGCTTCAATTTGGCTCATTTTACAAAGATGCTTATTTCTGGCGTGAACATGCAGTTCTAGTCAAGAGTAAGCAACTAAGCGAAATAAAGCCATGGAACGCTTATTTGCCTTCTATCTATGCATTCTGACACTCCAACAATGTTTTCTGCTTCAATTTGACTCATTTCACAAAGATGCTTATTTCTGGCGTGAACATGCAGTTCTACTCAAGAGTAAGCAACTAAGCGAAATAAAGCCATGGAACGCTTATTTGCCTTCTATCTATGCATTCTGACACACCAACAATGTTTTCTGCTTCAATTTGGCTCATTTCACAAAGATGCTTATTTCTGGCTTGAACATGCAGTTCTACTCAAGAGTAAGCAACTAAGCGAAATAAAGCGATAGAACGCTTATTTGCCTTCTATCTGTGCATTCTGACACTCCAACAATGTTTTCTGCTTCAATTTGGCTCATTTTACAAAGATGCTTATTTCTGGCTTGAACATGCAGTTCTACTCAAGAGTAAGCAACTAAGCGAAATAAAGCCATGGAACGCTTATTTGCCTTCTATCCGTGCATTCTGACACTCCAACAATGTGTTCTGCTTCAATTTGACTCATTTTACAAAGGTGATTATTCCTGGAGTGAACATGCAGTTTTACTCAAGAGTAAGCAACTAAGCGAAATAAAGCCATGGAACGCTTATTTGCCTTCTATCTATGCATTCTGACACTCCAACAATGTTTTCTGCTTCAATTTGGCTCATTTTACAAAGATGCTTATTTCTGGCGTGAACATGCAGTTCTACTCAAGAGTAAGCAACTAAGCGAAATAGAGCGATAGAACGCTTATTTGCCTTCTATCTGTGCATTCTGACACTCCAACAATGTTTTCTGCTTCAATTTGACTCATTTCACAAAGATGCTTATTTCTAGCGTGAACATGCAGTTCTACTCAAGAGTAAGCAACTAAGCGAAATAAAGCCATGGAACGCTTATTTGCCTTCTATCTATGCATTCTGACACTCCAACAATGTTTTCTGCTTCAATTTGACTCATTTCACAAAGATGCTTATTTCTGGCGTGAACATGCAGTTCTACTCAAGAGTAAGCAACTAAGCGAAATAAAGCCATGGAACGCTTATTTGCCTTCTATCTATGCATTCTGACACACCAACAATGTTTTCTGCTTCAATTTGGCTCATTTCACAAAGATGCTTATTTCTGGCTTGAACATGCAGTTCTACTCAAGAGTAAGCAACTAAGCGAAATAAAGCGATAGAACGCTTATTTGCCTTCTATCTGTGCATTCTGACACTCCAACAATGTTTTCTGCTTCAATTTGGCTCATTTTACAAAGATGCTTATTTCTGGCTTGAACATGCAGTTCTACTCAAGAGTAAGCAACTAAGCGAAATAAAGCCATGGAACGCTTATTTGCCTTCTATCTGTGCATTCTGACACTCCAACAATGTTTTCTGCTTCAATTTGGCTCATTTTACAAAGATGCTTATTTCTGGCGTGAACATGCAGTTCTACTCAAGAGTAAGCAACTAAGCGAAATAAAGCGATAGAACGCTTATTTGCCTTCTATCTATGCATTCTGACACACAAACAATGTTTTCTGCTTCAATTTGACTCATTTCACAAAGATGCTTATTTCTGGCGTGAACATGCAGTTCTACTCAAGAGTAAGCAACTAAGCGAAATAAAGCGATGGAACGCTTATTTGCCTTCTACCTGTGCATTCTGACACTCCAACAATGTTTTCTGCTTCAATTTGACTCATTTCACAAAGATGCTTATTTCTGGCGTGAACATGCAGTTCTACTCAAGAGTAAGCAACTAAGCGAAATAAAGCCATGGAACGCTTATTTGCCTTCTACCTGTGCATTCTGACACTCCGACAATGTTTTCTGCTTCAATTTGACTCATTTCACAAAGATGCTTATTTCTGGCTTGAACATGCAGTTCTACTCAAGAGTAAGCAACTAAGCGAAATAAAGCGATGGAACGGTTATTCGCCTTCTATCTATGCATTCTGACACTCCAACAATGTTTTCTGCTTCAATTTGGCTCATTTTACAAAGATGCTTATTTCTGGCGTGAACATGCAGTTCTACTCAAGAGTAAGCAACTAAGCGAAATAGAGCGATAGAACGCTTATTTGCCTTCTATCTGTGCATTCTGACACTCCAACAATGTTTTCTGCTTCAATTTGACTCATTTCACAAAGATGCTTATTTCTAGCGTGAACATGCAGTTCTACTCAAGAGTAAGCAACTAAGCGAAATAAAGCCATGGAACGCTTATTTGCCTTCTATCTATGCATTCTGACACACCAACAATGTTTTCTGCTTCAATTTGGCTCATTTTACAAAGATGCTTATTTCTGGCGTGAACATGCAGTTCTACTCAAGAGTAAGCAACTAAGCGAAATAAAGCGATGGAACGCTTATTTGCCTTCTATCTGTGCATTCTGACACTCCAACAATGTTTTCTGCTTCAATTTGACTCATTTCACAAAGATGCTTATTTCTGGCGTGAACATGCAGTTCTACTCAAGAGTAAGCAACTAAGCGAAATAAAGCGATGGAACGCTTATTTGCCTTCTACCTGTGCATTCTGACACTCCAACAATGTTTTCTGCTTCAATTTGGCTCATTTCACAAAGATGCTTATTTCTGGCGTAAACATGCAGTTCTACTCAAGAGTAAGCAACTAAGCGAAATAGAGCGATAGAACGCTTATTTGCCTTCTATCTGTGCATTCTGACACTCCAACAATGTTTTCTGCTTCAATTTGGCTCATTTTACAAAGATGCTTATTTCTGGCGTGAACATGCAGTTCTACTCAAGAGTAAGCAACTAAGCGAAATAAAGCGATAGAACGCTTATTTGCCTTCTATCTATGCATTCTGACACACAAACAATGTTTTCTGCTTCAATTTGACTCATTTCACAAAGATGCTTATTTCTGGCGTGAACATGCAGTTCTACTCAAGAGTAAGCAACTAAGCGAAATAAAGCGATGGAACGCTTATTTGCCTTCTACCTGTGCATTCTGACACTCCAACAATGTTTTCTGCTTCAATTTGACTCATTTCACAAAGATGCTTATTTCTGGCGTGAACATGCAGTTCTACTCAAGAGTAAGCAACTAAGCGAAATAAAGCCATGGAACGCTTATTTGCCTTCTACCTGTGCATTCTGACACTCCGACAATGTTTTCTGCTTCAATTTGACTCATTTCACAAAGATGCTTATTTCTGGCTTGAACATGCAGTTCTACTCAAGAGTAAGCAACTAAGCGAAATAAAGCGATGGAACGGTTATTCGCCTTCTATCTATGCATTCTGACACTCCAACAATGTTTTCTGCTTCAATTTGGCTCATTTTACAAAGATGCTTATTTCTGGCGTGAACATGCAGTTCTACTCAAGAGTAAGCAACTAAGTGAAATAGAGCGATAGAACGCTTATTTGCCTTCTATCTGTGCATTCTGACACTCCAACAATGTTTTCTGCTTCAATTTGACTCATTTCACAAAGATGCTTATTTCTAGCGTGAACATGCAGTTCTACTCAAGAGTAAGCAACTAAGCGAAATAAAGCCATGGAACGCTTATTTGCCTTCTATCTATGCATTCTGACACACCAACAATGTTTTCTGCTTCAATTTGGCTCATTTTACAAAGATGCTTATTTCTGGCGTGAACATGCAGTTCTACTCAAGAGTAAGCAACTAAGCGAAATAAAGCGATGGAACGCTTATTTGCCTTCTATCTGTGCATTCTGACACTCCAACAATGTTTTCTGCTTCAATTTGACTCATTTCACAAAGATGCTTATTTCTGGCGTGAACATGCAGTTCTACTCAAGAGTAAGCAACTAAGCGAAATAAAGCGATGGAACGCTTATTTGCCTTCTACCTGTGCATTCTGACACTCCAACAATGTTTTCTGCTTCAATTTGACTCATTTCACAAAGATGCTTATTTCTGGCGTAAACATGCAGTTCTACTCAAGAGTAAGCAACTAAGCGAAATAAAGCCATGGAACGCTTATTTGCCTTCTATCTATGCATTCTGACACACCGACAATGTTTTCTGCTTCAATTTGGCTCATTTCACAAAGATGCTTATTTCTGGCGTGAACATGCAGTTCTACTCAAGAGTAAGCAACTAAGCGAAATAAAGCCATGGAACGCTTATTTGCCTTCTACCTGTGCATTCTGACACTCCGACAATGTTTTCTGCTTCAATTTGACTCATTTCACAAAGATGCTTATTTCTGGCTTGAACATGCAGTTCTACTCAAGAGTAAGCAACTAAGCGAAATAAAGCGATGGAACGGTTATTCGCCTTCTATCTATGCATTCTGACACTCCAACAATGTTTTCTGCTTCAATTTGGCTCATTTTACAAAGATGCTTATTTCTGGCGTGAACATGCAGTTCTACTCAAGAGTAAGCAACTAAGCGAAATAGAGCGATAGAACGCTTATTTGCCTTCTATCTGTGCATTCTGACACTCCAACAATGTTTTCTGCTTCAATTTGACTCATTTCACAAAGATGCTTATTTCTAGCGTGAACATGCAGTTCTACTCAAGAGTAAGCAACTAAGCGAAATAAAGCCATGGAACGCTTATTTGCCTTCTATCTATGCATTCTGACACACCAACAATGTTTTCTGCTTCAATTTGGCTCATTTTACAAAGATGCTTATTTCTGGCGTGAACATGCAGTTCTACTCAAGAGTAAGCAACTAAGCGAAATAAAGCGATGGAACGCTTATTTGCCTTCTATCTGTGCATTCTGACACTCCAACAATGTTTTCTGCTTCAATTTGACTCATTTCACAAAGATGCTTATTTCTGGCGTGAACATGCAGTTCTACTCAAGAGTAAGCAACTAAGCGAAATAAAGCGATGGAACGCTTATTTGCCTTCTACCTGTGCATTCTGACACTCCAACAATGTTTTCTGCTTCAATTTGACTCATTTCACAAAGATGCTTATTTCTGGCGTAAACATGCAGTTCTACTCAAGAGTAAGCAACTAAGCGAAATAAAGCCATGGAACGCTTATTTGCCTTCTATCTATGCATTCTGACACACCGACAATGTTTTCTGCTTCAATTTGGCTCATTTTACAAAGATGCTTATTTCTGGCTTGAACATGCAGTTCTACTCAAGAGTAAGCCACTAAGCGAAATAAAGCCATGGAACGCTTATTTGCCTTCTATCTATGCATTCTGACACTCCAACAATGTGTTCTGCTTCAATTTGGCTCATTTTACAAAGATGCTTATTTCTGGCGTGAACATGCAGTTCTACTCAAGAGTAAGCAACTAATTGAAATAAAGCCATGGAACGCTTATTTGCCTTCTATCTATGCATTCTGACACACCAACAATGTTTTCTGCTTCAATTTGACTCATTTCACAAAGATGCTTATTTCTGGCGTGAACATGCAGTTCTACTCAAGAGTAAGCAACTAAGCGAAATAAAGCCATGGAACGCTTATTTGCCTTCTATCTATGCATTCTGACACACCAACAATGTTTTCTGCTTCAATTTGGCTCATTTTACAAAGATGCTTATTTCTGGCTTGAACATGCAGTTCTACTCAAGAGTAAGCAACTAAGCGAAATAAAGCCATGGAACGCTTATTTGCCTTCTATCTATGCATTCTGACACTCCAACAATGTTTTCTGCTTCAATTTGGCTCATTTTACAAAGATGCTTATTTCTGGCTTGAACATGCAGTTCTACTCAAGAGTAAGCAACTAAGCGAAATAAAGCCATGGAACGCTTATTTGCCTTCTATCTATGCATTCTGACACACCAACAATGTTTTCTGCTTCAATTTGACTCATTTTACAAAGATGCTTATTTCTGGCTTGAACATGCAGTTCTACTCAAGAGTAAGCAACTAAGCGAAATAAAGCCATGGAACGCTTATTTGCCTTCTATCTATGCATTCTGACACTCCAACAATGTTTTCTGCTTCAATTTGGCTCATTTTACAAAGATGCTTATTTCTGGCGTGAACATGCAGTTCTACTCAAGAGTAAGCAACTAAGCGAAATAGAGCGATAGAACGCTTATTTGCCTTCTATCTATGCATTCTGACACTCCAACAATGTTTTCTGCTTCAATTTGACTCATTTCACAAAGATGCTTATTTCTAGCGTGAACATGCAGTTCTACTCAAGAGTAAGCAACTAAGCGAAATAAAGCGATAGAACGCTTATTTGCCTTCTATCTGTGCATTCTGACACTCCAACAATGTTTTCTGCTTCAATTTGACTCATTTCACAAAGATGCTTATTTCTGGCGTGAACATGCAGTTCTACTCAAGAGTAAGCAACTAAGCGAAATAAAGCCATGGAACGCTTATTTGCCTTCTATCTATGCATTCTGATACACCAACAATGTTTTCTGCTTCAATTTGACTCATTTCACAAAGATGCTTATTTCTAGCGTGAACATGCAGTTCTACTCAAGAGTAAGCAACTAAGCGAAATAAAGCCATGGAACGCTTATTTGCCTTCTATCTATGCATTCTGACACACCAACAATGTTTTCTGCTTCAATTTGGCTCATTTTACAAAGATGCTTATTTCTGGCGTGAACATGCAGTTCTACTCAAGAGTAAGCAACTAAGCGAAATAAAGCGATAGAACGCTTATTTGCCTTCTATCTATGCATTCTGACACACCGACAATGTTTTCTGCTTCAATTTGGCTCATTTTACAAAGATGCTTATTTCTGGCTTGAACATGCAGTTCTACTCAAGAGTAAGCCACTAAGCGAAATAAAGCCATGGAACGCTTATTTGCCTTCTATCTATGCATTCTGACACTCCAACAATGTTTTCTGCTTCAATTTGGCTCATTTTACAAAGATGCTTATTTTTGGCGTGAACATGCAGTTCTACTCAAGAGTAAGCAACTAAGCGAAATAAAGCCATGGAACGCTTATTTGCCTTCTATCTATGCATTCTGACACACCAACAATGTTTTCTGCTTCAATTTGGCTCATTTTACAAAGATGCTTATTTCTGGCGTGAACATGCAGTTCTACTCAAGAGTAAGCAACTAAGCGAAATAGAGCGATAGAACGCTTATTTGCCTTCTATCTGTGCATTCTGACACTCCAACAATGTTTTCTGCTTCAATTTGACTCATTTCACAAAGATGCTTATTTCTAGCGTGAACATGCAGTTCTACTCAAGAGTAAGCAACTAAGCGAAATAAAGCCATGGAACGCTTATTTGCCTTCTATCTATGCATTCTGACACACCAACAATGTTTTCTGCTTCAATTTGGCTCATTTTACAAAGATGCTTATTTCTGGCGTGAACATGCAGTTCTACTCAAGAGTAAGCAACTAAGCGAAATAAAGCGATAGAACTCTTATTTGCCTTCTATCTGTGCATTCTGACACTCCAACAATGTTTTCTGCTTCAATTTGACTCATTTCACAAAGATGCTTATTTCTGGCGTGAACATGCAGTTCTACTCAAGAGTAAGCAACTAAGCGAAATAAAGCGATAGAACGCTTATTTGCCTTCTACCTGTGCATTCTGACACTCCAACAATGTTTTCTGCTTCAATTTGACTCATTTCACAAAGATGCTTATTTCTGGCTTGAACATGCAGTTCTACTCAAGAGTAAGCAACTAAGCGAAATAAAGCCATGGAACGCTTATTTGCCTTCTATCTATGCATTCTGACACTCCAACAATGTTTTCTGCTTCAATTTGGCTCATTTTACAAAGATGCTTATTTCTGGCGTGAACATGCAGTTCTACTCAAGAGTAAGCAACTAAGCGAAATAGAGCGATAGAACGCTTATTTGCCTTCTATCTGTGCATTCTGACACTCCAACAATGTTTTCTGCTTCAATTTGACTCATTTCACAAAGATGCTTATTTCTAGCGTGAACATGCAGTTCTACTCAAGAGTAAGCAACTAAGCGAAATAAAGCCATGGAACGCTTATTTGCCTTCTATCTATGCATTCTGACACACCAACAATGTTTTCTGCTTCAATTTGGCTCATTTTACAAAGATGCTTATTTCTGGCGTGAACATGCAGTTCTACTCAAGAGTAAGCAACTAAGCGAAATAAAGCGATAGAACGCATATTTGCCTTCTATCTGTGCATTCTGACAGTCCAACAATGTTTTCTGCTTCAATTTGACTCATTTCACAAAGATGCTTATTTCTGGCGTGAACATGCAGTTCTACTCAAGAGTAAGCAACTAAGCGAAATAAAGCGATGGAACGCTTATTTGCCTTCTACCTGTGCATTCTGACACTCCAACAATGTTTTCTGCTTCAATTTGACTCATTTCACAAAGATGCTTATTTCTGGCGTAAACATGCAGTTCTACTCAAGAGTAAGCCACTAAGCGAAATAAAGCCATGGAACGCTTATTTGCCTTCTATCTATGCATTCTGACACTCCAACAATGTTTTCTGCTTCAATTTGGCTCATTTTACAAAGATGCTTATTTCTGGCGTGAACATGCAGTTCTACTCAAGAGTAAGCAACTAAGCGAAATAAAGCCATGGAACTCTTATTTGCCTTCTATCTATGCATTCTGACACACCAACAATGTTTTCTGCTTCAATTTGACTCATTTCACAAAGATGCTTATTTCTGGCGTGAACATGCAGTTCTACTCAAGAGTAAGCAACTAAGCGAAATAAAGCCATGGAACGCTTATTTGCCTTCTATCTATGCATTCTGACACACCAACAATGTTTTCTGCTTCAATTTGGCTCATTTTACAAAGATGCTTATTTCTGGCGTGAACATGCAGTTCTACTCAAGAGTAAGCAACTAAGCGAAATAAAGCCATGGAACGCTTATTTGCCTTCTATCTATGCATTCTGACACACCAACAATGTTTTCTGCTTCAATTTGACTCATTTCACAAAGATGCTTATTTCTGGCGTGAACATGCAGTTCTACTCAAGAGTAAGCAACTAAGCGAAATAAAGCCATGGAACGCTTATTTGCCTTCTATCTATGCATTCTGACACACCAACAATGTTTTCTGCTTCAATTTGGCTCATTTTACAAAGATGCTTATTTCTGGCTTGAACATGCAGTTCTACTCAAGAGTAAGCAACTAAGCGAAATAAAGCGATAGAACGCTTATTTGCCTTCTATCTATGCATTCTGACACTCCAACAATGTTTTCTGCTTCAATTTGGCTCATTTTACAAAGATGCTTATTTCTGGCGTGAACATGCAGTTCTACTCAAGAGTAAGCAACTAAGCGAAATAAAGCGATAGAACGCTTATTTGCCTTCTACCTGTGCATTCTGACACTCCAACAATGTTTTCTGCTTCAATTTGACTCATTTCACAAAGATGCTTATTTCTGGCGTGAACATGCAGTTCTACTCAAGAGTAAGCAACTAAGCGAAATAAAGCCATGGAACGCTTATTTGCCTTCTATCTATGCATTCTGACACACCAACAATGTTTTCTGCTTCAATTTGGCTCATTTTACAAAGATGCTTATTTCTGGCTTGAACATGCAGTTCTACTCAAGAGTAAGCAACTAAGCGAAATAAAGCGATAGAACGCTTATTTGCCTTCTATCTGTGCATTCTGACACTCCAATAATGTGTTCTGCTTCAATTTGACTCATTTTACAAAGGTGATTATTCCTGGAGTGAACAAGCAGTTTTACTCAAGAGTAAGCAACTAAGCGAAATAAAGCCATGGAACGCTTATTTGCCTTCTATCTATGCATTCTGACACTCCAACAATGTTTTCTGCTTCAATTTGGCTCATTTTACAAAGATGCTTATTTCTGGCGTGAACATGCAGTTCTACTCAAGAGTAAGCAACTAAGCGAAATAGAGCGATAGAACGCTTATTTGCCTTCTATCTGTGCATTCTGACACTCCAACAATGTTTTCTGCTTCAATTTGACTCATTTCACAAAGATGCTTATTTCTAGCGTGAACATGCAGTTCTACTCAAGAGTAAGCAAATAAGCGAAATAAAGCCATGGAACGCTTATTTGCCTTCTATCTATGCATTCTGATACACCAACAATGTTTTCTGCTTCAATTTGGCTCATTTTACAAAGATGCTTATTTCTGGCTTGAACATGCAGTTTTACTCAAGAGTAAGCAACTAAGCGAAATAAAGCCATGGAACGCTTATTTGCCTTCTATCTATGCATTCTGACACACCAACAATGTTTTCTGCTTCAATTTGGCTCATTTTACAAAGATGCTTATTTCTGGCTTGAACATGCAGTTCTACTCAAGAGTAAGCAACTAAGCGAAATAAAGCGATAGAACGCTTATTTGCCTTCTATCTGTGCATTCTGACACTCCAACAATGTGTTCTGCTTCAATTTGACTCATTTTACAAAGGTGATTGATTATTCCTGGAGTGAACAAGCAGTTTTACTCAAGAGTAAGCAACTAAGCGAAATAAAGCCATGGAACGCTTATGTGCCTTCTATCTATGCATTCTGACACTCCAACAATGTTTTCTGCTTCAATTTGGCTCATTTTACAAAGATGCTTATTTCTGGCGTGAACATGCAGTTCTACTCAAGAGTAAGCAACTAAGCGAAATAAAGCGATGGAACGCTTATTTGCCTTCTACCTGTGCATTCTGACACTCCAACAATGTTTTCTGCTTCAATTTGACTCATTTCACAAAGATGCTTATTTCTGGCGTAAACATGCAGTTCTACTCAAGAGTAAGCCACTAAGCGAAATAAAGCCATGGAACGCTTATTTGCCTTCTATCTATGCATTCTGACACTCCAACAATGTTTTCTGCTTCAATTTGGCTCATTTTACAAAGATGCTTATTTCTGGCGTGAACATGCAGTTCTACTCAAGAGTAAGCAACTAAGCGAAATAAAGCCATGGAACTCTTATTTGCCTTCTATCTATGCATTCTGACACACCAACAATGTTTTCTGCTTCAATTTGACTCATTTCACAAAGATGCTTATTTCTGGCGTGAACATGCAGTTCTACTCAAGAGTAAGCAACTAAGCGAAATAAAGCCATGGAACGCTTATTTGCCTTCTATCTATGCATTCTGACACACCAACAATGTTTTCTGCTTCAATTTGGCTCATTTTACAAAGATGCTTATTTCTGGCGTGAACATGCAGTTCTACTCAAGAGTAAGCAACTAAGCGAAATAAAGCCATGGAACGCTTATTTGCCTTCTATCTATGCATTCTGACACACCAACAATGTTTTCTGCTTCAATTTGGCTCATTTTACAAAGATGCTTATTTCTGGCTTGAACATGCAGTTCTACTCAAGAGTAAGCAACTAAGCGAAATAAAGCCATGGAACGCTTATTTGCCTTCTATCTATGCATTCTGACACACCAACAATGTTTTCTGCTTCAATTTGGCTCATTTTACAAAGATGCTTATTTCTGGCTTGAACATGCAGTTCTACTCAAGAGTAAGCAACTAAGCGAAATAAAGCCATGGAACGCTTATGTGCCTTCTATCTATGCATTCTGACACTCCAACAATGTTTTCTGCTTCAATTTGGCTCATTTTACAAAGATGCTTATTTCTGGCGTGAACATGCAGTTCTACTCAAGAGTAAGCAACTAAGCGAAATAAAGCGATGGAACGCTTATTTGCCTTCTACCTGTGCATTCTGACACTCCAACAATGTTTTCTGCTTCAATTTGACTCATTTCACAAAGATGCTTATTTCTGGCTTGAACATGCAGTTTTACTCAAGAGTAAGCAACTAAGCGAAATAAAGCCATGGAACGCTTATTTGCCTTCTATCTATGCATTCTGACACACCAACAATGTTTTCTGCTTCAATTTGGCTCATTTTACAAAGATGCTTATTTCTGGCTTGAACATGCAGTTCTACTCAAGAGTAAGCAACTAAGCGAAATAAAGCGATAGAACGCTTATTTGCCTTCTATCTGTGCATTCTGACACTCCAACAATGTGTTCTGCTTCAATTTGACTCATTTTACAAAGGTGATTGATTATTCCTGGAGTGAACAAGCAGTTTTACTCAAGAGTAAGCAACTAAGCGAAATAAAGCCATGGAACGCTTATGTGCCTTCTATCTATGCATTCTGACACTCCAACAATGTTTTCTGCTTCAATTTGGCTCATTTTACAAAGATGCTTATTTCTGGCGTGAACATGCAGTTCTACTCAAGAGTAAGCAACTAAGCGAAATAGAGCGATAGAATGCTTATTTGCCTTCTATCTGTGCATTCTGACACTCCAACAATGTTTTCTGCTTCAATTTGACTCATTTCACAAAGATGCTTATTTCTAGCGTGAACATGCAGTTCTACTCAAGAGTAAGCAACTAAGCGAAATAAAGCCATGGAACGCTTATTTGCCTTATATCTATGCATTCTGATACACCAACAATGTTTTCTGCTTCAATTTGGCTCATTTTACAAAGAAGCTTATTTCTGGCTTGAACATGCAGTTCTACTCAAGAGTAAGCAACTAAGCGAAATAAAGCCATGGAACGCTTATTTGCCTTCTATCTATGCATTCTGACACACCAACAATGTTTTCTGCTTCAATTTGGCTCATTTTACAAAGATGCTTATTTCTGGCGTAAACATGCAGTTCTACTCAAGAGTAAGCAACTAAGCGAAATAAAGCCATGGAACGCTTATTTGCCTTCTATCTATGCATTCTGATACACCAACAATGTTTTCTGCTTCAATTTGGCTCATTTTACAAAGATGCTTATTTCTGGCTTGAACATGCAGTTCTACTCAAGAGTAAGCAACTAAGCGAAATAAAGCCATGGAACGCTTATTTGCCTTCTATCTATGCATTCTGACACACCAACAATGTTTTCTGCTTCAATTTGACTCATTTTACAAAGATGCTTATTTCTGGCGTGAACATGCAGTTCTACTCAAGAGTAAGCAACTAAGCGAGATAGAGCGATAGAACGCTTATTTGCCTTTTATCTGTGCATTCTGACACTCCAACTATGTTTTCTGCTTCAATTTGACTCATTTCACAAAGATGCTTATTTCTAGCGTGAACATGCAGTTCTACTCAAGAGTAAGCAACTAAGCGAAATAAAGCCATGGAACGCTTATTTGCCTTCTATCTATGCATTCTGACACACCAACAATGTTTTCTGCTTCAATTTGGCTCATTTTACAAAGATGCTTATTTCTGGCGTGAACATGCAGTTCTACTCAAGAGTAAGCAACTAAGCGAAATAAAGCGATAGAACGCTTATTTGCCTTCTATCTGTGCATTCTGACACTCCAACAATGTTTTCTGCTTCAATTTGACTCATTTCACAAAGATGCTTATTTCTGGCGTGAACATGCAGTTCTACTCAAGAGTAAGCAACTAAGCGAAATAAAGCGATAGAACGCTTATTTGCCTTCTATCTGTGCATTCTGACACTCCAACAATGTTTTCTGCTTCAATTTGACTCATTTCACAAAGATGCTTATTTCTGGCGTTAACATGCAGTTCTACTCAAGAGTAAGCCACTAAGCGAAATAAAGCCATGGAACGCTTATTTGCCTTCTATCTATGCATTCTGACACTCCAACAATGTTTTCTGCTTCAATTTGGCTCATTTTACAAAGATGCTTATTTCTGGCGTGAACATGCAGTTCTACTCAAGAGTAAGCAACTAAGCGAAATAAAGCCATGGAACGCTTATTTGCCTTCTATCTATGCATTCTGAAACACCAACAATGTTTTCTGCTTCAATTTGACTCATTTTACAAAGATGCTTATTTCTGGCGTGAACATGCAGTTCTACTCAAGAGTAAGCAACTAAGCGAAAAAAAGCCATGGAACGCTTATTTGCCTTCTATCTGTGCATTCTGACACTCCAACAATGTTTTCTGCTTCAATTTGACTCATTTTACAAAGGTGATTATTCCTGGCGTGAACATACAGTTCTACTCAAGAGTAAGCAACTAAGCGAAATAAAGCCAGGGAACGCTTATTTGCCTTCTATCTATGCATTCTGACACTCCAACAATGTTTTCTGCTTCAATTTGGCTCATTTTACAAATATGCTCATTTCTGGCTTGAACATGCAGTTCTACTCAAGAGTAAGCAACTAAGCGAAATAAAGCCATGGAACGCTTATTTGCCTTCTATCTATGCATTCTGACACACCAACAATGTTTTCTGCTTCAATTTGGCTCATTTTACAAAGATGCTTATTTCTGGCGTAAACATGCAGTTCTACTCAAGAGTAAGCAACTAAGCGAAATAAAGCCATGGAACGCTTATTTGCCTTCTATCTATGCATTCTGACACACCAACAATGTTTTCTGCTTCAATTTGACTCATTTTACAAAGATGCTTATTTCTGGCTTGAACATGCAGTTCTACTCAAGAGTAAGCAACTAAGCGAAATAAAGCCATGGAACGCTTATTTGCCTTCTATCTATGCATTCTGACACACCAACAATGTTTTCTGCTTCAATTTGGCTCATTTTACAAAGATGCTTATTTCTGGCTTGAACATGCAGTTCTACTCAAGAGTAAGCAACTAAGCGAAATAAAGCGATAGAACGCTTATTTGCCTTCTATCTGTGCATTCTGACACTCCAACAATGTGTTCTGCTTCAATTTGACTCATTTTACAAAGGTGATTATTCCTGGAGTGAACAAGCAGTTTTACTCAAGAGTAAGCAACTAAGCGAAATAAAGCCATGGAACGCTTATTTGCCTTCTATCTATGCATTCTGACACTCCAACAATGTTTTCTGCTTCAATTTGGCTCATTTTACAAAGATGCTTATTTCTGGCGTGAACATGCAGTTCTACTCAAGAGTAAGCAACTAAGCGAAATAGAGCGATAGAACGCTTATTTGCCTTCTATCTGTACATTCTGACACTCCAACAATGTTTTCTGCTTCAATTTGACTCATTTCACAAAGATGCTTATTTCTAGCGTGAACATGCAGTTCTACTCAAGAGTAAGCAACTAAGCGAAATAAAGCCATGGAACGCTTATTTGCCTTCTATCTATGCATTCTGATACACCAACAATGTTTTCTGCTTCAATTTGGCTCATTTTACAAAGATGCTTATTTCTGGCTTGAACATGCAGTTCTACTCAAGAGTAAGCAACTAAGCGAAATAAAGCCATGGAACGCTTATTTGCCTTCTATCTATGCATTCTGACACTCCAACAATGTTTTCTGCTTCAATTTGGCTCATTTTACAAAGATGCTTATTTCTGGCGTGAACATGCAGTTCTACTCAAGAGTAAGCAACTAAGCGAAATAGAGCGATAGAACGCTTATTTGCCTTCTATCTGTGCATTCTGACACTCCAACAATGTTTTCTGCTTCAATTTGACTCATTTCACAGATGCTTATTTCTAGCGTGAACATGCAGTTCTACTCAAGAGTAAGCAACTAAGCGAAATAAAGCCATGGAACGCTTATTTGCCTTCTATCTATGCATTCTGACACACCAACAATGTTTTCTGCTTCAATTTGGCTCATTTTACAAAGATGCTTATTTCTGGCGTGAACATGCAGTTCTACTCAAGAGTAAGCAACTAAGCGAAATAAAGCGATAGAGCGCTTATTTGCCTTCTATCTGTGCATTCTGACACTCCAACAATGTTTTCTGCTTCAATTTGACTCATTTCACAAAGATGCTTATTTCTGGCGTGAACATGCAGTTCTACTCAAGAGTAAGCAACTAAGCGAAATAAAGCGATAGAACGCTTATTTGCCTTCTACCTGTGCATTCTGACACTCCAACAATGTTTTCTGCTTCAATTTGACTCATTTCACAAAGATGCTTATTTCTGGCGTAAACATGCAGTTCTACTCAAGAGTAAGCAACTAAGCGAAATAAAGCCATGGAACGCTTACTTGCCTTCTATCTATGCATTCTGACACACCAACAATGTTTTCTGCTTCAATTTGGCTCATTTTACAAAGATGCTTATTTCTGGCTTGAACACATGCAGTTCTACTCAAGAGTAAGCCACTAAGCGAAATAAAGCCATGGAACGCTTATTTGCCTTCTATCTATGCATTCTGACACTCCAACAATGTTTTCTGCTTCAATTTGGCTCATTTCACAAAGATGCTTATTTCTGGCGTGAACATGCAGTTCTACTCAAGAGTAAGCAACTAAGCGAAATAAAGCCATGGAACGCTTATTTGCCTTCTATCTATGCATTCTGACACACCAACAATGTTTTCTGCTTCAATTTGGCTCATTTTACAAAGATGCTTATTTCTGGCTTGAACATGCAGTTCTACTCAAGAGTAAGCAACTAAGCGAAATAAAGCCATGGAACGCTTATTTGCCTTCTATCTATGCATTCTGACACTCCAACAATGTTTTCTGCTTCAATTTGGCTCATTTTACAAATATGCTTATTTCTGGCTTGAACATGCAGTTCTACTCAAGAGTAAGCAACTAAGCGAAATAAAGCCATGGAACGCTTATTTGCCTTCTATCTATGCATTCTGACACACCAACAATGTTTTCTGCTTCAATTTGGCTCATTTTACAAAGATGCTTATTTCTGGCTTGAACATGCAGTTCTACTCAAGAGTAAGCAACTAAGCGAAATAAAGCCATGGAACGCTTATTTGCCTTCTATCTATGCATTCTGACACACCAACAATGTTTTCTGCTTCAATTTGACTCATTTTACAAAGATGCTTATTTCTGGCTTGAACATGCAGTTCTACTCAAGAGTAAGCAACTAAGCCATGGAACGCTTATTTGCCTTCTATCTATGCATTCTGACACACCAACAATGTTTTCTGCTTCAATTTGACTCATTTTACAAAGATGCTTATTTCTGGCGTGAACATGCAGTTCTACTCAAGAGTAAGCAACTAAGCGAAATAAAGCCATGGAACGCTTATTTGCCTTCTATCTGTGCATTCTGACACTCCAACAATGTTTTCTGCTTCAATTTGACTCATTTTACAAAGGTGATTATTCCTGGCGTGAACATGCAGTTCTACTCAAGAGTAAGCAACTAAGCGAAATAAAGCCAGGGAACGCTTATTTGCCTTCTATCTATGCATTCTGACACTCCAACAATGTTTTCTGCTTCAATTTGGCTCATTTTACAAATATGCTTATTTCTGGCTTGAACATGCAGTTCTACTCAAGAGTAAGCAACTAAGCGAAATAAAGCCATGGAACGCTTATTTGCCTTCTATCTATGCATTCTGACACACCAACAATGTTTTCTGCTTCAATTTGGCTCATTTTACAAAGATGCTTATTTCTGGCGTAGACATGCAGTTCTACTCAAGAGTAAGCAACTAAGCGAAATAAAGCCATGGAACGCTTATTTGCCTTCTATCTATGCATTCTGACACACCAACAATGTTTTCTGCTTCAATTTGACTCATTTTACAAAGATGCTTATTTCTGGCTTGAACATGCAGTTCTACTCAAGAGTAAGCAACTAAGCGAAATAAAGCCATGGAACGCTTATTTGCCTTCTATCTATGCATTCTGACACACCAACAATGTTTTCTGCTTCAATTTGGCTCATTTTACAAAGATGCTTATTTCTGGCTTGAACATGCAGTTCTACTCAAGAGTAAGCAACTAAGCGAAATAAAGCGATAGAACGCTTATTTGCCTTCTATCTGTGCATTCTGACACTCCAACAATGTGTTCTGCTTCAATTTGACTCATTTTACAAAGGTGATTATTCCTGGAGTGAACAAGCAGTTTTACTCAAGAGTAAGCAACTAAGCGAAATAAAGCCATGGAACGCTTATTTGCCTTCTATCTATGCATTCTGACACTCCAACAATGTTTTCTGCTTCAATTTGGCTCATTTTACAAAGATGCTTATTTCTGGCGTGAACATGCAGTTCTACTCAAGAGTAAGCAACTAAGCGAAAGAGAGCGATAGAACGCTTATTTGCCTTCTATCTGTGCATTCTGACACTCCAACAATGTTTTCTGCTTCAATTTGACTCATTTCACAAAGATGCTTATTTCTAGCGTGAACATGCAGTTCTACTCAAGAGTAAGCAACTAAGCGAAATAAAGCCATGGAACGCTTATTTGCCTTCTATCTATGCATTCTGATACACCAACAATGTTTTCTGCTTCAATTTGGCTCATTTTACAAAGATGCTTATTTCTGGCTTGAACATGCAGTTTTACTCAAGAGTAAGCAACTAAGCGAAATAAAGCCATGGAACGCTTATTTGCCTTCTATCTATGCATTCTGACACACCAACAATGTTTTCTGCTTCAATTTGGCTCATTTTACAAAGGTGATTGATTATTCCTGGAGTGAACAAGCAGTTTTACTCAAGAGTAAGCAACTAAGCGAAATAAAGCCATGGAACGCTTATGTGCCTTCTATCTATGCATTCTGACACTCCAACAATGTTTTCTGCTTCAATTTGGCTCATTTTACAAAGATGCTTATTTCTGGCGTGAACATGCAGTTCTACTCAAGAGTAAGCAACTAAGCGAAATAGAGCGATAGAACGCTTATTTGCCTTCTATCTGTGCATTCTGACACTCCAACAATGTTTTCTGCTTCAATTTGACTCATTTCACAAAGATGCTTATTTCTAGCGTGAACATGCAGTTCTACTCAAGAGTAAGCAACTAAGCGAAATAAAGCCATGGAACGCTTATTTGCCTTCTATCTATGCATTCTGATACACCAACAATGTTTTCTGCTTCACTTTGTCTCATTTTACAAAGAAGCTTATTTCTGGCTTGAACATGCAGTTCTACTCAAGAGTAAGCAACTAAGCGAAATAAAGCCATGGAACGCTTATTTGCCTTCTATCTATGCATTCTGACACACCAACAATGTTTTCTGCTTCAATTTGGCTCATTTTACAAAGATGCTTATTTCTGGCGTAAACATGCAGTTCTACTCAAGAGTAAGCAACTAAGCGAAATAAAGCCATGGAACGCTTATTTGCCTTCTATCTATGCATTCTGATACACCAACAATGTTTTCTGCTTCAATTTGGCTCATTTTACGAAGATGCTTATTTCTGGCGTGAACATGCAGTTCTACTCAAGAGTAAGCAACTAAGCGAAATAGAGCGACAGAACACTTATTTGCCTTTTATCTGTGCATTCTGACACTCCAACTATGTTTTCTGCTTCAATTTGACTCATTTCACAAAGATGCTTATTTCTAGCGTGAACATGCAGTTCTGCTCAAGAGTAAGCAACTAAGCGAAATAAAGCCATGGAACGCTTATTTGCCTTCTATCTATGCATTCTGACACACCAACAATGTTTTCTGCTTCAATTTGGCTCATTTTACAAAGATGCTTATTTCTGGCGTGAACATGCAGTTCTACTCAAGAGTAAGCAACTAAGCGAAATAAAGCGATAGAACGCTTATTTCCCTTCTATCTGTGCATTCTGACACTCCAACAATGTTTTCTGCTTCAATTTGACTCATTTCACAAAGATGCTTATTTCTGGCGTGAACATGCAGTTCTACTCAAGAGTAAGCAACTAAGCGAAATAAAGCGATAGAACGCTTATTTGCCTCCTATCTGTGCATTCTGACACTCCAACAATGTTTTCTGCTTCAATTTGACTCATTTCACAAAGATGCTTATTTCTGGCGTGAACATGCAGTTCTACTCAAGAGTAAGCAACTAAGCGAAATAAAGCGATAGAACGCTTATTTGCCTTCTACCTGTGCATTCTGACACTCCAACAATGTTTTCTGCTTCAATTTGACTCATTTCACAAAGATGCTTATTTCTGGCGTAAACATGCAGTTCTACTCAAGAGTAAGCAACTAAGCGAAATAAAGCCATGGAACGCTTACTTGCCTTCTATCTATGCATTCTGACACACCGACAATGTTTTCTGCTTCAATTTGGCTCATTTTACAAAGATGCTTATTTCTGGCTTGAACACATGCAGTTCTACTCAAGAGTAAGCCACTAAGCGAAATAAAGCCATGGAACGCTTATTTGCCTTCTATCTATGCATTCTGACACTCCAACAATGTTTTCTGCTTCAATTTGGCTCATTTCACAAAGATGCTTATTTCTGGCGTGAACATGCAGTTCTACTCAAGAGTAAGCAACTAAGCGAAATAAAGCCATGGAACGCTTATTTGCCTTCTATCTATGCATTCTGACACACCAACAATGTTTTCTGCTTCAATTTGACTCATTTCACAAAGATGCTTATTTCTGGCGTGAACATGCAGTTCTACTCAAGAGTAAGCAACTAAGCGAAATAAAGCCATGGAACGCTTATTTGCCTTCTATCTATGCATTCTGACACACCAACAATGTTTTCTGCTTCAATTTGGCTCATTTTACAAAGATGCTTATTTCTGGCTTGAACATGCAGTTCTACTCAAGAGTAAGCAACTAAGCGAAATAAAGCCACGGAACGCTTATTTGCCTTCTATCTATGCATTCTGACACTCCAACAATGTTTTCTGCTTGAATTTGGCTCATTTTACAAATATGCTTATTTCTGGCTTGAACATGCAGTTCTACTCAAGAGTAAGCAACTAAGCGAAATAAAGCCATGGAACGCTTATTTGCCTTCTATCTATGCATTCTGACACACCAACAATGTTTTCTGCTTCAATTTGGCTCATTTTACAAAGATGCTTATTTCTGGCTTGAACATGCAGTTCTACTCAAGAGTAAGCAACTAAGCGAAATAAAGCGATAGAACGCTTATTTGCCTTCTATCTGTGCATTCTGACACTCCAACAATGTGTTCTGCTTCAATTTGACTCATTTTACAAAGATGCTTATTTCTGGCATGAACATGCAGTTCTACTCAAGAGTAAGCAACTAAGCGAAATAAAGCCAGGGAACGCTTATTTGCCTTCTATCTATGCATTCTGACACTCCAACAATGTTTTCTGCTTCAATTTGGCTCATTTTACAAATATGCTTATTTCTGGCTTGAACATGCAGTTCTACTCAAGAGTAAGCAACTAAGCGAAATAAAGCCATGGAACGCTTATTTGCCTTCTATCTATGCATTCTGACACACCAACAATGTTTTCTGCTTCAATTTGACTCATTTTACAAAGATGCTTATTTCTGGCTTGAACATGCAGTTCTACTCAAGAGTAAGCAACTAAGCGAAATAAAGCCATGGAACGCTTATTTGCCTTCTATCTATGCATTCTGACACACCAACAATGTTTTCTGCTTCAATTTGGCTCATTTTACAAAGATGCTTATTTCTGGCTTGAACATGCAGTTCTACTCAAGAGTAAGCAACTAAGCGAAATAAAGCGATAGAACGCTTATTTGCCTTCTATCTGTGCATTCTGACACTCCAACAATGTGTTCTGCTTCAATTTGACTCATTTTACAAAGGTGATTATTCCTGGAGTGAACATGCAGTTTTACTCAAGAGTAAGCAACTAAGCGAAATAAAGCCATGGAACGCTTATTTGCCTTCTATCTATGCATTCTGACACTCCAACAATGTTTTCTGCTTCAATTTGGCTCATTTTACAAAGATGCTTATTTCTGGCGTGAACATGCAGTTCTACTCAAGAGTAAGCAACTAAGCGAAATAGAGCGATAGAACGCTTATTTGCCTTCTATCTGTGCATTCTGACACTCCAACAATGTTTTCTGCTTCAATTTGACTCATTTCACAAAGATGCTTATTTCTAGCGTGAACATGCAGTTCTACTCAAGAGTAAGCAACTAAGCGAAAAAAAGCCATGGAACGCTTATTTGCCTTCTATCTATGCATTCTGACACTCCAACGTTTTCTGCTTCAATTTGGCTCATTTTACAAAGATGCTTATTTCTGGCGTGAACATGCAGTTCTAGTCAAGAGTAAGCAACTAAGCGAAATAAAGCCATGGAACGCTTATTTGCCTTCTATCTATGCATTCTGACACTCCAACAATGTTTTCTGCTTCAATTTGACTCATTTCACAAAGATGCTTATTTCTGGCGTGAACATGCAGTTCTACTCAAGAGTAAGCAACTAAGCGAAATAAAGCCATGGAACGCTTATTTGCCTTCTATCTATGCATTCTGACACACCAACAATGTTTTCTGCTTCAATTTGGCTCATTTCACAAAGATGCTTATTTCTGGCTTGAACATGCAGTTCTACTCAAGAGTAAGCAACTAAGCGAAATAAAGCGATAGAACGCTTATTTGCCTTCTATCTGTGCATTCTGACACTCCAACAATGTTTTCTGCTTCAATTTGGCTCATTTTACAAAGATGCTTATTTCTGGCTTGAACATGCAGTTCTACTCAAGAGTAAGCAACTAAGCGAAATAAAGCGATAGAACGCTTATTTGCCTTCTATCCGTGCATTCTGACACTCCAACAATGTGTTCTGCTTCAATTTGACTCATTTTACAAAGGTGATTACCGTGTTTCCCCTTTTTTAATACGTAGTCAAAAAGTAAGCCAGGGCAGCCATTTTAAGCATTTGAGAAATATAAGACATACCCCGAAAATAAGCCATACCTCCATGCCTGCCAGCTGGGGGCCTGGAACCAGCTGCTGCAGCGTGGAACGCTCAGCAGCGGCGGGCAAAGCAAGGAAGCAGAGCGCGGAGATACAGATAAGTTGTAGCGGGGAAATCAGCTGTTCCTGGCTCCTGTAGCACGCGCCTAGTGAAGTCAGCCCTGAGGGAAAATGGCGTTTAAAAACGCCTTTCGAAGTGATTTCAGCTTGCCTCCATGCCACCCGGAACCGGCTGCTGCAGCGCGGAGCGCTCAGCAGCGCCGGGCGGAGCACCCAGCAGCGCCCAGGTGGAGCGCCCAGCAACACGGACGGAGCACTCAGCAGCACCAGGAGGAGTGCCCCACCGTGCTGGGCGGCGGGGTGGCAGGCTTCCTTGGCAGGGCCAGGAAAAGACGAGGCCGCTGGCTCGGGCGCTCCTGAGTCCTGACCCCAGCCGCTTCCACACGGCAGCAGCATAAGAGCCGTGCGGCCACATGGAGAGGCGAGCGCCCGAGCAGGAAACGCGCTCTCTGCAAAGCTCTGCACTCACTTCATCCGCCCGACGGGAAAGCGAAGTGGGGAAGAGAAAAAGAGAAAAAACCGAAGCGGCTCTTTTTCTCTTCCCCACTTCGCTTTCCCGTCGGGCGGATGAAGTGAGTGCAGAGCTTTGCAGAGCGCGCGTCTCCCACTCGGGTGCTCGCCTCTCCAAGCTCTGCACTCGCTTCATCCGCCCGACGGGAAAGCGAAGTGGGAAAGAGAAAAAGAGCCGCTTCGGTTTTTTCCCTTTTTCTCTTCCCCACTTCGCTTTCCCGTCGGGCGGATGAAGTGAGTGCAGAGCTTGGAGAGGCGAGCGCCCGAGTGGGAGACGCGCGCTCTGCAATGCTCTGCACTCACTTCATCCGCCCGACGGGAAAGCGAAGTGGGGAAGAGAAAAAGAGAAAAAACCGAAGCGGCTCTTTTTCTCTTCCCCACTTCGCTTTCCCGTCGGGCGGATGAAATGAGTGCAGAGCTTTGCAGAGAGCGCGTTTCCCACTCGGGCGCTCGCCTCTCCATGTGGCCGCACGGCTCTTTTGCTGCTGCCGTGTGGAAGCGGCTGGGGTCAGGACTCAGGAGCGCCCGAGCCAGCGGCCTCGTCTCTTCCTGGCCCTGCCAAGGAAGCCTGCCACCCCGCCGCCCGGCACGGTGGGGCACTCCTCCTGGTGCTGCTGAGCACTCCGTCCGTGTTGCTGGGCGCTCCACCTGGTTCCGGGTGGCAGGGAGGCAAGCTGAAATCACCAAGCCTTAAGACATCCCCTGAAAATAAGACACCGTGTGTTTTTTTGACGAAAAAAAGTTATAAGACGGTGTCTTAAAAAGGGGGAAACACGGTATTCCTGGAGTGAACATGCAGTTTTACTCAAGAGTAAGCAACTAAGCGAAATAAAGCCATGGAACGCTTATTTGCCTTCTATCTATGCATTCTGACACTCCAACAATGTTTTCTGCTTCAATTTGGCTCATTTTACAAAGATGCTTATTTCTGGCGTGAACATGCAGTTCTACTCAAGAGTAAGCAACTAAGCGAAATAGAGCGATAGAACGCTTATTTGCCTTCTATCTGTGCATTCTGACACTCCAACAATGTTTTCTGCTTCAATTTGACTCATTTCACAAAGATGCTTATTTCTAGCGTGAACATGCAGTTCTACTCAAGAGTAAGCAACTAAGCGAAATAAAGCCATGGAACGCTTATTTGCCTTCTATCTATGCATTCTGACACTCCAACGTTTTCTGCTTCAATTTGGCTCATTTTACAAAGATGCTTATTTCTGGCGTGAACATGCAGTTCTAGTCAAGAGTAAGCAACTAAGCGAAATAAAGCCATGGAACGCTTATTTGCCTTCTATCTATGCATTCTGACACTCCAACAATGTTTTCTGCTTCAATTTGACTCATTTCACAAAGATGCTTATTTCTGGCGTGAACATGCAGTTCTACTCAAGAGTAAGCAACTAAGCGAAATAAAGCCATGGAACGCTTATTTGCCTTCTATCTATGCATTCTGACACACCAACAATGTTTTCTGCTTCAATTTGGCTCATTTCACAAAGATGCTTATTTCTGGCGTGAACATGCAGTTCTACTCAAGAGTAAGCAACTAAGCGAAATAAAGCGATAGAACGCTTATTTGCCTTCTATCTGTGCATTCTGACACTCCAACAATGTTTTCTGCTTCAATTTGACTCATTTCACGAAGATGCTTATTTCTGGCGTGAACATGCAGTTCTACTCAAGAGTAAGCAACTAAGCGAAATAAAGCGATAGAACGCTTATTTGCCTTCTACCTGTGCATTCTGACACTCCAACAATGTTTTCTGCTTCAATTTGACTCATTTCACAAAGATGCTTATTTCTGGCGTAAACATGCAGTTCTACTCAAGAGTAAGCAACTAAGCGAAATAAAGCCATGGAACGCTTACTTGCCTTCTATCTATGCATTCTGACACACCGACAATGTTTTCTGCTTCAATTTGGCTCATTTTACAAAGATGCTTATTTCTGGCTTGAACACATGCAGTTCTACTCAAGAGTAAGCCACTAAGCGAAATAAAGCCATGGAACGCTTATTTGCCTTCTATCTATGCATTCTGACACTCCAACAATGTTTTCTGCTTCAATTTGGCTCATTTCACAAAGATGCTTATTTCTGGCGTGAACATGCAGTTCTACTCAAGAGTAAGCAACTAAGCGAAATAAAGCCATGGAACGCTTATTTGCCTTCTATCTATGCATTCTGACACACCAACAATGTTTTCTGCTTCAATTTGGCTCATTTTACAAAGATGCTTATTTCTGGCTTGAACATGCAGTTCTACTCAAGAGTAAGCAACTAAGCGAAATAAAGCCATGGAACGCTTATTTGCCTTCTATCTATGCATTCTGACACTCCAACAATGTTTTCTGCTTCAATTTGGCTCATTTTACAAATATGCTTATTTCTGGCTTGAACATGCAGTTCTACTCAAGAGTAAGCAACTAAGCGAAATAAAGCCATGGAACGCTTATTTGCCTTCTATCTATGCATTCTGACACACCAACAATGTTTTCTGCTTCAATTTGGCTCATTTTACAAAGATGCTTATTTCTGGCTTGAACATGCAGTTCTACTCAAGAGTAAGCAACTAAGCGAAATAAAGCCATGGAACGCTTATTTGCCTTCTATCTATGCATTCTGACACACCAACAATGTTTTCTGCTTCAATTTGACTCATTTTACAAAGATGCTTATTTCTGGCTTGAACATGCAGTTCTACTCAAGAGTAAGCAACTAAGCCATGGAACGCTTATTTGCCTTCTATCTATGCATTCTGACACACCAACAATGTTTTCTGCTTCAATTTGACTCATTTTACAAAGATGCTTATTTCTGGCGTGAACATGCAGTTCTACTCAAGAGTAAGCAACTAAGCGAAATAAAGCCATGGAACGCTTATTTGCCTTCTATCTGTGCATTCTGACACTCCAACAATGTTTTCTGCTTCAATTTGACTCATTTTACAAAGGTGATTATTCCTGGCGTGAACATGCAGTTCTACTCAAGAGTAAGCAACTAAGCGAAATAAAGCCAGGGAACGCTTATTTGCCTTCTATCTATGCATTCTGACACTCCAACAATGTTTTCTGCTTCAATTTGGCTCATTTTACAAATATGCTTATTTCTGGCTTGAACATGCAGTTCTACTCAAGAGTAAGCAACTAAGCGAAATAAAGCCATGGAACGCTTATTTGCCTTCTATCTATGCATTCTGACACACCAACAATGTTTTCTGCTTCAATTTGGCTCATTTTACAAAGATGCTTATTTCTGGCGTAGACATGCAGTTCTACTCAAGAGTAAGCAACTAAGCGAAATAAAGCCATGGAACGCTTATTTGCCTTCTATCTATGCATTCTGACACACCAACAATGTTTTCTGCTTCAATTTGACTCATTTTACAAAGATGCTTATTTCTGGCTTGAACATGCAGTTCTACTCAAGAGTAAGCAACTAAGCGAAATAAAGCCATGGAATGCTTATTTGCCTTCTATCTATGCATTCTGACACACCAACAATGTTTTCTGCTTCAATTTGGCTCATTTTACAAAGATGCTTATTTCTGGCTTGAACATGCAGTTCTACTCAAGAGTAAGCAACTAAGCGAAATAAAGCGATAGAACGCTTATTTGCCTTCTATCTGTGCATTCTGACACTCCAACAATGTGTTCTGCTTCAATTTGACTCATTTTACAAAGGTGATTATTCCTGGAGTGAACAAGCAGTTTTACTCAAGAGTAAGCAACTAAGCGAAATAAAGCCATGGAACGCTTATTTGCCTTCTATCTATGCATTCTGACACTCCAACAATGTTTTCTGCTTCAATTTGGCTCATTTTACAAAGATGCTTATTTCTGGCGTGAACATGCAGTTCTACTCAAGAGTAAGCAACTAAGCGAAAGAGAGCGATAGAACGCTTATTTGCCTTCTATCTGTGCATTCTGACACTCCAACAATGTTTTCTGCTTCAATTTGACTCATTTCACAAAGATGCTTATTTCTAGCGTGAACATGCAGTTCTACTCAAGAGTAAGCAACTAAGCGAAATAAAGCCATGGAACGCTTATTTGCCTTCTATCTATGCATTCTGATACACCAACAATGTTTTCTGCTTCAATTTGGCTCATTTTACAAAGATGCTTATTTCTGGCTTGAACATGCAGTTTTACTCAAGAGTAAGCAACTAAGCGAAATAAAGCCATGGAACGCTTATTTGCCTTCTATCTATGCATTCTGACACACCAACAATGTTTTCTGCTTCAATTTGGCTCATTTTACAAAGGTGATTGATTATTCCTGGAGTGAACAAGCAGTTTTACTCAAGAGTAAGCAACTAAGCGAAATAAAGCCATGGAACGCTTATGTGCCTTCTATCTATGCATTCTGACACTCCAACAATGTTTTCTGCTTCAATTTGGCTCATTTTACAAAGATGCTTATTTCTGGCGTGAACATGCAGTTCTACTCAAGAGTAAGCAACTAAGCGAAATAGAGCGATAGAACGCTTATTTGCCTTCTATCTGTGCATTCTGACACTCCAACAATGTTTTCTGCTTCAATTTGACTCATTTCACAAAGATGCTTATTTCTAGCGTGAACATGCAGTTCTACTCAAGAGTAAGCAACTAAGCGAAATAAAGCCATGGAACGCTTATTTGCCTTCTATCTATGCATTCTGATACACCAACAATGTTTTCTGCTTCAATTTGTCTCATTTTACAAAGAAGCTTATTTCTGGCTTGAACATGCAGTTCTACTCAAGAGTAAGCAACTAAGCGAAATAAAGCCATGGAACGCTTATTTGCCTTCTATCTATGCATTCTGACACACCAACAATGTTTTCTGCTTCAATTTGGCTCATTTTACAAAGATGCTTATTTCTGGCGTAAACATGCAGTTCTACTCAAGAGTAAGCAACTAAGCGAAATAAAGCCATGGAACGCTTATTTGCCTTCTATCTATGCATTCTGATACACCAACAATGTTTTCTGCTTCAATTTGGCTCATTTTACGAAGATGCTTATTTCTGGCGTGAACATGCAGTTCTACTCAAGAGTAAGCAACTAAGCGAAATAGAGCGACAGAACACTTATTTGCCTTTTATCTGTGCATTCTGACACTCCAACTATGTTTTCTGCTTCAATTTGACTCATTTCACAAAGATGCTTATTTCTAGCGTGAACATGCAGTTCTGCTCAAGAGTAAGCAACTAAGCGAAATAAAGCCATGGAACGCTTATTTGCCTTCTATCTATGCATTCTGACACACCAACAATGTTTTCTGCTTCAATTTGGCTCATTTTACAAAGATGCTTATTTCTGGCGTGAACATGCAGTTCTACTCAAGAGTAAGCAACTAAGCGAAATAAAGCGATAGAACGCTTATTTCCCTTCTATCTGTGCATTCTGACACTCCAACAATGTTTTCTGCTTCAATTTGACTCATTTCACAAAGATGCTTATTTCTGGCGTGAACATGCAGTTCTACTCAAGAGTAAGCAACTAAGCGAAATAAAGCGATAGAACGCTTATTTGCCTTCTATCTGTGCATTCTGACACTCCAACAATGTTTTCTGCTTCAATTTGACTCATTTCACAAAGATGCTTATTTCTGGCGTGAACATGCAGTTCTACTCAAGAGTAAGCAACTAAGCGAAATAAAGCGATAGAACGCTTATTTGCCTTCTACCTGTGCATTCTGACACTCCAACAATGTTTTCTGCTTCAATTTGACTCATTTCACAAAGATGCTTATTTCTGGCGTAAACATGCAGTTCTACTCAAGAGTAAGCAACTAAGCGAAATAAAGCCATGGAACGCTTACTTGCCTTCTATCTATGCATTCTGACACACCGACAATGTTTTCTGCTTCAATTTGGCTCATTTTACAAAGATGCTTATTTCTGGCTTGAACACATGCAGTTCTACTCAAGAGTAAGCCACTAAGCGAAATAAAGCCATGGAACGCTTATTTGCCTTCTATCTATGCATTCTGACACTCCAACAATGTTTTCTGCTTCAATTTGGCTCATTTCACAAAGATGCTTATTTCTGGCGTGAACATGCAGTTCTACTCAAGAGTAAGCAACTAAGCGAAATAAAGCCATGGAACGCTTATTTGCCTTCTATCTATGCATTCTGACACACCAACAATGTTTTCTGCTTCAATTTGACTCATTTCACAAAGATGCTTATTTCTGGCGTGAACATGCAGTTCTACTCAAGAGTAAGCAACTAAGCGAAATAAAGCCATGGAACGCTTATT
Source organism: Zootoca vivipara (assembly GCF_965207765.1). Lineage (NCBI taxonomy): Eukaryota > Metazoa > Chordata > Lepidosauria > Squamata > Lacertidae > Zootoca > Zootoca vivipara. The sequence continues at coordinate 169,984 of NW_028291067.1, read as the reverse complement.
TGCCTTCTATCTATGCATTCTGACACACCAACAATGTTTTCTGCTTCAATTTGGCTCATTTTACAAAGATGCTTATTTCTGGCTTGAACATGCAGTTCTACTCAAGAGTAAGCAACTAAGCGAAATAAAGCCACGGAACGCTTATTTGCCTTCTATCTATGCATTCTGACACTCCAACAATGTTTTCTGCTTGAATTTGGCTCATTTTACAAATATGCTTATTTCTGGCTTGAACATGCAGTTCTACTCAAGAGTAAGCAACTAAGCGAAATAAAGCCATGGAACGCTTATTTGCCTTCTATCTATGCATTCTGACACACCAACAATGTTTTCTGCTTCAATTTGGCTCATTTTACAAATATGCTTATTTCTGGCTTGAACATGCAGTTCTACTCAAGAGTAAGCAACTAAGCGAAATAAAGCGATAGAACGCTTATTTGCCTTCTATCTGTGCATTCTGACACTCCAACAATGTGTTCTGCTTCAATTTGACTCATTTTACAAAGATGCTTATTTCTGGCATGAACATGCAGTTCTACTCAAGAGTAAGCAACTAAGCGAAATAAAGCCAGGGAACGCTTATTTGCCTTCTATCTATGCATTCTGACACTCCAACAATGTTTTCTGCTTCAATTTGGCTCATTTTACAAATATGCTTATTTCTGGCTTGAACATGCAGTTCTACTCAAGAGTAAGCAACTAAGCGAAATAAAGCCATGGAACGCTTATTTGCCTTCTATCTATGCATTCTGACACACCAACAATGTTTTCTGCTTCAATTTGACTCATTTTACAAAGATGCTTATTTCTGGCTTGAACATGCAGTTCTACTCAAGAGTAAGCAACTAAGCGAAATAAAGCCATGGAACGCTTATTTGCCTTCTATCTATGCATTCTGACACACCAACAATGTTTTCTGCTTCAATTTGGCTCATTTTACAAAGATGCTTATTTCTGGCTTGAACATGCAGTTCTACTCAAGAGTAAGCAACTAAGCGAAATAAAGCGATAGAACGCTTATTTGCCTTCTATCTGTGCATTCTGACACTCCAACAATGTGTTCTGCTTCAATTTGACTCATTTTACAAAGGTGATTATTCCTGGAGTGAACATGCAGTTTTACTCAAGAGTAAGCAACTAAGCGAAATAAAGCCATGGAACGCTTATTTGCCTTCTATCTATGCATTCTGACACTCCAACAATGTTTTCTGCTTCAATTTGGCTCATTTTACAAAGATGCTTATTTCTGGCGTGAACATGCAGTTCTACTCAAGAGTAAGCAACTAAGCGAAATAGAGCGATAGAACGCTTATTTGCCTTCTATCTGTGCATTCTGACACTCCAACAATGTTTTCTGCTTCAATTTGACTCATTTCACAAAGATGCTTATTTCTAGCGTGAACATGCAGTTCTACTCAAGAGTAAGCAACTAAGCGAAAAAAAGCCATGGAACGCTTATTTGCCTTCTATCTATGCATTCTGACACTCCAACGTTTTCTGCTTCAATTTGGCTCATTTTACAAAGATGCTTATTTCTGGCGTGAACATGCAGTTCTAGTCAAGAGTAAGCAACTAAGCGAAATAAAGCCATGGAACGCTTATTTGCCTTCTATCTATGCATTCTGACACTCCAACAATGTTTTCTGCTTCAATTTGACTCATTTCACAAAGATGCTTATTTCTGGCGTGAACATGCAGTTCTACTCAAGAGTAAGCAACTAAGCGAAATAAAGCCATGGAACGCTTATTTGCCTTCTATCTATGCATTCTGACACACCAACAATGTTTTCTGCTTCAATTTGGCTCATTTCACAAAGATGCTTATTTCTGGCTTGAACATGCAGTTCTACTCAAGAGTAAGCAACTAAGCGAAATAAAGCGATAGAACGCTTATTTGCCTTCTATCTGTGCATTCTGACACTCCAACAATGTTTTCTGCTTCAATTTGACTCATTTCACGAAGATGCTTATTTCTGGCGTGAACATGCAGTTCTACTCAAGAGTAAGCAACTAAGCGAAATAAAGCCATGGAACGCTTATTTGCCTTCTATCTATGCATTCTGATACACCAACAATGTTTTCTGCTTCAATTTGGCTCATTTTACAAAGATGCTTATTTCTGGCTTGAACATGCAGTTCTACTCAAGAGTAAGCAACTAAGCGAAATAAAGCCATGGAACGCTTATTTGCCTTCTATCTATGCATTCTGACACACCAACAATGTTTTCTGCTTCAATTTGGCTCATTTTACAAAGATGCTTATTTCTGGCGTAAACATGCAGTTCTACTCAAGAGTAAGCAACTAAGCGAAATAAAGCCATGGAACGCTTATTTGCCTTCTATCTATGCATTCTGACACACCAACAATGTTTTCTGCTTCAATTTGACTCATTTTACAAAGATGCTTATTTCTGGCTTGAACATGCAGTTCTACTCAAGAGTAAGCAACTAAGCGAAATAAAGCCATGGAACGCTTATTTGCCTTCTATCTATGCATTCTGACACACCAACAATGTTTTCTGCTTCAATTTGGCTCATTTTACAAAGATGCTTATTTCTGGCTTGAACATGCAGTTCTACTCAAGAGTAAGCAACTAAGCGAAATAAAGCCATGGAACGCTTATTTGCCTTCTATCTATGCATTCTGACACTCCAACAATGTTTTCTGCTTCAATTTGGCTCATTTTACAAAGATGCTTATTTCTGGCGTGAACATGCAGTTCTACTCAAGAGTAAGCAACTAAGCGAAATAGAGCGATAGAACGCTTATTTGCCTTCTATCTGTGCATTCTGACACTCCAACAATGTTTTCTGCTCCAATTTGACTCATTTCACAAAGATGCTTATTTCTAGCGTGAACATGCAGTTCTACTCAAGAGTAAGCAACTAAGCGAAATAAAGCCATGGAACGCTTATTTGCCTTCTATCTGTGCATTCTGACACTCCAACAATGTTTTCTGCTTCAATTTGACTCATTTCACAAAGATGCTTATTTCTGGCGTGAACATGCAGTTCTACTCAAGAGTAAGCAACTAAGCGAAATAAAGCCATGGAACGCTTATTTGCCTTCTACCTGTGCATTCTGACACTCCAACAATGTTTTCTGCTTCAATTTGACTCATTTCACAAAGATGCTTATTTCTGGCTTGAACATGCAGTTCTACTCAAGAGTAAGCAACTAAGCGAAATAAAGCCATGGAACGCTTATTCGCCTTCTATCTATGCATTCTGACACTCCAACAATGTTTTCTGCTTCAATTTGGCTCATTTTACAAAGATGCTTATTTCTGGCGTGAACATGCAGTTCTACTCAAGAGTAAGCAACTAAGCGAAATAGAGCGATAGAACGCTTATTTGCCTTCTATCTGTGCATTCTGACACTCCAACAATGTTTTCTGCTTCAATTTGACTCATTTCACGAAGATGCTTATTTCTAGCGTGAACATGCAGTTCTACTCAAGAGTAAGCAACTAAGCGAAATAAAGCCATGGAACGCTTATTTGCCTTCTATCTATGCATTCTGACACACCAACAATGTTTTCTGCTTCAATTTGGCTCATTTTACAAAGATGCTTATTTCTGGCGTGAACATGCAGTTCTACTCAAGAGTAAGCAACTAAGCGAAATAAAGCGATAGAACGCTTATTTGCCTTCTATCTATGCATTCTGACACACCAACAATGTTTTCTGCTTCAATTTGGCTCATTTTACAAAGATGCTTATTTCTGGCGTGAACATGCAGTTCTACTCAAGAGTAAGCAACTAAGCGAAATAAAGCCATGGAACGCTTATTTGCCTTCTATCTATGCATTCTGACACACCAACAATGTTTTCTGCTTCAATTTGGCTCATTTTACAAAGATGCTTATTTCTGGCTTGAACATGCAGTTCTACTCAAGAGTAAGCAACTAAGCGAAATAAAGCCATGGAACGCTTATTTGCCTTCTATCTATGCATTCTGACACTCCAACAATGTTTTCTGCTTCAATTTGGCTCATTTTACAAATATGCTTATTTCTGGCTTGAACATGCAGTTCTACTCAAGAGTAAGCAACTAAGCGAAATAAAGCCATGGAACGCTTATTTGCCTTCTATCTATGCATTCTGACACACCAACAATGTTTTCTGCTTCAATTTGGCTCATTTTACAAAGATGCTTATTTCTGGCTTGAACATGCAGTTCTACTCAAGAGTAAGCAACTAAGCGAAATAAAGCCATGGAACGCTTATTTGCCTTCTATCTATGCATTCTGACACTCCAACAATGTTTTCTGCTTCAATTTGGCTCATTTTACAAAGATGCTTATTTCTGGCGTGAACATGCAGTTCTACTCAAGAGTAAGCAACTAAGCGAAATAGAGCGATAGAACGCTTATTTGCCTTCTATCTGTGCATTCTGACACTCCAACAATGTTTTCTGCTTCAATTTGACTCATTTCACAAAGATGCTTATTTCTAGCGTGAACATGCAGTTCTACTCAAGAGTAAGCAACTAAGCGAAATAAAGCGATAGAACGCTTATTTGCCTTCTATCTGTGCATTCTGACACTCCAACAATGTTTTCTGCTTCAATTTGACTCATTTCACAAAGATGCTTATTTCTGGCGTGAACATGCAGTTCTACTCAAGAGTAAGCAACTAAGCGAAATAAAGCCATGGAACGCTTATTTGCCTTCTATCTATGCATTCTGATACACCAACAATGTTTTCTGCTTCAATTTGGCTCATTTTACAAAGATGCTTATTTCTGGCTTGAACATGCAGTTCTACTCAAGAGTAAGCAACTAAGCGAAATAAAGCCATGGAACGCTTATTTGCCTTCTATCTATGCATTCTGACACACCAACAATGTTTTCTGCTTCAATTTGGCTCATTTTACAAAGATGCTTATTTCTGGCGTAAACATGCAGTTCTACTCAAGAGTAAGCAACTAAGCGAAATAAAGCCATGGAACGCTTATTTGCCTTCTATCTATGCATTCTGACACACCAACAATGTTTTCTGCTTCAATTTGACTCATTTTACAAAGATGCTTATTTCTGGCTTGAACATGCAGTTCTACTCAAGAGTAAGCAACTAAGCGAAATAAAGCCATGGAACGCTTATTTGCCTTCTATCTATGCATTCTGACACACCAACAATGTTTTCTGCTTCAATTTGGCTCATTTTACAAAGATGCTTATTTCTGGCTTGAACATGCAGTTCTACTCAAGAGTAAGCAACTAAGCGAAATAAAGCCATGGAACGCTTATTTGCCTTCTATCTATGCATTCTGACACTCCAACAATGTTTTCTGCTTCAATTTGGCTCATTTTACAAAGATGCTTATTTCTGGCGTGAACATGCAGTTCTACTCAAGAGTAAGCAACTAAGCGAAATAGAGCGATAGAACGCTTATTTGCCTTCTATCTGTGCATTCTGACACTCCAACAATGTTTTCTGCTTCAATTTGACTCATTTCACAAAGATGCTTATTTCTAGCGTGAACATGCAGTTCTACTCAAGAGTAAGCAACTAAGCGAAATAAAGCCATGGAACGCTTATTTGCCTTCTATCTATGCATTCTGACACACCAACAATGTTTTCTGCTTCAATTTGGCTCATTTTACAAAGATGCTTATTTCTGGCGTGAACATGCAGTTCTACTCAAGAGTAAGCAACTAAGCGAAATAAAGCGATAGAACTCTTATTTGCCTTCTATCTGTGCATTCTGACACTCCAACAATGTTTTCTGCTTCAATTTGACTCATTTCACAAAGATGCTTATTTCTGGCGTGAACATGCAGTTCTACTCAAGAGTAAGCAACTAAGCGAAATAAAGCGATAGAACGCTTATTTGCCTTCTACCTGTGCATTCTGACCCTCCAACAATGTTTTCTGCTTCAATTTGACTCATTTCACAAAGATGCTTATTTCTGGCTTGAACATGCAGTTCTACTCAAGAGTAAGCAACTAAGCGAAATAAAGCCATGGAACGCTTATTTGCCTTCTATCTATGCATTCTGACACTCCAACAATGTTTTCTGCTTCAATTTGGCTCATTTTACAAAGATGCTTATTTCTGGCGTGAACATGCAGTTCTACTCAAGAGTAAGCAACTAAGCGAAATAGAGCGATAGAACGCTTATTTGCCTTCTATCTGTGCATTCTGACACTCCAACAATGTTTTCTGCTTCAATTTGACTCATTTCACAAAGATGCTTATTTCTAGCGTGAACATGCAGTTCTACTCAAGAGTAAGCAACTAAGCGAAATAAAGCCATGGAACGCTTATTTGCCTTCTATCTATGCATTCTGACACACCAACAATGTTTTCTGCTTCAATTTGGCTCATTTTACAAAGATGCTTATTTCTGGCGTGAACATGCAGTTCTACTCAAGAGTAAGCAACTAAGCGAAATAAAGCGATAGAACGCTTATTTGCCTTCTATCTGTGCATTCTGACACTCCAACAATGTTTTCTGCTTCAATTTGACTCATTTCACAAAGATGCTTATTTCTGGCGTGAACATGCAGTTCTACTCAAGAGTAAGCAACTAAGCGAAATAAAGCGATGGAACGCTTATTTGCCTTCTACCTGTGCATTCTGACACTCCAACAATGTTTTCTGCTTCAATTTGACTCATTTCACAAAGATGCTTATTTCTGGCGTAAACATGCAGTTCTACTCAAGAGTAAGCCACTAAGCGAAATAAAGCCATGGAACGCTTATTTGCCTTCTATCTATGCATTCTGACACTCCAACAATGTTTTCTGCTTCAATTTGGCTCATTTTACAAAGATGCTTATTTCTGGCGTGAACATGCAGTTCTACTCAAGAGTAAGCAACTAAGCGAAATAAAGCCATGGAACTCTTATTTGCCTTCTATCTATGCATTCTGACACACCAACAATGTTTTCTGCTTCAATTTGACTCATTTCACAAAGATGCTTATTTCTGGCGTGAACATGCAGTTCTACTCAAGAGTAAGCAACTAAGCGAAATAAAGCCATGGAACGCTTATTTGCCTTCTATCTATGCATTCTGACACACCAACAATGTTTTCTGCTTCAATTTGGCTCATTTTACAAAGATGCTTATTTCTGGCGTGAACATGCAGTTCTACTCAAGAGTAAGCAACTAAGCGAAATAAAGCCATGGAACGCTTATTTGCCTTCTATCTATGCATTCTGACACACCAACAATGTTTTCTGCTTCAATTTGACTCATTTCACAAAGATGCTTATTTCTGGCGTGAACATGCAGTTCTACTCAAGAGTAAGCAACTAAGCGAAATAAAGCCATGGAACGCTTATTTGCCTTCTATCTATGCATTCTGACACACCAACAATGTTTTCTGCTTCAATTTGGCTCATTTTACAAAGATGCTTATTTCTGGCTTGAACATGCAGTTCTACTCAAGAGTAAGCAACTAAGCGAAATAAAGCCATGGAACGCTTATTTGCCTTCTATCTATGCATTCTGACACTCCAACAATGTTTTCTGCTTCAATTTGGCTCATTTTACAAAGATGCTTATTTCTGGCGTGAACATGCAGTTCTACTCAAGAGTAAGCAACTAAGCGAAATAAAGCCATGGAACGCTTATTTGCCTTCTATCTATGCATTCTGACACACCAACAATGTTTTCTGCTTCAATTTGGCTCATTTTACAAAGATGCTTATTTCTGGCGTGAACATGCAGTTCTACTCAAGAGTAAGCAACTAAGCGAAATAAAGCCATGGAACGCTTATTTGCCTTCTATCTATGCATTCTGACACACCAACAATGTTTTCTGCTTCAATTTGGCTCATTTTACAAAGATGCTTATTTCTGGCTTGAACATGCAGTTCTACTCAAGAGTAAGCAACTAAGCGAAATAAAGCCATGGAACGCTTATTTGCCTTCTATCTATGCATTCTGACACTCCAACAATGTTTTCTGCTTCAATTTGGCTCATTTTACAAATATGCTTATTTCTGGCTTGAACATGCAGTTCTACTCAAGAGTAAGCAACTAAGCGAAATAAAGCCATGGAACGCTTATTTGCCTTCTATCTATGCATTCTGACACACCAACAATGTTTTCTGCTTCAATTTGGCTCATTTTACAAAGATGCTTATTTCTGGCTTGAACATGCAGTTCTACTCAAGAGTAAGCAACTAAGCGAAATAAAGCCATGGAACGCTTATTTGCCTTCTATCTATGCATTCTGACACTCCAACAATGTTTTCTGCTTCAATTTGGCTCATTTTACAAAGATGCTTATTTCTGGCGTGAACATGCAGTTCTACTCAAGAGTAAGCAACTAAGCGAAATAGAGCGATAGAACGCTTATTTGCCTTCTATCTGTGCATTCTGACACTCCAACAATGTTTTCTGCTTCAATTTGACTCATTTCACAAAGATGCTTATTTCTAGCGTGAACATGCAGTTCTACTCAAGAGTAAGCAACTAAGCGAAATAAAGCGATAGAACGCTTATTTGCCTTCTATCTGTGCATTCTGACACTCCAACAATGTTTTCTGCTTCAATTTGACTCATTTCACAAAGATGCTTATTTCTGGCGTGAACATGCAGTTCTACTCAAGAGTAAGCAACTAAGCGAAATAAAGCCATGGAACGCTTATTTGCCTTCTATCTATGCATTCTGATACACCAACAATGTTTTCTGCTTCAATTTGGCTCATTTTACAAAGATGCTTATTTCTGGCTTGAACATGCAGTTCTACTCAAGAGTAAGCAACTAAGCGAAATAAAGCCATGGAACGCTTATTTGCCTTCTATCTATGCATTCTGACACACCAACAATGTTTTCTGCTTCAATTTGGCTCATTTTACAAAGATGCTTATTTCTGGCGTAAACATGCAGTTCTACTCAAGAGTAAGCAACTAAGCGAAATAAAGCCATGGAACGCTTATTTGCCTTCTATCTATGCATTCTGACACACCAACAATGTTTTCTGCTTCAATTTGACTCATTTTACAAAGATGCTTATTTCTGGCTTGAACATGCAGTTCTACTCAAGAGTAAGCAACTAAGCGAAATAAAGCCATGGAACGCTTATTTGCCTTCTATCTATGCATTCTGACACACCAACAATGTTTTCTGCTTCAATTTGGCTCATTTTACAAAGATGCTTATTTCTGGCTTGAACATGCAGTTCTACTCAAGAGTAAGCAACTAAGCGAAATAAAGCCATGGAACGCTTATTTGCCTTCTATCTATGCATTCTGACACTCCAACAATGTTTTCTGCTTCAATTTGGCTCATTTTACAAAGATGCTTATTTCTGGCGTGAACATGCAGTTCTACTCAAGAGTAAGCAACTAAGCGAAATAGAGCGATAGAACGCTTATTTGCCTTCTATCTGTGCATTCTGACACTCCAACAATGTTTTCTGCTTCAATTTGACTCATTTCACAAAGATGCTTATTTCTAGCGTGAACATGCAGTTCTACTCAAGAGTAAGCAACTAAGCGAAATAAAGCCATGGAACGCTTATTTGCCTTCTATCTATGCATTCTGACACACCAACAATGTTTTCTGCTTCAATTTGGCTCATTTTACAAAGATGCTTATTTCTGGCGTGAACATGCAGTTCTACTCAAGAGTAAGCAACTAAGCGAAATAAAGCGATAGAACTCTTATTTGCCTTCTATCTGTGCATTCTGACACTCCAACAATGTTTTCTGCTTCAATTTGACTCATTTCACAAAGATGCTTATTTCTGGCGTGAACATGCAGTTCTACTCAAGAGTAAGCAACTAAGCGAAATAAAGCGATAGAACGCTTATTTGCCTTCTACCTGTGCATTCTGACCCTCCAACAATGTTTTCTGCTTCAATTTGACTCATTTCACAAAGATGCTTATTTCTGGCTTGAACATGCAGTTCTACTCAAGAGTAAGCAACTAAGCGAAATAAAGCCATGGAACGCTTATTTGCCTTCTATCTATGCATTCTGACACTCCAACAATGTTTTCTGCTTCAATTTGGCTCATTTTACAAAGATGCTTATTTCTGGCGTGAACATGCAGTTCTACTCAAGAGTAAGCAACTAAGCGAAATAGAGCGATAGAACGCTTATTTGCCTTCTATCTGTGCATTCTGACACTCCAACAATGTTTTCTGCTTCAATTTGACTCATTTCACAAAGATGCTTATTTCTAGCGTGAACATGCAGTTCTACTCAAGAGTAAGCAACTAAGCGAAATAAAGCCATGGAACGCTTATTTGCCTTCTATCTATGCATTCTGACACACCAACAATGTTTTCTGCTTCAATTTGGCTCATTTTACAAAGATGCTTATTTCTGGCGTGAACATGCAGTTCTACTCAAGAGTAAGCAACTAAGCGAAATAAAGCGATAGAACGCTTATTTGCCTTCTATCTGTGCATTCTGACACTCCAACAATGTTTTCTGCTTCAATTTGACTCATTTCACAAAGATGCTTATTTCTGGCGTGAACATGCAGTTCTACTCAAGAGTAAGCAACTAAGCGAAATAAAGCGATGGAACGCTTATTTGCCTTCTACCTGTGCATTCTGACACTCCAACAATGTTTTCTGCTTCAATTTGACTCATTTCACAAAGATGCTTATTTCTGGCGTAAACATGCAGTTCTACTCAAGAGTAAGCCACTAAGCGAAATAAAGCCATGGAACGCTTATTTGCCTTCTATCTATGCATTCTGACACTCCAACAATGTTTTCTGCTTCAATTTGGCTCATTTTACAAAGATGCTTATTTCTGGCGTGAACATGCAGTTCTACTCAAGAGTAAGCAACTAAGCGAAATAAAGCCATGGAACTCTTATTTGCCTTCTATCTATGCATTCTGACACACCAACAATGTTTTCTGCTTCAATTTGACTCATTTCACAAAGATGCTTATTTCTGGCGTGAACATGCAGTTCTACTCAAGAGTAAGCAACTAAGCGAAATAAAGCCATGGAACGCTTATTTGCCTTCTATCTATGCATTCTGACACACCAACAATGTTTTCTGCTTCAATTTGGCTCATTTTACAAAGATGCTTATTTCTGGCGTGAACATGCAGTTCTACTCAAGAGTAAGCAACTAAGCGAAATAAAGCCATGGAACGCTTATTTGCCTTCTATCTATGCATTCTGACACACCAACAATGTTTTCTGCTTCAATTTGACTCATTTCACAAAGATGCTTATTTCTGGCGTGAACATGCAGTTCTACTCAAGAGTAAGCAACTAAGCGAAATAAAGCCATGGAACGCTTATTTGCCTTCTATCTATGCATTCTGACACACCAACAATGTTTTCTGCTTCAATTTGGCTCATTTTACAAAGATGCTTATTTCTGGCTTGAACATGCAGTTCTACTCAAGAGTAAGCAACTAAGCGAAATAAAGCCATGGAACGCTTATTTGCCTTCTATCTATGCATTCTGACACTCCAACAATGTTTTCTGCTTCAATTTGGCTCATTTTACAAAGATGCTTATTTCTGGCGTGAACATGCAGTTCTACTCAAGAGTAAGCAACTAAGCGAAATAGAGCGATAGAACGCTTATTTGCCTTCTATCTGTGCATTCTGACACTCCAACAATGTTTTCTGCTTCAATTTGACTCATTTCACAAAGATGCTTATTTCTAGCGTGAACATGCAGTTCTACTCAAGAGTAAGCAACTAAGCGAAATAAAGCCATGGAACGCTTATTTGCCTTCTATCTATGCATTCTGACACACCAACAATGTTTTCTGCTTCAATTTGGCTCATTTTACAAAGATGCTTATTTCTGGCGTGCACATGCAGTTCTACTCAAGAGTAAGCAACTAAGTGAAATAAAGCGATAGAACGCTTATTTGCCTTCTATCTGTGCATTCTGACACTCCAACAATGTTTTCTGCTTCAATTTGACTCATTTCACAAAGATGCTTATTTCTGGCGTGAACATGCAGTTCTACTCAAGAGTAAGCAACTAAGCGAAATAAAGCGATAGAACGCTTATTTGCCTTCTACCTGTGCATTCTGACACTCCAACAATGTTTTCTGCTTCAATTTGACTCATTTCACAAAGATGCTTATGTGACAAATTGAAGCACTTTTAAAATGTTTATTTCTGCCCGGCTGGCAAAGAGTTAACCCACCTCCAGCCTGACTGGCATAGAACTCTGATGGGGGCGGGACTGTGCCCGGTTTGAAAGGAGGGAGTGTCGGTTTTGGTCAGTGAGGAGGGAGAGGGAGGAAGGTGTGGTGTGATGTTATGTGGTGGCTTATATGAAGACAGTTAAGAGGCTAGGAAAACTTAAAGTTAAATGTTTGACTGAGTTTATTTTGTACAACTGGAACAAAGCTAATTAATAAATGACACGTTAAAGAATCACTTATGTTTTTAACACAATAAAACTTCATCTCTGTTTTTGCCAACAAGAGGTCCGTTTGTATTTTTCCAGCGAGGTACCAGGACTCACAGCCGTGGTGACTCAAGAGAGGGCCAAACTCACCTCAGGCAGGGAGGTGGTGGTTTGTGTCCTGAAGTTACACGGAGGAGGCTTAGAAGGGTAACCTGAGGTGCCAAGAAGTTGCCAGAGTGCCTAGGGCAAACTTCTACAGTGGGGGAATCCAACTGAGGGAGACCCTTTACAGGAGGCAAGAGGTTATTCCTGGGGGACAGCCTAGAGTTTCTTAAGGTACCAGGCCACGTAGGCTGGAAGGCTCTCCTTACTTAGAAACCCATTAGGAAAAGGGGTTTATTTTTTGAGGCGGCAGGAGAAGAGGGTGGGTGTTTTCCCCTCTGGATTCCTGTGTCGCAGTGATAGTAAGGCAGAGTGGGACACGGGTCGTCACATTTTTGGTGGCAGCGTCGTGATCGAAATTAAAAGCTCACGCGCCTAGTTTGGTTTGAGTCTGTCAGGATTTTCCTGTGAGGAAAATGACTCACGTAAGAAAACCCAGAGAGGCAAAAGGAGATGAAAGAACGGAAGGGGCTGAGGGAAGCCCAGATTCTCAGGTAGAACTTATGAAACTACGAATTGAGATGGCCAGAATTGAAAGTGAAAGGGAGAGGGAAAAAGCTAGAATTGAGAGTGAGAGAGAAAAAGCTAGGATTGAAGCTGAAAATGAGAGGGAAAAAGCCAGAATTGAAGCTGAGAGGGAAAAGTTAGCATCTGAAAGTGAGAGGGAAAAAGCTAGAATTGAAGCTGAGGAGAGAATGCAGTCAGAGAGGATAAGGGCACAATTAGAACAGGACAGAATGAAGCTTGAAGAGATACGTTTGCGATCAGAATTAACTCGGAGTCCAGTTAATAATGATAGTACCGCAATTAATTTAAAAAGATTCCCCAAATTTGGAAAAGACGATAATGTCGAATCGTTTCTATTTACCTTCGAACGCGTTTGTGTGGAATTTCAAATACCTGAGGAGAACTGGATGCTTTATTTAAGACCTCAAATTTGTGGGATACTAAGTGAAATTTATGCTGACCTGAGGGAAGAAGAGCTGTCAAGTTACCAAGTATTTAAGCAAAGGGTCAGGGTTCGATGTGGACTCACGGCTGAACAAAGCAGAAAGGCTTTTCGTGAGGCAAAAAAGGAACATAAAGAGACTTATGCCCAACTAGCTAGCCGCTTAGATAAATTACTTGACAGATGGATTCAAGGGAGTGGAGTGAAGGACTTTGATGAGTTAAAACAATTAATTTGTTTAGAACAATTTTTTAAGCAAATCCCTAGCAATTTACGTTGGTTCTTGAGGGATAAAAAACTGAAAACTGTGGCACGGGTTGCCGAGGTCTTAGACGAACTACAAGGTGATTTCAATGAAATAGCATTCCCAAAACACTCACAGAAGGGTAATCCATGGAGAAACAGAGAAATTAAAGACAGGCAAGAAAATTTTCCTGTCAGGGAATCAGTTTCTGACAAGACAGGGTCTAAGAAAATCACTTGTTTTTTCTGTAATCGTGAGGGCCATGTACGTGCCAGGTGCCCCCTGCTGGTTAAGTCGCAAACTACACCTTCTGCAGCTAAACAAGTAAAACTGGTAATGCAGTCTCAGGAAAATAGCTCGCCTCAGACAGAAGGCTCAGAGAAAGCGGACAGTCCAGCTGAGACTACTTCTAAGGTCTTACAGGTCTGGAGGGCTGAGCAGGAGTGCAACCAAGATTACATGGAGCCAATTGAATTAAATGGTCAGTCTTGTTTAGGTTTGAGGGACACAGGAGCAGAAGTCTCACTTGTCAAATCACGAATTTGTTCCAAAGGAGCAGTACCTCAAGGGTCAGTCCTATAGTTTAAAAGGCATATGGGGCCCACATTTTGAAGTACCATTAGCTGAAGTTGATATTACCTACAAAGGATTTTGTGGCAAATGGAGAGTAGGAATCCTAAATGAGTTGGAGGTACCCTTTTTAATAGGGAATGACCTAGCTAGTCAGAAGCACCGTATTCAAGTGATAACTAGGTCACAGTCTCAAGTCACTGAGAGTAATCCCCCTGCAGTTATAGAGACACCCATAGAGCCTGGTGAGGATGAAGGGCTGATTAGCGTGCCCGTGGTCCAGGAGCACGGTGCCCAATTCTTGAGTGATCAAAAAGAGGATGAAACTATAAAAGAGCTGTGGGGTAAAGCACAAAGTCCTAATGCCGAAGTAACTGTGGAGAACCCCTGCTTATTTACCACCATTGAGGGAAGACTGTATAGAATTTCTAGGAGGAGGAAAACTGCTGCTGTTTGGGAAAGGAAGAAACAGTTAGTGTTGCCAAGAGCTTACCGGTTGCAAGTGCTACAAATGGCACACGACGCACCCTCAGCAGCGCATCTAGGCATTAGGAAGACTAGTGATAGAATCCAAGCAAGATTTTACTGGCCTGGGATGGGCAAAGACATCAAAGAGTATTGCAAGTCCTGTGTGATCTACCAAAAAGCAGGCAAAAGAGCGGACAAAACGCGAGGCTTGTTACAGTCTATTCCTGTAATTACTGAGCCCTTTTCCAGAGTAGGAGTGGACATCCTTGGGCCTATCTCCAGAGTTACAAAAAAGGGGAATAAGTTTATTTTATGCCTCGTGGATTATGCTACGCGCTATCCAGAAGCAATACCTCTAAAGGACATTGACTCAAAGACTGTAGTAAAAGCCCTCATGTCGGTGTTCTTAAGGCTGGGATTCCCCAAAGAAATTATAACAGATTTAGGGACATCCTTCACGTCCAAGACCATGGAAGAGCTTTTAACTCTTTGTGGAATTAAGCATGTTAAAACTACGGCTTATCATCCACAGTCGAATGGCTTGACGGAGAAATTTAACTCAACCCTGAGCCGGATGCTGAAAACCTATTCCATCAATCATCCTAACGACTGGGATGAGAGGCTGCAACACTTCCTATTTGGTTATCGCGAAGTGCCGCAGGAGAGCACAGGGTTCAGTCCTTTTGAACTCCTATTTGGACGACAGCCACGAGGACCCCTAGACTTGATGAAAGCAGCGTGGTCAGGGGAGGAGCAGATCGACAGCCCTGATGTTGTGACGTATCTACAGGAGCTGCAGAGCGACCTTCAAGAGCTACGGGAGCAAGCTGCTCACAACTTGCAGCAGGCACAGCGTCGACAGAAGCAGTGGTATGATGCACACGCAAGAGACAGAACTTTCCAGCCTGGTGACAGTGTGCTCGTGTTAAGAACAAGACGTCGAAAGAAGTTGGAGATGTCGTGGGACGGTCCCTTCAAAGTGGTCGAGAGGATATCAGCGGTGAACTATTTAGTAGAGTTAGATGGGGAAGGGGACCGATGTAAAAACTTTCATGTAAATTTACTTAAGCCTTATTTTGACAGAAATAAGTTGGTGTTACAAGTAAAGGGGAAGGTGACACAAGGAATTCATTTAACTGGGTGGGGAGTGCTGAGTAAGGGCACAACTCTAGCAGAAGTGTCATTCGATGAAAGTCTGACCCCAGAGCAAAAGGAGCAGTTAAAATTAGTCCTTGCTCAGTTTGCTCAGATCTTCTCAAACATCCCAGGGAGGACCAGCCTAGCAACTTATAAAATAGACACAGGGTAAGCACATAAGTGGGAAGGAAAACATCATAGCGGACGCTTTGTCTAGGTATATTTTTGAGAGGTATAGAATGGTGCAAAGTATTATATGAAACGGTGGTAACCCTAGCAAAACATTTGTGCTTAGGCGTTATAATCTGACACATGCCAAACATGGTTTATCTGTGTACAAGTTTATGAGATGTTAATTTAGTTGACTTTGTAATATGAATGTTATAGAATGCATTGAAGTATTTTGGACCCCAAGCCCATTGCTTTGGCATTGCTCTAGTTAATTAAGAGCAAGCCGACGCAATGTCTTTGTGGTGGGGGAGATATGTGACAAATTGAAGCACTTTTAAAATGTTTATTTCTGCCCGGCTGGCAAAGAGTTAACCCACCTCCAGCCTGACTGGCATAGAACTCTGATGGGGGCGGGACTGTGCCCGGTTTGAAAGGAGGGAGTGTCGGTTTTGGTCAGTGAGGAGGGAGAGGGAGGAAGGTGTGGTGTGATGTTATGTGGTGGCTTATATGAAGACAGTTAAGAGGCTAGGAAAACTTAAAGTTAAATGTTTGACTGAGTTTATTTTGTACAACTGGAACAAAGCTAATTAATAAATGACACGTTAAAGAATCACTTATGTTTTTAACACAATAAAACTTCATCTCTGTTTTTGCCAACAAGAGGTCCGTTTGTATTTTTCCAGCGAGGTACCAGGACTCACAGCCGTGGTGACTCAAGAGAGGGCCAAACTCACCTCAGGCAGGGAGGTGGTGGTTTGTGTCCTGAAGTTACACGGAGGAGGCTTAGAAGGGTAACCTGAGGTGCCAAGAAGTTGCCAGAGTGCCTAGGGCAAACTTCTACAGTGGGGGAATCCAACTGAGGGAGACCCTTTACAGGAGGCAAGAGGTTATTCCTGGGGGACAGCCTAGAGTTTCTTAAGGTACCAGGCCACGTAGGCTGGAAGGCTCTCCTTACTTAGAAACCCATTAGGAAAAGGGGTTTATTTTTTGAGGCGGCAGGAGAAGAGGGTGGGTGTTTTCCCCTCTGGATTCCTGTGTCGCAGTGATAGTAAGGCAGAGTGGGACACGGGTCGTCACAGCTTATTTCTGGCTTGAACATGCAGTTCTACTCAAGAGTAAGCAACTAAGCGAAATAAAGCCATGGAACGCTTATTTGCCTTCTATCTATGCATTCTGACACTCCAACAATGTTTTCTGCTTCAATTTGGCTCATTTTACAAAGATGCTTATTTCTGGCGTGAACATGCAGTTCTACTCAAGAGTAAGCAACTAAGCGAAATAGAGCGATAGAACGCTTATTTGCCTTCTATCTGTGCATTCTGACACTCCAACACTGTTTTCTGCTTCAATTTGACTCATTTCACAAAGATGCTTATTTCTAGCGTGAACATGCAGTTCTACTCAAGAGTAAGCAACTAAGCGAAATAAAGCCATGGAACGCTTATTTGCCTTCTATCTATGCATTCTGACACACCAACAATGTTTTCTGCTTCAATTTGGCTCATTTTACAAAGATGCTTATTTCTGGCGTGAACATGCAGTTCTACTCAAGAGTAAGCAACTAAGCGAAATAAAGCGATAGAACGCTTATTTGCCTTCTATCTGTGCATTCTGACACTCCAACAATGTTTTCTGCTTCAATTTGACTCATTTCACAAAGATGCTTATTTCTGGCGTGAACATGCAGTTCAACTCAAGAGTAAGCAACTAAGCGAAAGAAAGCGATGGAACGCTTATTTGCCTTCTACCTGTGCATTCTGACACTCCAACAATGTTTTCTGCTTCAATTTGACTCATTTCACAAAGATGCTTATTTCTGGCGTAAACATGCAGTTCTACTCAAGAGTAAGCAACTAAGCGAAATAAAGCCATGGAACGCTTATTTGCCTTCTATCTATGCATTCTGACACTCCAACAATGTTTTCTGCTTCAATTTGGCTCATTTTACAAAGATGCTTATTTCTGGCGTGAACATGCAGTTCTAGTCAAGAGTAAGCAACTAAGCGAAATAAAGCCATGGCACGCTTATTTGCCTTCTATCTATGCATTCTGACACTCCAACAATGTTTTCTGCTTCAATTTGACTCATTTCACAAAGATGCTTATTTATGGCGTGAACATGCAGTTCTACTCAAGAGTAAGCAACTAAGCGAAATAAAGCCATGGAACGCTTATTTGCCTTCTATCTATGCATTCTGACACACCAACAATGTTTTCTGCTTCAATTTGGCTCATTTTACAAAGATGCTTATTTCTGGCTTGAACATGCAGTTCTACTCAAGAGTAAGCAACTAAGCGAAATAAAGCCATGGAACGCTTATTGGCCTTCTATCTATGCATTCTGACACTCCAACAATGTTGTCTGCTTCAATTTGGCTCATTTTACAAAGATGCTTATTTCTGGCTTGAATATGCAGTTCTACTCAAGAGTAAGCAACTAAGCGAAATAAAGCCATGGAACGCTTATTTGCCTTCTATCTATGCATTCTGACACACCAACAATGTTTTCTGCTTCAATTTGGCTCATTTTACAAAGATGCTTATTTCTGGCTTGAACATGCAGTTCTACTCAAGAGTAAGCAACTAAGCGAAATAAAGCGATAGAACGCTTATTTGCCTTCTATCTGTGCATTCTGACACTCCAACAATGTGTTCTGCTTCAATTTGACTCATTTTACAAAGATGCTTATTTCTGGCGTGAACATGCAGTTCTACTCAAGAGTAAGCAACTAAGCGAAATAAAGCCATGGAACGCTTATTTGCCTTCTATCTATGCATTCTGACACTCCAACAATGTTTTCTGCTTCAATTTGGCTCATTTTACAAAGATGCTTATTTCTGGCGTGAACATACAGTTCTAGTCAAGAGTAAGCAACTAAGCGAAATAAAGCCATGGAACGCTTATTTGCCTTCTATCTATGCATTCTGACACTCCAACAATGTTTTCTGCTTCAATTTGACTCATTTCACAAAGATGCTTATTTCTGGCGTGAACATGCAGTTCTACTCAAGAGTAAGCAACTAAGCGAAATAGAGCGATAGAACGCTTATTTGCCTTCTATCTGTGCATTCTGACACTCCAACAATGTTTTCTGCTTCAATTTGACTCATTTCACAAAGATGCTTATTTCTAGCGTGAACATGCAGTTCTACTCAAGAGTAAGCAACTAAGCGAAATAAAGCCATGGAACGCTTATTTGCCTTCTATCTATGCATTCTGACACTCCAACAATGTTTTCTGCTTCAATTTGGCTCATTTTACAAAGATGCTTATTTCTGGCGTGAACATGCAGTTCTACTCAAGAGTAAGCAACTAAGCGAAATAAAGCCATGGAACGCTTATTTGCCTTCTATCTATGCATTCTGACACACCAACAATGTTTTCTGCTTCAATTTGGCTCATTTTACAAAGATGCTTATTTCTGGCTTGAACATGCAGTTCTACTCAAGAGTAAGCAACTAAGCGAAATAAAGCCATGGAACGCTTATTTGCCTTCTATCTATGCATTCTGACACTCCAACAATGTTTTCTGCTTCAATTTGACTCATTTCACAAAGATGCTTATTTCTAGCGTGAACATGCAGTTCTACTCAAGAGTAAGCAACTAAGCGAAATAAAGCCATGGAACGCTTATTTGCCTTCTATCTATGCATTCTGACACTCCAACAATGTTTTCTGCTTCAATTTGGCTCATTTTACAAAGATGCTTATTTCTGGCGTGAACATGCAGTTCTACTCAAGAGTAAGCAACTAAGCGAAATAAAGCCATGGAACGCTTATTTGCCTTCTATCTATGCATTCTGACACACCAACAATGTTTTCTGCTTCAATTTGGCTCATTTTACAAAGATGCTTATTTCTGGCTTGAACATGCAGTTCTACTCAAGAGTAAGCAACTAAGCGAAATAAAGCCATGGAACGCTTATTTGCCTTCTATCTATGCATTCTGACACTCCAACAATGTTTTCTGCTTCAATTTGACTCATTTCACAAAGATGCTTATTTCTAGCGTGAACATGCAGTTCTACTCAAGAGTAAGCAACTAAGCGAAATAAAGCCATGGAACGCTTATTTGCCTTCTATCTATGCATTCTGACACACCAACAATGTTTTCTGCTTCAATTTGGCTCATTTTACAAAGATGCTTATTTCTGGCTTGAACATGCAGTTCTACTCAAGAGTAAGCAACTAAGCGAAATAAAGCCATGGAACGCTTATTTGCCTTCTATCTATGCATTCTGACACTCCAACAATGTTTTCTGCTTCAATTTGGCTCATTTTACAAATATGATTATTTCTGGCTTGAACATGCAGTTCTACTCAAGAGTAAGCAACTAAGCGAAATAAAGCCATGGAACGCTTATTTGCCTTCTATCTATGCATTCTGACACACCAACAATGTTTTCTGCTTCAATTTGGCTCATTTTACAAAGATGCTTATTTCTGGCTTGAACATGCAGTTCTACTCAAGAGTAAGCAACTAAGTGAAATAAAGCGATAGAACGCTTATTTGCCTTCTATCTGTGCATTCTGACACTCCAACAATGTGTTCTGCTTCAATTTGACTCATTTTACAAAGATGCTTATTTCTGGCGTGAACATGCAGTACTACTCAAGAGTAAGCAACTAAGCGAAATAAAGCCATGGAACGCTTATTTGCCTTCTATCTATGCATTCTGACACTCCAACAATGTTTTCTGCTTCAATTTGGCTCATTTTACAAAGATGCTTATTTCTGGCGTGAACATGCAGTTCTAGTCAAGAGTAAGCAACTAAGCGAAATAAAGCCATGGAACGCTTATTTGCCTTCTATCTATGCATTCTGATACACCAACAATGTTTTCTGCTTCAATTTGGCTCATTTTACAAAGATGCTTATTTCTGGCTTGAACATGCAGTTCTACTCAAGAGTAAGCAACTAAGCGAAATAAAGCCATGGAACGCTTATTTGCCTTCTATCTATGCATTCTGACACACCAACAATGTTTTCTGCTTCAATTTGGCTCATTTTACAAAGATGCTTATTTCTGGCGTAAACATGCAGTTCTACTCAAGAGTAAGCAACTAAGCGAAATAAAGCCATGGAACGCTTATTTGCCTTCTATCTATGCATTCTGACACACCAACAATGTTTTCTGCTTCAATTTGACTCATTTTACAAAGATGCTTATTTCTGGCTTGAACATGCAGTTCTACTCAAGAGTAAGCAACTAAGCGAAATAAAGCCATGGAACGCTTATTTGCCTTCTATCTATGCATTCTGACACACCAACAATGTTTTCTGCTTCAATTTGGCTCATTTTACAAAGATGCTTATTTCTGGCTTGAACATGCAGTTCTACTCAAGAGTAAGCAACTAAGCGAAATAAAGCCATGGAACGCTTATTTGCCTTCTACCTGTGCATTCTGACACTCCAACAATGTTTTCTGCTTCAATTTGACTCATTTCACAAAGATGCTTATTTCTGGCGTAAACATGCAGTTCTACTCAAGAGTAAGCAACTAAGCGAAATAAAGCCATGGAACGCTTATTTGCCTTCTATCTATGCATTCTGACACACCGACAATGTTTTCTGCTTCAATTTGGCTCATTTTACAAAGATGCTTATTTTTGGCTTGAACATGCAGTTCTACTCAAGAGTAAGCCACTAAGCGAAATAAAGCCATGGAACGCTTATTTGCCTTCTATCTATGCATTCTGACACTCCAACAATGTTTTCTGCTTCAATTTGGCTCATTTTACAAAGATGCTTATTTCTGGCGTGAACATGCAGTTCTACTCAAGAGTAAGCAACTAAGCGAAATAAAGCCATGGAACGCTTATTTGCCTTCTATCTATGCATTCTGACACACCAACAATGTTTTCTGCTTCAATTTGACTCATTTCACAAAGATGCTCATTTCTGGCGTGAACATGCAGTTCTACTCAAGAGTAAGCAACTAAGCGAAATAAAGCCATGGAACGCTTATTTGCCTTCTATCTATGCATTCTGACACACCAACAATGTTTTCTGCTTCAATTTGGCTCATTTTACAAAGATGCTTATTTCTGGCTTGAACATGCAGTTCTACTCAAGAGTAAGCAACTAAGCGAAATAAAGCCATGGAACGCTTATTTGCCTTCTATCTATGCATTCTGACACTCCAACAATGTTTTCTGCTTCAATTTGGCTCATTTTACAAAGATGCTTATTACTGGCTTGAACATGCAGTTCTACTCAAGAGTAAGCAACTAAGCGAAATAAAGCGATAGAACGCTTGTTTGCCTTCTATCTTTGCATTCTGACACTCCAACAATGTGTTCTGCTTCAATTTGACTCATTTTACAAAGATGCTTATTTCTGGCGTGAACATGCAGTTCTACTCAAGAGTAAGCAACTAAGCGAAATAAAGCGATAGAACGCTTGTTTGCCTTCTATCTATGCATTCTGACACTCCAACAATGTGTTCTGCTTCAATTTGACTCATTTTACAAAGATGCTTATTTCTGGCGTGAACATGCAGTTCTACCGTGTTTCCCCCTTTTTAAGACACCGTCTTATTACTTTTTTTCCTCAAAAAACCACAGGGTGGCTTATTTTTGGTGGGATGTCTTACTGGTACCGGTATTTTTATTACGAGTCTGAGGGAAGGGAGGTGTGTGCGTCCCTGGTGCAGCCCTCTCTCCCCGGCCCTGGGATGTTCGCGAAGGGCTGCTCTCTCTCTCCTCCAAGGTGGGGACTCACTTAATAGCAATCTGCTACACTGGAGCTTCTTAAATCTAAACCAGTATAATGGAATCTATCTGTGTGATACAGTCCTAGCAGTAGCCTATACCTAAAGCAAGTAAGGATCTCTACCAGCCAGCTGCCCAAGACTGCAAGACTGTCTGAAGTTCCAACAACATAGCACTTTGCAGTGCTATCACTGATAGCAAAGAAGCTACCTGCTGAGAACAAAGAAGCCAGCTAAGCAGCAATTAAGATTGCTGACTTGGTAAATGGTAGCAATTGAGAAGCAATTGAGCCAGCGAGGTGAGGAAGCACGTGTTGTTAGGACCGGCAGTTTAACTTTTGTGTAAAGCAGCGTTTAGCAGCTCCTTTTAGCAGCTCGCAAACAGCGAAGGGAAAAGTCCTTAATAAATAAATAAAAGTCCCCAAGGCAAGGACTGCGATCCAGACTACTTACAAATCCTTAAAGGGGCAGCTCCACAGACAACCAAGCAGCATAAGGTAGAAAGAAAACTGCAGCAGGATTTTTAAAAGGCTGCTTTATGCCCGGTAAAAGCAATGAGACAACAATCAGACACGGGAGATTCCCGTTAAGAGGAAATCAACGTGCATTGAATGGAAGGGAATTTAGGGAAAGGTGGGGGGAAGCGAGAGGTGGGCTGTGTGTGTGTGTGTGTGTGTGTGTGAGAGAGAGAGAGAGAGAGAGAGAGAGAGAGAGAGAGACGCAGGGGGGGGGAGAGAGACAGACGCGCGCACGGAGGTCTCTCCCTAAAAGGGAAAACAGCCTTTGCATTCTTCAATCGCCCCTCTTTTCTTCCTCGTGCCTTCATCTCCTCCCCACCCCACTTTTCTCCCCTTCACCAAGTAGAGCTTACACAGCTTGGCTAAAAAAATGCTCTCAGAAACGGGGAAGGGAAATCACAAGGCTTCGGCAGCCAGCAGCTACGGCTGTTCGGTGCATTTTTACAAGCTTTTAAAGGAAATACGTGTCTGTGGAGCGACAGCAAAATGGGGAGAGATTTTTAAGGGGGGAGTTGGCTGGCAGGAGGGGGGTTATTGCTAGTGGGTGAAGGGTCTATCAGTATGTCTTATTTTCGGGGTATGGCTTGTATCGCAGAAATTGCTTAGAAATCCTGCTATGGCTTATATAATGACTACGTCTTAAAAAAGGGGAAACACGGTAGTCAAGAGTAAGCAACTAAGCGAAATAAAGCCATGGAACGCTTATTTGCCTTCTATCTATGCATTCTGACACTCCAACAATGTTTTCTGCTTCAATTTGGCTCATTTTACAAATATGATTATTTCTGGCTTGAACATGCAGTTCTACTCAAGAGTAAGCAACTAAGCGAAATAAAGCCATGGAACGCTTATTTGCCTTCTATCTATGCATTCTGACACACCAACAATGTTTTCTGCTTCAATTTGGCTCATTTTACAAAGATGCTTATTTCTGGCTTGAACATGCAGTTCTACTCAAGAGTAAGCAACTAAGCGAAATAAAGCGATAGAACGCTTATTTGCCTTCTATCTGTGCATTCTGACACTCCAACAATGTGTTCTGCTTCAATTTGACTCATTTTACAAAGATGCTTATTTCTGGCGTGAACATGCAGTACTACTCAAGAGTAAGCAACTAAGCGAAATAAAGGCATGGAACGCTTATTTGCCTTCTATCTATGCATTCTGACACTCCAACAATGTTTTCTGCTTCAATTTGGCTCATTTTACAAAGATGCTTATTTCTGGCGTGAACATGCAGTTCTAGTCAAGAGTAAGCAACTAAGCGAAATAAAGCCATGGAACGCTTATTTGCCTTCTATCTATGCATTCTGATACACCAACAATGTTTTCTGCTTCAATTTGGCTCATTTTACAAAGATGCTTATTTCTGGCTTGAACATGCAGTTCTACTCAAGAGTAAGCAACTAAGCGAAATAAAGCCATGGAACGCTTATTTGCCTTCTATCTATGCATTCTGACACACCAACAATGTTTTCTGCTTCAATTTGGCTCATTTTACAAAGATGCTTATTTCTGGCGTAAACATGCAGTTCTACTCAAGAGTAAGCAACTAAGCGAAATAAAGCCATGGAACGCTTATTTGCCTTCTATCTATGCATTCTGACACACCAACAATGTTTTCTGCTTCAATTTGACTCATTTTACAAAGATGCTTATTTCTGGCTTGAACATGCAGTTCTACTCAAGAGTAAGCAACTAAGCGAAATAAAGCCATGGAACGCTTATTTGCCTTCTATCTATGCATTCTGACACACCAACAATGTTTTCTGCTTCAATTTGGCTCATTTTACAAAGATGCTTATTTCTGGCTTGAACATGCAGTTCTACTCAAGAGTAAGCAACTAAGCGAAATAAAGCCATGGAACGCTTATTTGCCTTCTACCTGTGCATTCTGACACTCCAACAATGTTTTCTGCTTCAATTTGACTCATTTCACAAAGATGCTTATTTCTGGCGTAAACATGCAGTTCTACTCAAGAGTAAGCAACTAAGCGAAATAAAGCCATGGAACGCTTATTTGCCTTCTATCTATGCATTCTGACACTCCAACAATGTTTTCTGCTTCAATTTGGCTCATTTCACAAAGATGCTCATTTCTGGCGTGAACATGCAGTTCTACTCAAGAGTAAGCAACTAAGCGAAATAAAGCCATGGAACGCTTATTTGCCTTCTATCTATGCATTCTGACACTCCAACAATGTTTTCTGCTTCAATTTGGCTCATTTTACAAAGATGCTTATTTTTGGCTTGAACATGCAGTTCTACTCAAGAGTAAGCCACTAAGCGAAATAAAGCCATGGAACGCTTATTTGCCTTCTATCTATGCATTCTGACACTCCAACAATGTTTTCTGCTTCAATTTGGCTCATTTTACAAATATGCTTATTTCTGGCTTGAACATGCAGTTCTATTCAAGAGTAAGCAACTAAGCGAAATAAAGCCATGGAACGCTTGTTTGCCTTCTATCTATGCATTCTGACACTCCAACAATGTTTTCTGCTTCAATTTGACTCATTTTACAAAGATGCTTATTTCTGGCGTGAACATGCAGTTCTACCGTGTTTCCCCCTTTTTAAGACACCGTCTTATTACTTTTTTTCCTCAAAAAACCACAGGGTGGCTTATTTTTGGTGGGATGTCTTACTGGTACCGGTATTTTTATTACGAGTCTGAGGGAAGGGAGGTGTGTGCGTCCCTGGTGCAGCCCTCTCTCCCCGGCCCTGGGATGTTCGCGAAGGGCTGCTCTCTCTCTCCTCCAAGGTGGGGACTCACTTAATAGCAATCTGCTACACTGGAGCTTCTTAAATCTAAACCAGTATAATGGAATCTATCTGTGTGATACAGTCCTAGCAGTAGCCTATACCTAAAGCAAGTAAGGATCTCTACCAGCCAGCTGCCCAAGACTGCAAGACTGTCTGAAGTTCCAACAACATAGCACTTTGCAGTGCTATCACTGATAGCAAAGAAGCTACCTGCTGAGAACAAAGAAGCCAGCTAAGCAGCAATTAAGATTGCTGACTTGGTAAATGGTAGCAATTGAGAAGCAATTGAGCCAGCGAGGTGAGGAAGCACGTGTTGTTAGGACCGGCAGTTTAACTTTTGTGTAAAGCAGCGTTTAGCAGCTCCTTTTAGCAGCTCGCAAACAGCGAAGGAAAAAGTCCTTAATAAATAAATAAAAGTCCCCAAGGCAAGGACTGCGATCCAGACTACTTACAAATCCTTAAAGGGGCAGCTCCACAGACAACCAAGCAGCATAAGGTAGAAAGAAAACTGCAGCAGGATTTTTAAAAGGCTGCTTTATGCCCGGTAAAAGCAATGAGACAACAATCAGACACGGGAGATTCCCGTTAAGAGGAAATCAACGTGCATTGAATGGAAGGGAATTTAGGGAAAGGTGGGGGGAAGCGAGAGGTGGGCTGTGTGTGTGTGTGTGTGTGTGTGTGTGTGAGAGAGAGAGAGAGAGAGAGAGAGAGAGAGAGACGCAGGGGGGGGGAGAGAGACAGACGCGCGCACGGAGGTCTCTCCCTAAAAGGGAAAACAGCCTTTGCATTCTTCAATCGCCCCTCTTTTCTTCCTCGTGCCTTCATCTCCTCCCCACCCCACTTTTCTCCCCTTCACCAAGTAGAGCTTACACAGCTTGGCTAAAAAAATGCTCTCAGAAACGGGGAAGGGAAATCACAAGGCTTCGGCAGCCAGCAGCTACGGCTGTTCGGTGCATTTTTACAAGCTTTTAAAGGAAATACGTGTCTGTGGAGCGACAGCAAAATGGGGAGAGATTTTTAAGGGGGGAGTTGGCTGGCAGGAGGGGGGTTATTGCTAGTGGGTGAAGGGTCTATCAGTATGTCTTATTTTCGGGGTATGGCTTGTATCGCAGAAATTGCTTAGAAATCCTGCTATGGCTTATATAATGACTACGTCTTAAAAAAGGGGAAACACGGTAGTCAAGAGTAAGCAACTAAGCGAAATAAAGCCATGGAACGCTTATTTGCCTTCTATCTATGCATTCTGACACTCCAACAATGTTTTCTGCTTCAATTTGGCTCATTTTACAAATATGATTATTTCTGGCTTGAACATGCAGTTCTACTCAAGAGTAAGCAACTAAGCGAAATAAAGCCATGGAACGCTTATTTGCCTTCTATCTATGCATTCTGACACACCAACAATGTTTTCTGCTTCAATTTGGCTCATTTTACAAAGATGCTTATTTCTGGCTTGAACATGCAGTTCTACTCAAGAGTAAGCAACTAAGCGAAATAAAGCGATAGAACGCTTATTTGCCTTCTATCTGTGCATTCTGACACTCCAACAATGTGTTCTGCTTCAATTTGACTCATTTTACAAAGATGCTTATTTCTGGCGTGAACATGCAGTACTACTCAAGAGTAAGCAACTAAGCGAAATAAAGGCATGGAACGCTTATTTGCCTTCTATCTATGCATTCTGACACTCCAACAATGTTTTCTGCTTCAATTTGGCTCATTTTACAAAGATGCTTATTTCTGGCGTGAACATGCAGTTCTAGTCAAGAGTAAGCAACTAAGCGAAATAAAGCCATGGAACGCTTATTTGCCTTCTATCTATGCATTCTGATACACCAACAATGTTTTCTGCTTCAATTTGGCTCATTTTACAAAGATGCTTATTTCTGGCTTGAACATGCAGTTCTACTCAAGAGTAAGCAACTAAGCGAAATAAAGCCATGGAACGCTTATTTGCCTTCTATCTATGCATTCTGACACACCAACAATGTTTTCTGCTTCAATTTGGCTCATTTTACAAAGATGCTTATTTCTGGCGTAAACATGCAGTTCTACTCAAGAGTAAGCAACTAAGCGAAATAAAGCCATGGAACGCTTATTTGCCTTCTATCTATGCATTCTGACACACCAACAATGTTTTCTGCTTCAATTTGACTCATTTTACAAAGATGCTTATTTCTGGCTTGAACATGCAGTTCTACTCAAGAGTAAGCAACTAAGCGAAATAAAGCCATGGAACGCTTATTTGCCTTCTATCTATGCATTCTGACACACCAACAATGTTTTCTGCTTCAATTTGGCTCATTTTACAAAGATGCTTATTTCTGGCTTGAACATGCAGTTCTACTCAAGAGTAAGCAACTAAGCGAAATAAAGCCATGGAACGCTTATTTGCCTTCTACCTGTGCATTCTGACACTCCAACAATGTTTTCTGCTTCAATTTGACTCATTTCACAAAGATGCTTATTTCTGGCGTAAACATGCAGTTCTACTCAAGAGTAAGCAACTAAGCGAAATAAAGCCATGGAACGCTTATTTGCCTTCTATCTATGCATTCTGACACACCGACAATGTTTTCTGCTTCAATTTGGCTCATTTTACAAAGATGCTTATTTTTGGCTTGAACATGCAGTTCTACTCAAGAGTAAGCCACTAAGCGAAATAAAGCCATGGAACGCTTATTTGCCTTCTATCTATGCATTCTGACACTCCAACAATGTTTTCTGCTTCAATTTGGCTCATTTTACAAAGATGCTTATTTCTGGCGTGAACATGCAGTTCTACTCAAGAGTAAGCAACTAAGCGAAATAAAGCCATGGAACGCTTATTTGCCTTCTATCTATGCATTCTGACACACCAACAATGTTTTCTGCTTCAATTTGACTCATTTCACAAAGATGCTCATTTCTGGCGTGAACATGCAGTTCTACTCAAGAGTAAGCAACTAAGCGAAATAAAGCCATGGAACGCTTATTTGCCTTCTATCTATGCATTCTGACACACCAACAATGTTTTCTGCTTCAATTTGGCTCATTTTACAAAGATGCTTATTTCTGGCTTGAACATGCAGTTCTACTCAAGAGTAAGCAACTAAGCGAAATAAAGCCATGGAACGCTTATTTGCCTTCTATCTATGCATTCTGACACTCCAACAATGTTTTCTGCTTCAATTTGGCTCATTTTACAAAGATGCTTATTTCTGGCGTGAACATGCAGTTCTACTCAAGAGTAAGCAACTAAGCGAAATAAAGCCATGGAACGCTTATTTGCCTTATATCTATGCATTCTGATACACCAACAATGTTTTCTGCTTCAATTTGGCTCATTTTACAAAGATGCTTATTTCTGGCTTGAACATGCAGTTCTACTCAAGAGTAAGCAACTAAGCGAAATAAAGCCATGGAACGCTTATTTGCCTTCTATCTATGCATTCTGACACTCCAACAATGTTTTCTGCTTCAATTTGGCTCATTTTACAAAGATGCTTATTTCTGGCGTGAACATGCAGTTCTACTCAAGAGTAAGCAACTAAGCGAAATAGAGCGATAGAACGCTTATTTGCCTTTTATCTGTGCATTCTGACACTCCAACTATGTTTTCTGCTTCAATTTGACTCATTTCACAAAGATGCTTATTTCTAGCGTGAACATGCAGTTCTACTCAAGAGTAAGCAACTAAGCGAAATAAAGCCATGGAACGCTTATTTGCCTTATATCTATGCATTCTGACACACCAACAATGTTTTCTGCTTCAATTTGGCTCATTTTACAAAGATGCTTATTTCTGGCGTGAACATGCAGTTCTACTCAAGAGTAAGCAACTAAGCGAAATAAAGCGATAGAACGCTTATTTGCCTTCTATCTGTGCATTCCGACACTCCAACAATGTTTTCTGCTTCAATTTGACTCATTTCACAAAGATGCTTATTTCTGGCGTGAACATGCAGTTCTACTCAAGAGTAAGCAACTAAGCGAAATAAAGCGATAGAACGCTTATTTGCCTTCTATCTGTGCATTCTGACACTCCAACAATGTTTTCTGCTTCAATTTGATTCATTTCACAAAGATGCTTATTTCTGGCGTGAACATGCAGTTCTACTCAAGAGTAAGCAACTAAGCGAAATAAAGCGATAGAACGCTTATTTGCCTTCTATCTGTGCATTCTGACACTCCAACAATTCTGCTTCAATTTGACTCATTTCACAATTCTGCTTCAATTTGACTCATTTCACAAAGATGCTTATTTCTGGCGTTAACATGCAGTTCTACTCAAGAGTAAGCCACTAAGCGAAATAAAGCCATGGAACGCTTATTTGCCTTCTATCTATGCATTCCGACACTCCAACAATGTTTTCTGCTTCAATTTGGCTCATTTTACAAAGATGCTTATTTCTGGCGTGAACATGCAGTTCTACTCAAGAGTAAGCAACTAAGCGAAATAAAGCCATGGAACGCTTATTTGCCTTCTATCTATGCATTCTGACACACCAACAATGTTTTCTGCTTCAATTTGACTCATTTTACGAAGATGCTTATTTCTGGCGTGAACATGCAGTTCTACTCAAGAGTAAGCAACTAAGCGAAATAAAGCCATGGAACGCTTATTTGCCTTCTATCTGTGCATTCTGACACTCCAACAATGTTTTCTGCTTCAATTTGACTCATTTTACAAAGGTGATTATTCCTGGCGTGAACATGCAGTTCTACTCAAGAGTAAGCAACTAAGCGAAATAAAGCCAGGGAACGCTTATTTGCCTTCTATCTATGCATTCTGACACTCCAACAATGTTTTCTGCTTCAATTTGGCTCATTTTACAAATATGCTTATTTCTGGCTTGAACATGCAGTTCTACTCAAGAGTAAGCAACTAAGCGAAATAAAGCCATGGAACGCTTATTTGCCTTCTATCTATGCATTCTGACACACCAACAATGTTTTCTGCTTCAATTTGGCTCATTTTACAAAGATGCTTATTTCTGGCGTAAACATGCAGTTCTACTCAAGAGTAAGCAACTAAGCGAAATAAAGCCATGGAACGCTTATTTGCCTTCTATCTATGCATTCTGACACACCAACAATGTTTTCTGCTTCAATTTGACTCATTTTACAAAGATGCTTATTTCTGGCTTGAACATGCAGTTCTACTCAAGAGTAAGCAACTAAGCGAAATAAAGCCATGGAACGCTTATTTGCCTTCTATCTATGCATTCTGACACACCAACAATGTTTTCTGCTTCAATTTGGCTCATTTTACAAAGATGCTTATTTCTGGCTTGAACATGCAGTTCTACTCAAGAGTAAGCAACTAAGCGAAATAAAGCGATAGAACGCTTATTTGCCTTCTATCTGTGCATTCTGACACTCCAACAATGTGTTCTGCTTCAATTTGACTCATTTTACAAAGGTGATTATTCCTGGAGTGAACAAGCAGTTTTACTCAAGAGTAAGCAACTAAGCGAAATAAAGCCATGGAACGCTTATTTGCCTTCTATCTATGCATTCTGACACTCCAACAATGTTTTCTGCTTCAATTTGGCTCATTTTACAAAGATGCTTATTTCTGGCGTGAACATGCAGTTCTACTCAAGAGTAAGCAACTAAGCGAAATAGAGCGATAGAACGCTTATTTGCCTTCTATCTGTGCATTCTGACACTCCAACAATGTTTTCTGCTTCAATTTGACTCATTTCACAAATATGCTTATTTCTAGCGTGAACATGCAGTTCTACTCAAGAGTAAGCAACTAAGCGAAATAAAGCCATGGAACGCTTATTTGCCTTCTATCTATGCATTCTGACACTCCAACAATGTTTTCTGCTTCAATTTGGCTCATTTTACAAAGATGCTTATTTCTGGCGTGAACATGCAGTTCTAGTCAAGAGTAAGCAACTAAGCGAAATAAAGCCATGGAACGCTTATTTGCCTTCTATCTATGCATTCTGACACTCCAACAATGTTTTCTGCTTCAATTTGACTCATTTCACAAATATGCTTATTTCTGGCGTGAACATGCAGTTCTACTCAAGAGTAAGCAACTAAGCGAAATAAAGCCATGGAACGCTTATTTGCCTTCTATCTATGCATTCTGACACACCAACAATGTTTTCTGCTTCAATTTGGCTCATTTCACAAAGATGCTTATTTCTGGCTTGAACATGCAGTTCTACTCAAGAGTAAGCAACTAAGCGAAATAAAGCGATAGAACGCTTATTTGCCTTCTATCTGTGCATTCTGACACTCCAACAATGTTTTCTGCTTCAATTTGACTCATTTCACAAAGATGCTTATTTCTGGCGTGAACATGCAGTTCTACTCAAGAGTAAGCAACTAAGCGAAATAAAGCCATGGAACGCTTATTTGCCTTCTATCTATGCATTCTGATACACCAACAATGTTTTCTGCTTCAATTTGGCTCATTTTACAAAGATGCTTATTTCTGGCTTGAACATGCAGTTCTGCTCAAGAGTAAGCAACTAAGCGAAATAAAGCCATGGAACGCTTATTTGCCTTCTATCTATGCATTCTGACACACCAACAATGTTTTCTGCTTCAATTTGGCTCATTTTACAAAGATGCTTATTTCTGGCGTAAACATGCAGTTCTACTCAAGAGTAAGCAACTAAGCGAAATAAAGCCATGGAACGCTTATTTGCCTTCTATCTATGCATTCTGACACACCAACAATGTTTTCTGCTTCAATTTGACTCATTTTACAAAGATGCTTATTTCTGGCTTGAACATGCAGTTCTACTCAAGAGTAAGCAACTAAGCGAAATAAAGCCATGGAACGCTTATTTGCCTTCTATCTATGCATTCTGACACACCAACAATGTTTTCTGCTTCAATTTGGCTCATTTTACAAAGATGCTTATTTCTGGCTTGAACATGCAGTTCTACTCAAGAGTAAGCAACTAAGCGAAATAAAGCCATGGAACGCTTATTTGCCTTCTATCTATGCATTCTGACACTCCAACAATGTTTTCTGCTTCAATTTGGCTCATTTTACAAAGATGCTTATTTCTGGCGTGAACATGCAGTTCTACTCAAGAGTAAGCAACTAAGCGAAATAGAGCGATAGAATGCTTATTTGCCTTCTATCTGTGCATTCTGACACTCCAACAATGTTTTCTGCTTCAATTTGACTCATTTCACAAAGATGCTTATTTCTAGCGTGAACATGCAGTTCTACTCAAGAGTAAGCAACTAAGCGAAATAAAGCCATGGAACGCTTATTTGCCTTCTATCTATGCATTCTGACACACCAACAATGTTTTCTGCTTCAATTTGGCTCATTTTACAAAGATGCTTATTTCTGGCGTGAACATGCAGTTCTACTCAAGAGTAAGCAACTAAGCGAAATAAAGCGATAGAACGCTTATTTGCCTTCTATCTGTGCATTCTGACACTCCAACAATGTTTTCTGCTTCAATTTGACTCATTTCACAAAGATGCTTATTTCTGGCGTGAACATGCAGTTCTACTCAAGAGTAAGCAACTAAGCGAAATAAAGCGATAGAACGCTTATTTGCCTTCTACCTGTGCATTCTGACACTCCAACAATGTTTTCTGCTTCAATTTGGCTCATTTTACAAATATGCTTATTTCTGGCTTGAACATGCAGTTCTACTCAAGAGTAAGCAACTAAGCGAAATAAAGCCATGGAACGCTTATTTGCCTTCTATCTATGCATTCTGACACACCAACAATGTTTTCTGCTTCAATTTGGCTCATTTTACAAAGATGCTTATTTCTGGCGTAAACATGCAGTTCTACTCAAGAGTAAGCAACTAAGCGAAATAAAGCCATGGTACGCTTATTTTCCTTCTATCTATGCATTCTGACACACCAACAATGTTTTCTGCTTCAATTTGACTCATTTTACAAAGATGCTTATTTCTGGCTTGAACATGCAGTTCTACTCAAGAGT
Organism: Zootoca vivipara; assembly: GCF_965207765.1. Taxonomy (NCBI): domain Eukaryota; kingdom Metazoa; phylum Chordata; class Lepidosauria; order Squamata; family Lacertidae; genus Zootoca; species Zootoca vivipara. Next base: position 136,044 of record NW_028291067.1, on the reverse strand, counting down.
AAGCAACTAAGCGAAATAAAGCCATGGAACGCTTATTTGCCTTCTATCTATGCATTCTGACACACCAACAATGTTTTCTGCTTCAATTTGGCTCATTTTACAAAGATGCTTATTTCTGGCTTGAACATGCAGTTCTACTCAAGAGTAAGCAACTAAGCGAAATAAAGCGATAGAACGCTTATTTGCCTTCTATCTGTGCATTCTGACACTCCAACAATGTGTTCTGCTTCAATTTGACTCATTTTACAAAGGTGATTATTCCTGGAGTGAACAAGCAGTTTTACTCAAGAGTAAGCAACTAAGCGAAATAAAGCCATGGAACGCTTATTTGCCTTCTATCTATGCATTCTGACACTCCAACAATGTTTTCTGCTTCAATTTGGCTCATTTTACAAAGATGCTTATTTCTGGCGTGAACATGCAGTTCTACTCAAGAGTAAGCAACTAAGCGAAATAGAGCGATAGAACGCTTATTTGCCTTCTATCTGTGCATTCTGACACTCCAACAATGTTTTCTGCTTCAATTTGACTCATTTCACAAATATGCTTATTTCTAGCGTGAACATCCAGTTCTACTCAAGAGTAAGCAACTAAGCGAAATAAAGCCATGGAACGCTTATTTGCCTTCTATCTATGCATTCTGACACTCCAACAATGTTTTCTGCTTCAATTTGGCTCATTTTACAAAGATGCTTATTTCTGGCGTGAACATGCAGTTCTAGTCAAGAGTAAGCAACTAAGCGAAATAAAGCCATGGAACGCTTATTTGCCTTCTATCTATGCATTCTGACACTCCAACAATGTTTTCTGCTTCAATTTGACTCATTTCACAAAGATGCTTATTTCTGGCGTGAACATGCAGTTCTACTCAAGAGTAAGCAACTAAGCGAAATAAAGCCATGGAACGCTTATTTGCCTTCTATCTATGCATTCTGACACACCAACAATGTTTTCTGCTTCAATTTGGCTCATTTCACAAAGATGCTTATATCTGGCTTGAACATGCAGTTCTACTCAAGAGTAAGCAACTCAGCGAAATAAAGCGATAGAACGCTTATTTGCCTTCTATCTGTGCATTCTGACACTCCAACAATGTGTTCTGCTTCAATTTGACTCATTTTACAAAGGTGATTATTCCTGGAGTGAACAAGCAGTTCTACTCAAGAGTAAGCAACTAAGCGAAATAAAGCCATGGAACGCTTATTTGCCTTCTATCTATGCATTCTGATACACCAACAATGTTTTCTGCTTCAATTTGGCTCATTTTACAAAGATGCTTATTTCTGGCTTGAACATGCAGTTCTACTCAAGAGTAAGCAACTAAGCGAAATAAAGCCATGGAACGCTTATTTGCCTTCTATCTATGCATTCTGACACACCAACAATGTTTTCTGCTTCAATTTGGCTCATTTTACAAAGATGCTTATTTCTGGCGTAAACATGCAGTTCTACTCAAGAGTAAGCAACTAAGCGAAATAAAGCCATGGAACGCTTATTTGCCTTCTATCTATGCATTCTGACACACCAACAATGTTTTCTGCTTCAATTTGACTCATTTTACAAAGATGCTTATTTCTGGCTTGAACATGCAGTTCTACTCAAGAGTAAGCAACTAAGCGAAATAAAGCCATGGAACGCTTATTTGCCTTCTATCTATGCATTCTGACACACCAACAATGTTTTCTGCTTCAATTTGGCTCATTTTACAAAGATGCCTATTTCTGGCTTGAACATGCAGTTCTACTCAAGAGTAAGCAACTAAGCGAAATAAAGCCATGGAACGCTTATTTGCCTTCTATCTATGCATTCTGACACTCCAACAATGTTTTCTGCTTCAATTTGGCTCATTTTACAAAGATGCTTATTTCTGGCGTGAACATGCAGTTCTACTCAAGAGTAAGCAACTAAGCGAAATAGAGCGATAGAACGCTTATTTGCCTTCTATCTGTGCATTCTGACACTCCAACAATGTTTTCTGCTTCAATTTGACTCATTTCACAAAGATGCTTATTTCTGGCGTGAACATGCAGTTCTACTCAAGAGTAAGCAACTAAGCGAAATAAAGCGATAGAACGCTTATTTGCCTTCTATCTGTGCATTCTGACACTCCAACAATGTTTTCTGCTTCAATTTGACTCATTTCACAAAGATGCTTATTTCTGGCGTGAACATGCAGTTCTACTCAAGAGTAAGCAACTAAGCGAAATAAAGCGATAGAACGCTTATTTGCCTTCTACCTGTGCATTCTGACACTCCAACAATGTTTTCTGCTTCAATTTGACTCATTTCACAAAGATGCTTATTTCTGGCGTAAACATGCAGTTCTACTCAAGAGTAAGCAACTAAGCGAAATAAAGCCATGGAACGCTTATTTGCCTTCTATCTATGCATTCTGACACACCGACAATGTTTTCTGCTTCAATTTGGCTCATTTTACAAATATGCTTATTTCTGGCTTGAACATGCAGTTCTACTCAAGAGTAAGCCACTAAGCGAAATAAAGCCATGGAACGCTTATTTGCCTTCTATCTATGCATTCTGACACTCCAACAATGTTTTCTGCTTCAATTTGGCTCATTTTACAAAGATGCTTATTTCTGGCGTGAACATGCAGTTCTACTCAAGAGTAAGCAACTAAGCGAAATAAAGCCATGGAACGCTTATTTGCCTTCTATCTATGCATTCTGACACACCAACAATGTTTTCTGCTTCAATTTGACTCATTTCACAAAGATGCTTATTTCTGGCGTGAACATGCAGTTCTTCTCAAGAGTAAGCAACTAAGCGAAATAAAGCCATGGAACGCTTATTTGCCTTCTATCTATGCATTCTGACACACCAACAATGTTTTCTGCTTCAATTTGGCTCATTTTACAAAGATGCTTATTTCTGGCTTGAACATGCAGTTCTACTCAAGAGTAAGCAACTAAGCGAAATAAAGCCATGGAACGCTTATTTGCCTTCTATCTATGCATTCTGACACTCCAACAATGTTTTCTGCTTCAATTTGGCTCATTTTACAAATATGCTTATTTCTGGCTTGAACATGCAGTTCTACTCAAGAGTAAGCAACTAAGCGAAATAAAGCCATGGAACGCTTATTTGCCTTCTATCTACGCATTCTGACACACCAGCAATGTTTTCTGCTTCAATTTGGCTCATTTTACAAAGATGCTTATTTCTGGCTTGAACATGCAGTTCTACTCAAGAGTAAGCAACTAAGCGAAATAAAGCGATAGAACGCTTATTTGCCTTCTATCTGTGCATTCTGACACTCCAACAATGTGTTCTGCTTCAATTTGACTCATTTTACAAAGATGCTTATTTCTGGCGTGAACATGCAGTTCTACTCAAGAGTAAGCAACTAAGCGAAATAAAGCCATGGAACGCTTATTTGCCTTCTATCTATGCATTCTGACACTCCAACAATGTTTTCTGCTTCAATTTGGCTCATTTTACAAAGATGCTTATTTCTGGCGTGAACATGCAGTTCTAGTCAAGAGTAAGCAACTAAGTGAAATAAAGCCATGGAACGCTTATTTGCCTTCTATCTATGCATTCTGACACTCCAACAATGTTTTCTGCTTCAATTTGACGCATTTCACAAAGATGCTTATTTCTGGCGTGAACATGCAGTTCTACTCTGTTTCTGGCTGTGACCTTGTTTGTTTCTGGCTGTGACCTTTCACCTAGAAGTGTGAGTCAGGAAGTTCAGGTGATTAGCTGTGGGCGGAGCTAGTCAGAGCTTGGAGTGCAGTGACTGAGGAAGGAGCAGAAGGTGAGCTGAGCTTGGGAGACACTCTGTAGGTTTTGTGGTTTTGTCTTTTGGGGCTGTGTGTGAGTAAGTTTGTGTGCTTATTTGTTTTCTTACTTGTTTGTGTGCTTGTGCTGGTTTTCTAGGGCTGCTGCCTCTTGGATTTGGGTGACTGTCCAGGCTTGTGTGGGTGTTTGTTTCTGGCTGTGACCTTGTTTGTTTCTGGCTGTGACCTTTCACCTAGAAGTGTGAGTCAGGAAGTTCAGGTGATTAGCTGTGGGCAGAGCTAGTCAGAGCTTGGAGTGCAGTGACTGAGGAAGGAGCAGAAGGGCTGCTGCCTCTTGGATTTGGGTGACTGTCCAGGCTTGTGTGGGTGTTTGTTTCTGGCTGTGACCTTGTTTGTTTCTGGCTGTGACCTTTCACCTAGAAGTGTGAGTCAGGAAGTTCAGGTGATTAGCTGTGGGCGGAGCTAGTCAGAGCTTGGAGTGCAGTGACTGAGGAAGGAGCAGAAGGTGAGCTGAGCTTGGGAGACACTCTGTAGGTTTTGTGGTTTTGTCTTTTGGGGCTGTGTGTGAGTAAGTTTGTGTGCTTATTTGTTTTCTTACTTGTTTGTGTGCTTGTGCTGGTTTTCTAGGGCTGCTGCCTCTTGGATTTGGGTGACTGTCCAGGCTTGTGTGGGTGTTTGTTTCTGGCTGTGACCTTGTTTGTTTCTGGCTGTGACCTTTCACCTAGAAGTGTGAGTCAGGAAGTTCAGGTGATTAGCTGTGGGCGGAGCTAGTCAGAGCTTGGAGTGCAGCGGCGCGCGCCTATCGGCGCGCGCAGTTTTACCCATCTTTTTGACCTAGGGCAGCAAGTCTCATACGTTTGTTAGGGGGGACCTAGGCCTCTTCCTCTTTCCCCCTTGACCTCAAGGTTTTCAAGATGGAGGTGGAGGGAACAACCATTGTCACCTGCAATTCCTGTGCAATGTTTGTTTTCTTGCCAAAGGATGTGGGTAGCTACACTTGCAACAATTGCAAGTTGGTTGCCCTACTAGAAAACAAGGTTGCCCTTCTGGAAGAGAAGGTGCAGCAGCTTCAGGGGCGTGTATCTACGCTCCAGAGAATTAAAGAGCTGGAGCTTTTCTTGGATGCAGCAGAGCACACTGTCTGCACCAAGGAGGAGACAGGGGATCTCCCTGAGGAGGAGGTCAGTTCCCCAACACAGCAGCCAGATGTATGGAGGAACGTGACTCATAGAAGTAGAAGGCCCAGGGATCGCTCTGAGTGCTTAGAATTAAACAACCGTTTTGAAGTGCTCATGGAAGACGAGGAACAGACTCCACCTGAGGATCTCTCCCTCATCACAGTTGATGAGGAATATGAAGACGAGCAACCAAGTCAGTCCTCTGGAAATATGCAGGTAACCTTGGAAGGGACAGCACATAGAAGAATCCCAACCAAGCCTCTGAAGAGGCGTGTAGTGGTGATTGGGGATTCCCTACTGAGGGGTACAGAAGCAGTGATCTGTGGGCCTGACAAGATGTCTCGAGAGGTGTGCTGTCTACCTGGGGCCAAGATCAAAGATGTAACAGAACGGCTGCAAGGAATAATAAAACCCACCGACAAATACCCCTTCCTTTTGGTGCATGTGGGAACCAATGACACTGCAAGCCATAGCTTACAGAAGATCAAAAATGATTATGAGGCTCTGGGCAGGAAGTTGAAGCAATTAGATGCACAAATTGTCATCTCTTCTGTCCTCCCAGTTGAACGACATGGCCCAGGGAGAGAGGGAAAAATAGGGGAAGTGAACAACTGGCTTCGCAAATGGTGCAAACAAGAACGGTTTGGATTCCTAGATCACGGTCTGCAGTTTCTTGATGATGGACTTCTGGCAAGTGATGGACTGCACCTCACAAAAGTTGGGAGGAATGTTTTTGCCACAAAACTCAAAAACCTCATCAGGAGGGCTTTAAACTGACTTATGTGGGGGAGGGAGACAGTGGTCCTGAAGGTAGGAGTCTATCAAATGCTGAAGATGATCATCCAAATGTCAAGGACCAAATGGAGCAAGCAGCATGCAGACCTAGTGGTGGGACGAAAATATCCTTAAATAAGAGACATGGGGGAATGATCAACGGTCTTCAATGTCTGTATACTAATGCACAGAGCATGGGAAATAAACAAGATGAACTTGAGCTCTTGGTACAGCAAACTAAATATGACATAATAGGCATCACTGAAACCTGGTGGGATGAGTCTCATGACTGGAATGTAGTAATAGAGGGATACAATCTATTTAAGAGAAATAGACCAAACAGGAAAGGAGGAGGAGTAGCTTTATATGTTAGGGATATGTATACCTGTGAAGAGATCCAGGATTTAAAACTTCAAAGCCAAATTGAGAGTATCTGGGTCAAAATTAAGGGAGAGAAAAACAACAGTGATCTCATTGTGGGAGTTTACTATAGATCCCCAAGCCAAACTGAGGACACAGATGATGCCTTCCTGGAACAGATGGCCAAGCATTCCAAAGGAAGTGAGATAGTAGTAATGGGGGATTTCAACTATCCTGATATTTGTTGGATGTCAAACTCAGCCAAGAGCATAAGGTCGAACAGATTCCTCACTGGCCTTGCAGACAACTTCATTGTCCAGAAAGTGGGAGAAGCAACAAGAGGATCAGCCATTTTAGATCTGGTCCTAACCAATAGTGATGACTTGGTTAGTGGGGTAGAAGTGGCAGGATCATTAGGTGGGAGTGACCATGCTCTTCTGGAGTTTATTATCCAGCGGAAAGGAGCAACCAAGCATACTAAGGTCCAAATTCTAGACTTTAAGAAAGCCGACTTCAGAAAACTTAGGGAAACGCTGGGTGAAATCCCATGGACAGTAATACTAAAAGGGAAGGGAGTTCATGATGGTTGGGAGTTTGTTAAAAGGGAGATATTAAAAGCACAACTTCAGGCAATACCAATGAGACGGAAACATGGAAGGTGCCTAAAGAAGCCAGGCTGGCTATCTAAAGAACTTTTGACTGAGTTAAGATTTAAAAGGGATATGTACAAAAAATGGAAAAGGGGGGAAATCTCCAGAGAGGAATTCAAACATATAGCCAGCACGTGTAGAGACAAAGTCAGAAAAGCTAAAGCACAGAATGAACTCAGGCTCGCCAGAGAGGTTAAAAGCAACAAAAAGGGCTTTTATGGGTATGTCCGTAGCAAAAGGAAAAACAAGGAAACAGTGGGGTCACTCAGAGGAGAAGATGGTGAAATGCAAACAGGGGACAGAGAAAGGGCAGAACTCCTCAATGCCTTCTTTGCCTCAGTCTTCTCCAAGAAAGAAAACAACGCCCGACCTGAAGAATATGGAGCAGATGATTCAGCAGGGGAAACACAGCCCAGAATAAGTAAGGAGGTAGTACAAGAATACTTGGCTAGTTTAGATGTATTCAAGTCTCCAGGGCCAGATGAACTACATCCAAGAGTATTAAAAGAACTGGCAGAGGTGATTTCAGAACCACTGGCAATAATCTTTGAAAATTCCTGGAGAACAGGCGAAGTTCCAGCAGACTGGAGGAGGGCAAATGTTGTCCCTATTTTCAAAAAGGGGAAAAGAGAGGACCCAAACAATTACCGCCCAGTCAGCCTGACATCAATACCAGGAAAGATTCTAGAGCAGATCATTAAGCAAACAGTCTGTGAGCACCTAGAAAGAAACTCTGTGATCACTAAAAGTCAGCATGGGTTCCTGAAAAATAAGTCATGTCAGACTAATCTGATCTCATTTTTTGACAGAATTACAAGCCTGGTAGATGAAGGGAACGCTGTGGATGTAGCCTATCTTGATTTCAGCAAGGCCTTTGACAAGGTGCCCCATGATATTCTTGTAAAGAAGCTGGTAAAATGTGGGCTAGACAATGCTACCATTCAGTGGATTTGTAGCTGGATTACTGACCGAACCCAAAGGGTGCTCATCAATGGCTCCTCCTCATCCTGGAGAGTAGTGACTAGTGGGGTGCCACAGGGTTCTGTCTTGGGCCCAGTCTTGTTCAACATCTTTATCAATGACTTGGATGATGGGCTTGAGGGAATCCTGAGCAAGTTTGCAGATGACACCAAGTTGGGAGGGGTGGCTAACACCCCAGAGGACAGGATCACACTTCAGAATGACCTTAACAGATTAGACAACTGGGCCAAAGCAAACAAGATGAATTTTAACAAGGAGAAATGTAAAGTGCTACACTTGGGCAAAAAAAATGAAAGGCACAGATACAGGATGGGAGACACCTGGCTTGAGAGCAGTACATGTGAAAAGGATCTAGGAGTTTTGGTTGACCACAAACTTGACATGAGTCAGCAGTGTGATGCAGCAGCTAAAAAAGCCAATGCAATTCTGGGCTGCATCAATAGGAGTATAGCATCTAGATCAAGGGAAGTAATAGTACCACTGTATTCTGCTCTGGTCAGACCTCACCTGGAGTATTGTGTCCAGTTCTGGGCACCACAGTTCAAGAAGGATACTGATAAGCTGGAACGTGTCCAGAAGAGGGCAACCAAAATGGTCAAAGGCCTGGAAACGATGCCTTATGAGGAACGGCTTAGGGAGCTGGGTATGTTTAGCCTGGAGAAGAGAAGGTTAAGGGGTGATATGATAACCATGTTCAAATATATAAAAGGATGTCATATAAAGGAGGGAGAAAGGTTGTTTTCTGCTGCTCCAGAGAAGCGGACACGGAGCAACGGATTCAAACTACAAGAAAGAAAATTCCACCTAAACATTAGGAAGAACTTCCTGACAGTAAGAGCTGTTCGGCAGTGGAATTTGCTGCCAAGGAGTGTGGTGGAGTCTCCTTCTTTGGAGGTCTTTAAGCAGAGGCTTGACAGCCATCTGTCAGGAATGCTTTGATGGTGTTTCCTGCTTGGCAGGGGGTTGGACTGGATGGCCCTTGTGGTCTCTTCCAACTCTATGATTCTATGATTCTATGATTCTACTCAAGAGTAAGCAACTAAGCGAAATAAAGCCATGGAACGCTTATTTGCCTTCTATCTATGCATTCTGACACACCAACAATGTTTTCTGCTTCAATTTGGCTCATTTTACAAAGATGCTTATTTCTGGCTTGAACATGCAGTTCTACTCAAGAGTAAGCAACTAAGCGAAATAAAGCCATGGAACGCTTATTTGCCTTCTATCTATGCATTCTGACACTCCAACAATGTTTTCTGCTTCAATTTGGCTCATTTTACAAATATGCTTATTTCTGGCTTGAACATGCAGTTCTACTCAAGAGTAAGCAACTAAGCGAAATAAAGCCATGGAACGCTTATTTGCCTTCTATCTATGCATTCTGACACTCCAACAATGTGTTCTGCTTCACTTTGACTCATTTTACAAAGGTGCTTATTCCTGGAGTGAATATGCAGTTCTACTCAAGAGTAAGCAACTAAGCGAAATAAAGCCATGGAACGCTTATTTGCCTTCTATCTATGCATTCTGACACTCCACCAATGTGTTCCGATTTGACTCATTTCACAAAGATGCTTATTCCTGGGGTGAACATGCAGTTCTACTCAAGAGTAATCAACTAAGCGAAATAAAGCCATGGAACGCCCATTTGCCTTCTATCTCTGCATTCTGACACTCCAAGAATGTGTTCCGCTTCAATTTGACTCATTTCAAAAAGGTGCTCATTTCTTGAGTGAATATGCAGTTCTACTCAAGAGTAAGCAACTAAGCGAAATAAAGCCATGGAACGCTTATTAGCCTTCTATCTATGCATTCTGACACTCCAACAATGTTTTCTGCTTCAATTTGGCTCATTTTACAAAGATGCTTATTTCTGGCGTGAACATGCAGTTCTACTCAAGAGTAAGCAACTAAGCGAAATAAAGCGATAGAACGCTTATTTGCCTTCTATCTGTGCATTCTGACACTCCAACAATGTGTTCTGCTTCAATTTGACTCATTTTACAAAGGTGCTTATTCCTGGAGTGAATATGCAGTTCTACTCAAGAGTAAGCAACTAAGCGAAATAAAGCCATGGAACGCTTATTTGCCTTCTATCTATGCATTCTGACACTCCAACAATGTGTTCTGCTTCAATTTGACTCAATTTACAAAGGTGCTTATTCCTGGAGTGAATATGCAGTTCTACTCAAGAGTAAGCAACTAAGCGAAATAAAGCCATGGAACGCTTATTTGCCTTCTACCTATGCATTCTGACACTCCACCAATGTGTTCTGCTTCAATTTGACTCATTTTACAAAGATGCTTATTTCTGGAGTGAACATGCAGTTCTACTCAAGAGTAAGCCACTAAGCGAAATAAAGCCATGGAACGCTTATTTGCCTTCTATCTATGCATTCTGACACTCCAACAATGTTTTCTGCTTCAATTTGGGTCATTTCACAAAGGTGCTCATTTCTTGAGTGAATATGCAGTTCTACTCAAGAGTAAGCAACTAAGCGAAATAAAGCCATGGAACGCTTATTTGCCTTCTATCTATGCATTCTGACACTCCAACAATGTTTTCTGCTTCAATTTGGCTCATTTTACAAAGATGCTTATTTCTGGCGTGAACATGCAGTTCTACTCAAGAGTAAGCAACTAAGCGAAATAAAGCCATAGAATGCTTATTTGCCTTCTATCTATGCATTCTGACACTCCAACAATGTGTTCTGCTTCACTTTGACTCATTTTACAAAGGTGCTTATTCCTGGAGTGAATATGCAGTTCTACTCAAGAGTAAGCAACTAAGCGAAATAAAGCCATGGAACGCTTATTTGCCTTCTATCTATGCATTCTGACACTCCACCAATGTGTTCTGCTTCAATTTGACTCATTTCACAAAGATGCTTATTCCTGGCGTGAACATGCAGTTCTACTCAAGAGTAAGCAACTCAGCGAAATAAAGCGATAGAACGCTTATTTGCCTTCTATCTGTGCATTCTGACACTCCAACAATGTGTTCTGCTTCAATTTGACTCATTTTACAAAGGTGATTATTCCTGGAGTGAACAAGCAGTTCTACTCAAGAGTAAGCAACTAAGCGAAATAAAGCCATGGAACGCTTATTTGCCTTCTATCTATGCATTCTGACACTCCAACAATGTGTTCTGCTTCAATTTGGGTCATTTCACAAAGGTGCTCATTTATTGAGTGAATATGCAGTTCTACTCAAGAGTAAGCAACTAAGCGAAATAAAGCCATGGAACGCTTACTTGCCTTCTATCTATGCATTCTGACACTCCAACAATGTTTTCTGCTTCATTTTGGCTCATTTTACAAAGATGCTTATTTCTGGCGTGAACATGCAGTTCTAGTCAAGAGTAAGCAACTAAGCGAAATAAAGCCATGGAACGCTTATTTGCCTTCTATCTATGCATTCTGACACTCCAACAATGTTTTCTGCTTCAATTTGACGCATTTCACAAAGATGCTTATTTCTGGCGTGAACATGCAGTTCTACTCAAGAGTAAGCAACTAAGCGAAATAAAGCCATGGAACGCTTATTTGCCTTCTATCTATGCATTCTGACACACCAACAATGTTTTCTGCTTCAATTTGGCTCATTTTACAAAGATGCTTATTTCTGGCTTGAACATGCAGTTCTACTCAAGAGTAAGCAACTAAGCGAAATAAAGCCATGGAACGCTTATTTGCCTTCTATCTATGCATTCTGACACTCCAACAATGTTTTCTGCTTCAATTTGGCTCATTTTACAAATATGCTTATTTCTGGCTTGAACATGCAGTTCTACTCAAGAGTAAGCAACTAAGCGAAATAAAGCCATGGAACGCTTATTTGCCTTCTATCTATGCATTCTGACACTCCAACAATGTGTTCTGCTTCACTTTGACTCATTTTACAAAGGTGCTTATTCCTGGAGTGAATATGCAGTTCTACTCAAGAGTAAGCAACTAAGCGAAATAAAGCCATGGAACGCTTATTTGCCTTCTATCTATGCATTCTGACACTCCACCAATGTGTTCCGATTTGACTCATTTCACAAAGATGCTTATTCCTGGGGTGAACATGCAGTTCTACTCAAGAGTAATCAACTAAGCGAAATAAAGCCATGGAACGCCCATTTGCCTTCTATCTCTGCATTCTGACACTCCAAGAATGTGTTCCGCTTCAATTTGACTCATTTCAAAAAGGTGCTCATTTCTTGAGTGAATATGCAGTTCTACTCAAGAGTAAGCAACTAAGCGAAATAAAGCCATGGAACGCTTATTAGCCTTCTATCTATGCATTCTGACACTCCAACAATGTTTTCTGCTTCAATTTGGCTCATTTTACAAAGATGCTTATTTCTGGCGTGAACATGCAGTTCTACTCAAGAGTAAGCAACTAAGCGAAATAAAGCGATAGAACGCTTATTTGCCTTCTATCTGTGCATTCTGACACTCCAACAATGTGTTCTGCTTCAATTTGACTCATTTTACAAAGGTGCTTATTCCTGGAGTGAATATGCAGTTCTACTCAAGAGTAAGCAACTAAGCGAAATAAAGCCATGGAACGCTTATTTGCCTTCTATCTATGCATTCTGACACTCCAACAATGTGTTCTGCTTCAATTTGACTCAATTTACAAAGGTGCTTATTCCTGGAGTGAATATGCAGTTCTACTCAAGAGTAAGCAACTAAGCGAAATAAAGCCATGGAACGCTTATTTGCCTTCTACCTATGCATTCTGACACTCCACCAATGTGTTCTGCTTCAATTTGACTCATTTTACAAAGATGCTTATTTCTGGAGTGAACATGCAGTTCTACTCAAGAGTAAGCAACTAAGCGAAATAAAGCCATGGAACGCTTATTTGCCTTCTATCTATGCATTCTGACACTCCAACAATGTTTTCTGCTTCAATTTGGGTCATTTCACAAAGGTGCTCATTTCTTGAGTGAATATGCAGTTCTACTCAAGAGTAAGCAACTAAGCGAAATAAAGCCATGGAACGCTTATTTGCCTTCTATCTATGCATTCTGACACTCCAACAATGTTTTCTGCTTCAATTTGGCTCATTTTACAAAGATGCTTATTTCTGGCGTGAACATGCAGTTCTACTCAAGAGTAAGCAACTAAGCGAAATAAAGCCATACAATGCTTATTTGCCTTCTATCTATGCATTCTGACACTCCAACAATGTGTTCTGCTTCACTTTGACTCATTTTACAAAGGTGCTTATTCCTGGAGTGAATATGCAGTTCTACTCAAGAGTAAGCAACTAAGCGAAATAAAGCCATGGAACGCTTATTTGCCTTCTATCTATGCATTCTGACACTCCACCAATGTGTTCTGCTTCAATTTGACTCATTTCACAAAGATGCTTATTCCTGGCGTGAACATGCAGTTCTACTCAAGAGTAAGCAACTCAGCGAAATAAAGCGATAGAACGCTTATTTGCCTTCTATCTGTGCATTCTGACACTCCAACAATGTGTTCTGCTTCAATTTGACTCATTTTACAAAGGTGATTATTCCTGGAGTGAACAAGCAGTTCTACTCAAGAGTAAGCAACTAAGCGAAATAAAGCCATGGAACGCTTATTTGCCTTCTATCTATGCATTCTGACACTCCAACAATGTTTTCTGCTTCAATTTGGGTCATTTCACAAAGGTGCTCATTTATTGAGTGAATATGCAGTTCTACTCAAGAGTAAGCAACTAAGCGAAATAAAGCCATGGAACGCTTACTTGCCTTCTATCTATGCATTCTGACACTCCAACAATGTTTTCTGCTTCATTTTGGCTCATTTTACAAAGATGCTTATTTCTGGCGTGAACATGCAGTTCTACTCAAGAGTAAGCAACTAAGCGAAATAAAGCCATAGAACGCTTATTTGCCTTCTATCTATGGATTCTGACACTCCACCAATGTGTTCTGCTTCAATTTGACTCATTTTACAAAGATGCTTATTTCTGGAGTGAAAATGCAGTTCTACTCAAGAGTAAGCAACTAAGCGAAATAAAGCCATGGAACGCTTATTTGCCTTCTATCTATGCATTCTGACACTCCAACAATGTGTTCTGCTTCAATTTGACCCAATTTACAAAGGTGCTTATTCCTGGAGTGAATATGCAGTTCTACTCAAGAGAAAGCAACTAAGCGAAATAAAGCCATGGAACGCTTATTTGCCTTCTACCTATGCATTCTGACACTCCACCAATGTGTTCTGCTTCAATTTGACTCATTTTACAAAGATGCTTATTTCTGGAGTGAACATGCAGTTCTACTCAAGAGTAAGCAACTAAGCGAAATAAAGCGATAGAACGCTTATTTGCCTTCTATCTGTGCATTCTGACACTCCACCAATGTTTTCTGCTTCACTTTGACTCATTTTACAAAGGTGATTATTCCTGGAGTGAACAAGCAGATCTACTCAAGAGTAAGCAACTAAGCGAAATAAAGCCATGGAACGCTTACTTGCCTTCTATCTATGCAATCTGACACTCCAACAATGTGTTCTGCTTCAATTTGACTCATTTTACAAAGATGCTTATTTCTGGAGTGAACATGCAGTTCTACTCAAGAGTAAGCAACTAAGCGAAATAAAGCCACGGAACGCTTATTTGCCTTCTATCTATGCATTCTGACACTCCAACAATGTTTTCTGCTTCAATTTGGCTCATTTTACAAAGATGCTTATTTCTGGCGTGAACATGCAGTTCTACTCAAGAGTAAGCAACTAAGCGAAATAAAGCCATGGTACGCTTATTTGCCTTCTATCTCTGCATTCTGACACTCCACCAATGTGTTCTGCTTCAATTTGACTCATTTTACAAGGATGCTTATTTCTGGAGTGAACATGCAGTTCTACTCAAGAGTAAGCAACTAAGCGAAATAAAGCCATGGAACGCTTATTTGCCTTCTATCTATGCATTCTGACACTCCAACAATGTGTTCTGCTTCAATTTGACTCAATTTACAAAGGTGCTTATTCCTGGAGTGAATATGCAGTTCTACTCAAGAGAAAGCAACTAAGCGAAATAAAGCCATGGAACGCTTATTTGCCTTCTACCTATGCATTCTGACACTCCACCAATGTGTTCTGCTTCAATTTGACTCATTTTACAAAGGTGCTTATTCCTGGAGTGAATATGCAGTTCTACTCAAGAATAAGCAACTAAGCGAAATAAAGCGATAGAACGCTTATTTGCATTCTATCTGTGCATTCTGACACTCCAACAATGTGTTCTGCTTCAATTTGACTCATTTTACAAAGGTGCTTATTCCTGGAGTGAATATGCAATTCTACTCAAGAGGAAGCAACTAAGCGAAATAAAGCCATGGAACGCTTATTTGCCTTCTATCTATGCATTCTGACACTCCAACAATGTGTTCTGCTTCAATTTGGCTCATTTTACAAAGATGCTTATTTCTGGCGTGAACATGCAGTTCTACTCAAGAGTAAGCAACTAAGCGAAATAAAGCCATAGAACGCTTATTTGCCTTCTATCTATGCATTCTGACACTCCAACAATGTGTTCTGCTTCACTTTGACTCATTTTACAAAGGTGCTTATTCCTGGAGTGAATATGCAGTTCTACTCAAGAGTAAGCAACTAAGCGAAATAAAGCCATGGGACGCTTATTTGCCTTCTATCTATGCATTCTGACACTCCAACAATGTGTTCTGCTTCAATTTGACTCATTTTACAAAGGTGCTTATTCCTGGAGTGAATATGCAGTTCTACTCAAGAGGAAGCAACTAAGCGAAATAAAGCCATGGGACGCTTATTTGCCTTCTATCTATGCATTCTGACTCTCCAACAATGTGTTCTGCTTCAATTTGACTCATTTTACAAAGGTGCTTATTCCTGGAGTGAATATGCAGTTCTACTCAAGAGTAAGCAACTAAGCGAAATAAAGCCATGGAACGCTTATTTGCCTTCTATCTATGCATTCTGACACTCCACCAATGTGTTCTGCTTCAATTTGACTCATTTCACAAAGATGCTTATTTCTGGAGTGAACATGCAGTTCTACTCAAGAGTAAGCAACTAAGCGAAATAAAGCGATAGAACGCTTATTTGCCTTCTATCTGTGCATTCTGACACTCCAACAATGTGTTCTGCTTCACTTTGACTCATTTTACAAAGGTGATTATTCCTGGCGTGAACATGCAGTTCTACTCTAGAGTAAGCAACTAAGCGAAATAAAGCCATGGAACGCTTACTTGCCTTCTATCTATGCATTCTGACACTCCAACAATGTGTTCTGCTTCACTTTGACTCATTTTACAAAGGTGCTTATTCCTGGAGTGAATATGCAGTTCTACTCAAGAGTAAGCAACTAAGCGAAATAAAGCCATGGAACGCTTATTTGCCTTCTATCTATGCATTCTGACACTCCAACAATGTGTTCTGCTTCAAGTTGACTCATTTCACAAAGATGCTTATTTCTGGCGTGAAAAAGCAGTTCTACTCAAGAGTAAGCAACTAAGCGAAATAAAGCCATGGAACGCTTATTTGCCTTCTATCTATGCATTCTGACACTCCAACAATGTGTTCTGCTTCAATTTGACTCATTTTACAAAGATGCTTATTTCTGGAGTGAACATGCAGTTCTACTCAAGAGTAAGCAACTAAGCGAAATAAAGCCATGGAACGCTTATTTGCCTTCTATCTGTGCATTCTGACACTCCAACAATGTTTTGTGCTTCAATTTGGCTCATTTTACAAAGATGCTTATTTCTGGCGTGAACATGCAGTTCTACTCAAGAGTAAGCAACTAAGCGAAATAAAGCGATAGAACGCTTATTTGCCTTCTATCTGTGCATTCTGACACTCCAACAATGTGTTCTGCTTCAATTTGACTCATTTTACAAAGGTGATTATTCCTGGAGTGAACATGCAGTTCTTCTCAAGAGTAAGCAACTAAGCGAAATAAAGCCATGGAACGCTTATTTGCCTTCTATCTATGCATTCTGACACTCCAACAATGTTTTCTGCTTCAATTTGGGTCATTTCACAAAGGTGCTCATTTCTTGTGTGAATATGCAGTTCTACTCAAGAGTAAGCAACTAAGCGAAATAAAGCCATGGAACGCTTATTTGCCTTCTATCTATGCATTCTGACACTCCAACAATGTTTTCTGCTTCAATTTGGCTCATTTTACAAAGATGCTTATTTCTGGCGTGAACATGCAGTTCTACTCAAGAGTAAGCAACTAAGCGAAATAAAGCCATAGAACGCTTATTTGCCTTCTATCTATGCATTCTGACACTCCAACAATGTGTTCTGCTTCACTTTGACTCATTTTACAAAGGTGCTTATTCCTTTTTTTTTAAAAGAGATTTTTATTAATTTTCAAACAAGAAATACACAAACAAAACGTATAATATAACACTGTCCCTTCATTTTCCCTCCACACACCGGTCCACTTCTGCCACCAGTAGGACCCGTGTGCTTTAGGAAACAAAGTCCATTTGTGAATTGAGTTCTGCTTCCCCCCTCCCTCCTCCCTCCATATCCCCCCCCTGCCACTGAGAGAACAGGGAGGAAGGGGTTATGGGGATCTGCATCCCCCAATTCTTTCATAATCATATTAATTAACCTAAAAAGAAAGAAAAAGAAAGAAAGAAAGAAAAGAGAGAAAAAACAAAAGGAAAATTGGGAAGAGTTCAAACTTCCCAGTTCTTATTGTTTTAACATCTTAATTGCGACTCCCTCGATAGTCTTCCTAATGGTTTTCCTGACAAATTCTGATTACTTGTGGCGAATTTTCCAACTCAGTTTCAAATCTTAATCTTATAATATTAACTCAATCCTCCTCCTTTTTCATGCTGCCCTCCCACAGGTCCCCTCCTGCCACAAGAGGTGCCTGCAGGGCACAGCACTTCCAAGGTTCCATTTCCTCCTCACCCCTCTGGGCACCCCCTGCCACTGAGTGCCTCAGAGTAAGGAGAGGGGGGCAGGCAGCTTTCTGCCTAAACACCTCACTTAACCTGCAATAATTTACAGTAACTTAAAAATTCTTTCCCAACCATTCTTATACTCCCTTAAGGAAACATAACTTTTTTTTCCCCTTTCTTTCTTACATTCCATCTCCTCTCCCTAAGTCTTTTCCCCCCAATTGGTTCAGCATTTCCATTGTCATGCCAAGATTTCGAAGACCGTCTTTCAGAAACCAAAACAATACCTTTTAACTAAAGTTTTTACCCCACACCCATTCTTTCCCAAATCCATCTCCAGGCCTTTGCCCCCCCCTGCCCCTGTCCTTCCCATCCCTCAAAAACCCCACTCCACATTTTAACCCCTCCAGGATCTTCAAATCCATTAGACTTTAAGTCCCTTTGTCTCTCATCTTCTTGTTCTGGTTGTTTTTCTTCCTTTTGGAGATCATATTTTGCTTCATCCCAAACAGATTTGTCATAGTCCAAGTCCTCTTCCAGTTGTTTCTCCTCACACACAGTCTCAGAATCAGCAGACTCCAAATTTAAATTATCCTCTAAATCCTGGACTTGGACTTCAATCTCAACTGGTGGTAAGTTGGGATGTTGCCGTTCCTTGTAAAAATCTTCCCATGACAGCAAGTAGTTCAGCACAGTCTCCTGGAAGGCTCGAGACAGCTTTGTTTTCATACCTCTCGTAACCGCAGATAAACAGGGGGTAGGGAACAATGGGTACTGGAAAATTCCTTTCTCAGACGATCGACTCCATTTTGGCTGTTCTTTTTCTTAATTCTTAACTCAGTCCCAAATCCATTCTTACTTCCAATTTAAATAGTTCTTTCACATTTTCAAACAATTTTTCCTGTTCACAGCAGTGCAATCAATCCACCCGGTCTTTTGACAGTTTGACAGCTTTTGACAGCTGTCAAAACACTCTTCCCCTTAATGCCGCTGTACCTCAAGGGGTGCCGGACTCAGGGGCTGAGATGGTTCCAAAAAGTCTTTTTTCCCTCTCGGGTCCACAGTTTCAAATTCTTTCGTTATTCGGCTTAGGATTTTTTTTCCAAACGCCTCCCAGTTTCCCATTAGGAAGAGACCGGCTTCCGTTTCTTTAAGTCTCTCCTATTTTCCAATCAGCAAATTTAGGATCCAAATCAAAGTTCCACTTACTTCTTTAGGAATCTTTAGTTTCAAATCGGAAGAATCCGCCGCTTGCCGGGTCAGGACTCGGAGCTTCGCTTCCCGGAGGTAAGATGTGGCCCCAAATGGCTCCCGCGGTTCAACCCCACCGGCTCACGATCGCTCTATTGAGCTCTCGGGCGGCGGGGGATCCGCCAAACGGAGCAGCCGCTGGACGCCTGAGTCATCGGAACTCTCGATCCGATGCTTTTACGGGGAGTCCGCTCGCTCTGCGGACTTCCCCCCCCCCTCCGAGAAGCCAGGGACTTCGGCACGCGAAGTCCCTGCGTCCTTCTCACCGCCGCGACGAACCGGAAGTCTACAAAGGTGCTCATTTCTGGAGTGAACATGCAGTTCTACTCAAGTGTAAGCAACTAAGCGAAATAAAGCCATGGAACGCCCATTTGCCTTCTATCTCTGCATTCTGACACCCCAACAATGTGTTCCGCTTCAATTTGACTCATTTCACAAAGGTGCTCATTTCTTGAGTGAATATGCAGTTCTACTCAAGAGTAAGCAACTAAGCGAAATAAAGCCATGGAACGCTTATTTGCCTTCTATCTATGCATTCTGACACTCCAACAATGTTTTCTGCTTCAATTTGGCTCATTTTACAAAGGTGCTTATTTCTGGAGTGAATATGCAGTTCTACTCAAGAGTAAGCAACTAAGCGAAATAAAGCGATAGAACGCTTATTTGCATTCTATCTGTGCATTCTGACACTCCAACAATGTGTTCTGCTTCAATTTGACTCATTTCACAAAGATGCTTATTTCTGGAGTGAACATGCAGTTCTACTCAAGAGTAAGCAACTAAGCGAAATAAAGCCATGGAACGCCCATTTGCCTTCTATCTCTGCATTCTGACACCCCAACAATGTGTTCCGCTTCAATTTGACTCATTTCACAAAGGTGCTTATTCCTGGAGTGAATATGCAGTTCTACTCAAGAGTAAGCAACTAAGCGAAATAAAGCCATGGAACGCTTGTTTGCCTTCTATCTATGCATTCTGACACTCCAACAACGTTTTCTGCTTCAATTTGGGTCTTTTCACAAAGGTGCTCATTTCTTGAGTGAATTTGCAGTTCTACTCAAGAGTAAGCAACTAAGCGAAATAAAGCCATGGAATGCTTATTTGCCTTCTATCTATGCATTCTGACACTCCAACAATGTGTTCTGCTTCGATTTGACTCATTTTACAAAGATGCTTATTTCTGGCGTGAACATGCAATTCTACTCAAGAGTAAGCAACTAAGCGAAATAAAGCCATGGTACGCTTATTTGCCTTCTATCTCTGCATTCTGACACTCCAACAATGTGTTCTGCTTCGATTTGACTCATTTTACAAAGATGCTTATTTTTGGAGTGAACATGCAGTTCTACTCAAGAGTAAGCAACTAAGCGAAATAAAGCCATGGAACGCTTATTTGCCTTCTATCTATGCATTCTGACACTCCAACAATGTTTTCTGCTTCGATTTGGGTCATTTCACAAAGGTGCTAATTTCTGGCGTGAACATGCAGTTCTACTCAAGAGTAAGCAACTAAGCGAAATAAAGCCATGGAACGCTTATTTGCCTTCTATCTATGCATTCTGACACTCCAACAATGTGTTCCGCTTCAATTTGACTCATTTCACAAAGATGCTTATTCCTGGCGTGAACATGCAGTTCTACTCAAGAGTAAGCAACTAAGCGAAATAAAGCCATGGAACGCCCATTTGCCTTCTATCTCTGCATTCTGACACTCCAACAATGTGTTCCGCTTCAATTTGACTCATTTCACAAAGGTGCTCATTTCTTGAGTGAATATGCAGTTCTACTCAAGAGTAAGCAACTAAGCGAAATAAAGCCATGGAACGCTTATTTGCCTTCTATCTATGCATTCTGACACTCCAACAATGTGTTCTGCTTCAATTTGACTCAATTTACAAAGGTGCTTATTCCTGGAGTGAATATGCAGTTCTACTCAAGAGAAAGCAACTAAGCGAAATAAAGCCATGGAACGCTTATTTGCCTTCTATCTGTGCATTCTGACACTCCACCAATGTGTTCTGCTTCAATTTGACTCATTTTACAAAGATGCTTATTTCTGGAGAGAACATGCAGTTCTACTCAAGAGTAAGCAACTAAGCGAAATAAAGCCATGGAACGCTTATTTGCCTTCTATCTATGCATTCTGACACTCCAACAATGTTTTCTGCTTCAATTTGGGTCATTTCACAAAGGTGCTCATTTCTTGAGTGAATATGCAGTTCTACTCAAGAGTAAGCAACTAAGCGAAATAAAGCCATAGAACGCTTATTTGCCTTCTATCTATGCATTCTGACAGTCCAACAATGTTTTCTGCTTCAATTTGGCTCATTTTACAAAGATGCTTATTTCTGGCGTGAACATACAGTTCTACTCAAGAGTAAGCAACTAAGCGAAATAAAGCGATAGAACGCTTATTTGCCTTCTATATGTGCATTCTGACACTCCAACAATGTGTTCTGCTTCGATTTGACTCATTTTACAAAGGTGATTATTCCTGGAGTGAACAAGCAGTTCTATTCAAGAGTAAGCAACTAAGCGAAATAAAGCCATGGAACGCTTATTTGCCTTCTATCTATGCATTCTGACACTCCAATAATGTGTTCTGCTTCAATTTGTCTCATTTTACAAAGATGCTTATTTCTGGAGTGAAAATGCAGTTCTACTCAAGAGTAAGCAACTAAGCGAAATAAAGTCATGGAACGCTTATTTGCCTTCTATCTATGCATTCTGACACTCCAACAATGTGTTCTGCTTCGATTTGACTCATTTTACAAAGATGCTCATTTCTGGAGTGAATATGCAGTTCTACTCAAGAGTAAGCAACTAAGCGAAATAAAGCCATGGAACGCTTATTTGCCTTCTATCTATGCATTCTGACACTCCAACAATGTGTTCTGCTTCAATTTGACTCAATTTACAAAGGTGCTTATTCCTGGAGTGAATATGCAGTTCTACTCAAGAGTAAGCAACTAAGCGAAATAAAGCCATGGTACGCTTATTTGCCTTCTATCTCTGCATTCTGACACTCCACCAATGTGTTCTGCTTCAATTTGACTCATTTTACAAAGGTGCTTATTCCTGGAGTGAACATGCAGTTCTACTCAAGAGTAAGCAACTAAGCGAAATAAAGCCATGGAACGCTTATTTGCCTTCTATCTATGCATTCTGACACTCCAACAATGTTTTCTGCTTCAATTTGGGTCATTTCACAAAGGTGCTCATTTCTTGAGTGAATATGCAGTTCTACTCAAGAGTAAGCAACTAAGCGAAATAAAGCCATAGAACGCTTATTTGCCTTCTATCTATGCATTCTGACAGTCCAACAATGTTTTCTGCTTCAATTTGGCTCATTTTACAAAGGTGCTTATTTCTGGCGTGAACATGCAGTTCTACTCAAGAGTAAGCAACTAAGCGAAATAAAGCGATAGAACGCTTATTTGCCTTCTATATGTGCATTCTGACACTCCAACAATGTGTTCTGCTTCGATTTGACTCATTTTATTTACAAAGGTGATTATTCCTGGAGTGAACAAGCAGTTCTATTCAAGAGTAAGCAACTAAGCGAAATAAAGCCATGGAACGCTTATTTGCCTTCTATCTATGCATTCTGACACTCCAATAATGTGTTCTGCTTCACTTTGACTCATTTTACAAAGGTGCTTATTCCTGGAGTGAATATGCAGTTCTACTCAAGAGTAAGCAGCTAAGCGAAATAAAGCCATAGAACGCTTATTTGCCTTCTATCTATGCATTCTGACACTCCAACAATGTGTTCTGCTTCACTTTGACTCATTTTACAAAGGTGCTTATTCCTGGAATGAATATGCAGTTCTACTCAAGAGTAAGCAACTAAGCGAAATAAAGCCATGGCACGCTTATTTGCCTTCTATCTATGCATTCTGACACTCCAACAATGTTTTCTGCTTCAATTTGACTCATTTTACAATGGTGCTTATTCCTGGAGTGAATATGCAGTTCTACTCAAGAGTAAGCAACTAAGCGAAATAAAGCCATGGATCGCTTATTTGCCTTCTATCTATGCATTCTGACAGTCCAACAATGTTTTCTGCTTCAATTTGGCTCATTTTACAAAGATGCTTATTTCTGGCATGAACATGCAGTTCTACTCAAGAGTAAGCAACTAAGCGAAATAAAGCGATAGAACGCTTATTTGCCTTCTATATGTGCATTCTGACACTCCAACAATGTGTTCTGCTTCGATTTGACTCATTTTACAAAGGTGATTATTCCTGGAGTGAACAAGCAGTTCTATTCAAGAGTAAGCAACTAAGCGAAATAAAGCCATGGAACGCTTATTTGCCTTCTATCTATGCATTCTGACACTCCAATAATGTGTTCTGCTTCAATTTGTCTCATTTTACAAAGATGCTTATTTCTGGCGTGAACATGCAGTTCTACTCAAAAGTAAGCAACTAAGCGAAATAAAGCGATAGAACGCTTATTTGCCTTCTATATGTGCATTCTGACACTCCAACAATGTGTTCTGCTTCGATTTGACTCATTTTACAAAGGTGATTATTCCTGGAGTGAACAAGCAGTTCTATTCAAGAGTAAGCAACTAAGCGAAATAAAGCCATGGAACGCTTATTTGCCTTCTATCTATGCATTCTGACACTCCAATAATGTGTTCTGCTTCAATTTGTCTCATTTTACAAAGATGCTTATTTCTGGAGTGAAAATGCAGTTCTACTCAAGAGTAAGCAACTAAGCGAAATAAAGTCATGGAACGCTTATTTGCCTTCTATCTATGCATTCTGACACTCCAACAATGTGTTCTGCTTCGATTTGACTCATTTTACAAAGATGCTCATTTCTGGAGTGAATATGCAGTTCTACTCAAGAGTAAGCAACTAAGCGAAATAAAGCCATGGAACGCTTATTTGCCTTCTATCTATGCATTCTGACACTCCAACAATGTGTTCTGCTTCAATTTGACTCAATTTACAAAGGTGCTTATTCCTGGAGTGAATATGCAGTTCTACTCAAGAGTAAGCAACTAAGCGAAATAAAGCGATAGAACGCTTATTTGCCTTCTATCTATGCATTCTGACACTCCAACAATGTGTTCTGCTTCGATTTGACTCATTTTACAAAGGTGCTTATTCCTGGAGTGAACATGCAGTTCTACTCAAGAGTAAGCAACTAAGCGAAATAAAGCCATGGAACGCTTATTTGCCTTCTATCTATGCATTCCGACACTGCAACAATGTGTTCTGCTTCAATTTGACTCATTTTACAAAGGTGCTTATTCCTGGCGTGAACATGCAGTTCTACTCAAGAGTAAGCAACTAAGCGAAATAAAGCCATGGTACGCTTATTTGCCTTCTATCTCTGCATTCTGACACTCCACCAATGTGTTCTGCTTCAATTTGACTCATTTTACAAAGGTGCTTATTCCTGGAGTGAATATGCAGTTCTACTCAAGAGTAAGCAACTAACCGAAATAAAGCCATCGAACGCTTATTTGCCTCCTATCTATGCATCCTGACACTCCAACAATGTGTTCTGCTTCAATTTGACTCATTTTACAAAGATGCTTATTTCTGGAGTGAATATGCAGTTCTACTCAAGAGTAAGCAACTAAGCGAAATAAAGCCATGGAATGCTTATTTGCCTTCTATCTATGCATTCCGACACTGCAACAATGTGTTCTGCTTCAATTTGACTCATTTTACAAAGGTGCTTATTCCTGGAGTGAATATGCAGTTCTACTCAAGAGTAAGCAACTAAGCGAAATAAAGCCATGGAACGCTTATTTGCCTTCTATCTATGCATTCTGACACTCCAACAATGTGTTCTGCTTCACTTTGACTCATTTTACAAAGGTGCTTATTCCTGGAGTGAGTATGCAGTTCTACTCAAGAGTAAGCAACTAAGCGAAATAAAGCCATGGAACGCTTATTTGCCTTCTATCTATGCATTCCGACACTCCAACAATGTGTTCTGCTTCACTTTGACTCATTTTACAAAGGTGCTTATTCCTGGAGTGAATATGCAGTTCTACTCAAGAGTAAGCAACTAAGCGAAATAAAGCCATGGAACGCTTATTTGCCTTCTATCTATGCATTCTGACACTCCAACAATGTGTTCTGCTTCAATTTGACTCATTTTACAAAGATGCTTATTTCTGGAGTGAACATGCAGTTCTACTCAAGAGTAAGCAGCTAAGCGAAATAAAGCCATGGAACGCTTATTTGCCTTCTATCTATGCATTCTGACACTCCAACAATGTTTTCTGCTTCAATTTGACTCATTTTACAAAGGTGCTTATTCCTGGAGTGAATATGCAGTTCTACTCAAGAGTAAGCAACTAAGCGAAATAAAGCCATGGATCGCTTATGTGCCTTCTATCTATGCATTCTGACAGTCCAACAATGTTTTCTGGTTCAATTTGGCTCATTTTACAAAGATGCTTATTTCTGGCGTGAACATGCAGTTCTACTCAAGAGTAAGCAACTAAGCGAAATAAAGCGATAGAACGCTTATTTGCCTTCTATATGTGCATTCTGACACTCCAACAATGTGTTCTGCTTCGATTTGACTCATTTTACAAAGGTGATTATTCCTGGAGTGAATATGCAGTTCTACTCAAGAGTAAGCAACTAAGCGAAATAAAGCCATGGAACGCTTATTTGCCTTCTATCTATGCATTCTGACACTCCAACAATGTGTTCTGCTTCAATTTGACTCAATTTACAAAGGTGCTTATTCCTGGAGTGAATATGCAGTTCTACTCAAGAGTAAGCAACTAAGCGAAATAAAGCCATGGTACGCTTATTTGCCTTCTATCTCTGCATTCTGACACTCCACCAATGTGTTCTGCTTCAATTTGACTCATTTTACAAAGGTGCTTATTCCTGGAGTGAACATGCAGTTCTACTCAAGAGTAAGCAACTAAGCGAAATAAAGCCATGGAACGCTTATTTGCCTTCTATCTATGCATTCTGACACTCCAACAATGTTTTCTGCTTCAATTTGGGTCATTTCACAAAGGTGCTCATTTCTTGAGTGAATATGCAGTTCTACTCAAGAGTAAGCAACTAAGCGAAATAAAGCCATAGAACGCTTATTTGCCTTCTATCTATGCATTCTGACAGTCCAACAATGTTTTCTGCTTCAATTTGGCTCATTTTACAAAGGTGCTTATTTCTGGCGTGAACATGCAGTTCTACTCAAGAGTAAGCAACTAAGCGAAATAAAGCGATAGAACGCTTATTTGCCTTCTATATGTGCATTCTGACACTCCAACAATGTGTTCTGCTTCGATTTGACTCATTTTATTTACAAAGGTGATTATTCCTGGAGTGAACAAGCAGTTCTATTCAAGAGTAAGCAACTAAGCGAAATAAAGCCATGGAACGCTTATTTGCCTTCTATCTATGCATTCTGACACTCCAATAATGTGTTCTGCTTCACTTTGACTCATTTTACAAAGGTGCTTATTCCTGGAGTGAATATGCAGTTCTACTCAAGAGTAAGCAGCTAAGCGAAATAAAGCCATAGAACGCTTATTTGCCTTCTATCTATGCATTCTGACACTCCAACAATGTGTTCTGCTTCACTTTGACTCATTTTACAAAGGTGCTTATTCCTGGAATGAATATGCAGTTCTACTCAAGAGTAAGCAACTAAGCGAAATAAAGCCATGGCACGCTTATTTGCCTTCTATCTATGCATTCTGACACTCCAACAATGTTTTCTGCTTCAATTTGACTCATTTTACAAAGGTGCTTATTCCTGGAGTGAATATGCAGTTCTACTCAAGAGTAAGCAACTAAGCGAAATAAAGCCATGGATCGCTTATGTGCCTTCTATCTATGCATTCTGACAGTCCAACAATGTTTTCTGCTTCAATTTGGCTCATTTTACAAAGATGCTTATTTCTGGCATGAACATGCAGTTCTACTCAAGAGTAAGCAACTAAGCGAAATAAAGCGATAGAACGCTTATTTGCCTTCTATATGTGCATTCTGACACTCCAACAATGTGTTCTGCTTCGATTTGACTCATTTTACAAAGGTGATTATTCCTGGAGTGAACAAGCAGTTCTATTCAAGAGTAAGCAACTAAGCGAAATAAAGCCATGGAACGCTTATTTGCCTTCTATCTATGCATTCTGACACTCCAATAATGTGTTCTGCTTCAATTTGTCTCATTTTACAAAGATGCTTATTTCTGGCGTGAACATGCAGTTCTACTCAAGAGTAAGCAACTAAGCGAAATAAAGCGATAGAACGCTTATTTGCCTTCTATATGTGCATTCTGACACTCCAACAATGTGTTCTGCTTCGATTTGACTCATTTTACAAAGGTGATTATTCCTGGAGTGAACAAGCAGTTCTATTCAAGAGTAAGCAACTAAGCGAAATAAAGCCATGGAACGCTTATTTGCCTTCTATCTATGCATTCTGACACTCCAATAATGTGTTCTGCTTCAATTTGTCTCATTTTACAAAGATGCTTATTTCTGGAGTGAAAATGCAGTTCTACTCAAGAGTAAGCAACTAAGCGAAATAAAGTCATGGAACGCTTATTTGCCTTCTATCTATGCATTCTGACACTCCAACAATGTGTTCTGCTTCGATTTGACTCATTTTACAAAGATGCTCATTTCTGGAGTGAATATGCAGTTCTACTCAAGAGTAAGCAACTAAGCGAAATAAAGCCATGGAACGCTTATTTGCCTTCTATCTATGCATTCTGACACTCCAACAATGTGTTCTGCTTCAATTTGACTCAATTTACAAAGGTGCTTATTCCTGGAGTGAATATGCAGTTCTACTCAAGAGTAAGCAACTAAGCGAAATAAAGCCATGGTACGCTTATTTGCCTTCTATCTATGCATTCTGACACTCCAACAATGTGTTCTGCTTCGATTTGACTCATTTTACAAAGGTGCTTATTCCTGGAGTGAACATGCAGTTCTACTCAAGAGTAAGCAACTAAGCGAAATAAAGCCATGGAACGCTTATTTGCCTTCTATCTATGCATTCCGACACTGCAACAATGTGTTCTGCTTCAATTTGACTCATTTTACAAAGGTGCTTATTCCTGGCGTGAACATGCAGTTCTACTCAAGAGTAAGCAACTAAGCGAAATAAAACCATGGTACGCTTATTTGCCTTCTATCTCTGCATTCTGACACTCCACCAATGTGTTCTGCTTCAATTTGACTCATTTTACAAAGGTGCTTATTCCTGGAGTGAATATGCAGTTCTACTCAAGAGTAAGCAACTAACCGAAATAAAGCCATCGAACGCTTATTTGCCTCCTATCTATGCATCCTGACACTCCAACAATGTGTTCTGCTTCAATTTGACTCATTTTACAAAGATGCTTATTTCTGGAGTGAATATGCAGTTCTACTCAAGAGTAAGCAACTAAGCGAAATAAAGCCATGGAATGCTTATTTGCCTTCTATCTATGCATTCCGACACTGCAACAATGTGTTCTGCTTCAATTTGACTCATTTTACAAAGGTGCTTATTCCTGGAGTGAGTATGCAGTTCTACTCAAGAGTAAGCAACTAAGCGAAATAAAGCCATGGAACGCTTATTTGCCTTCTATCTATGCATTCCGACACTCCAACAATGTGTTCTGCTTCACTTTGACTCATTTTACAAAGGTGCTTATTCCTGGAGTGAATATGCAGTTCTACTCAAGAGTAAGCAACTAAGCGAAATAAAGCCATGGAACGCTTATTTGCCTTCTATCTATGCATTCTGACACTCCAACAATGTGTTCTGCTTCAATTTGACTCATTTTACAAAGATGCTTATTTCTGGAGTGAACATGCAGTTCTACTCAAGAGTAAGCAGCTAAGCGAAATAAAGCCATGGAACGCTTATTTGCCTTCTATCTATGCATTCTGACAGTCCAACAATGTTTTCTGCTTCAATTTGACTCATTTTACAAAGGTGCTTATTCCTGGAGTGAATATGCAGTTCTACTCAAGAGTAAGCAACTAAGCGAAATAAAGCCATGGATCGCTTATGTGCCTTCTATCTATGCATTCTGACAGTCCAACAATGTTTTCTGGTTCAATTTGGCTCATTTTACAAAGATGCTTATTTCTGGCGTGAACATGCAGTTCTACTCAAGAGTAAGCAACTAAGCGAAATAAAGCGATAGAACGCTTATTTGCCTTCTATATGTGCATTCTGACACTCCAACAATGTGTTCTGCTTCGATTTGACTCATTTTACAAAGGTGATTATTCCTGGAGTGAACAAGCAGTTCTATTCAAGAGTAAGCAACTAAGCGAAATAAAGCCATGGAACGCTTATTTGCCTTCTATCTATGCATTCTGACACTCCAATAATGTGTTCTGCTTCAATTTGTCTCATTTTACAAAGATGCTTATTTCTGGCGTGAACATGCAGTTCTACTCAAGAGTAAGCAACTAAGCGAAATAAAGCGATAGAACGCTTATTTGCCTTCTATATGTGCATTCTGACACTCCAACAATGTGTTCTGCTTCGATTTGACTCATTTTACAAAGGTGATTATTCCTGGAGTGAACAAGCAGTTCTATTCAAGAGTAAGCAACTAAGCGAAATAAAGCCATGGAACGCTTATTTGCCTTCTATCTATGCATTCTGACACTCCAATAATGTGTTCTGCTTCAATTAGTCTCATTTTACAAAGATGCTTATTTCTGGAGTGAAAATGCAGTTCTACTCAAGAGTAAGCAACTAAGCGAAATAAAGTCATGGAACGCTTATTTGCCTTCTATCTATGCATTCTGACACTCCAACAATGTGTTCTGCTTCGATTTGACTCATTTTACAAAGATGCTCATTTCTGGAGTGAATATGCAGTTCTACTCAAGAGTAAGCAACTAAGCGAAATAAAGCCATGGAACGCTTATTTGCCTTCTATCTATGCATTCTGACACTCCAACAATGTGTTCTGCTTCAATTTGACTCAATTTACAAAGGTGCTTATTCCTGGAGTGAATATGCAGTTCTACTCAAGAGTAAGCAACTAAGCGAAATAAAGCCATGGTACGCTTATTTGCCTTCTATCTATGCATTCTGACACTCCAACAATGTGTTCTGCTTCGATTTGACTCATTTTACAAAGGTGCTTATTCCTGGAGTGAACATGCAGTTCTACTCAAGAGTAAGCAACTAAGCGAAATAAAGCCATGGAACGCTTATTTGCCTTCTATCTATGCATTCCGACACTGCAACAATGTGTTCTGCTTCAATTTGACTCATTTTACAAAGGTGCTTATTCCTGGCGTGAACATGCAGTTCTACTCAAGAGTAAGCAACTAAGCGAAATAAAGCCATGGTACGCTTATTTGACTTCTATCTCTGCATTCTGACACTCCACCAATGTGTTCTGCTTCAATTTGACTCATTTTACAAAGGTGCTTATTCCTGGAGTGAATATGCAGTTCTACTCAAGAGTAAGCAACTAAGCGAAATAAAGCCATCGAACGCTTATTTGCCTCCTATCTATGCATTCCGACACTGCAACAATGTGTTCTGCTTCAATTTGACTCATTTTACAAAGGTGCTTATTCCTGGAGTGAATATGCAGTTCTACTCAAGAGTAAGCAACTAAGCGAAATAAAGCCATGGAACGCTTATTTGCCTTCTATCTATGCATTCTGACACTCCAACAATGTGTTCTGCTTCAATTTGACTCAATTTACAAAGGTGCTTATTCCTGGAGTGAATATGCAGTTCTACTCAAGAGTAAGCAACTAAGCGAAATAAAGCCATGGTACGCTTATTTGCCTTCTATCTATGCATTCTGACACTCCAACAATGTGTTCTGCTTCGATTTGACTCATTTTACAAAGGTGCTTATTCCTGGAGTGAACATGCAGTTCTACTCAAGAGTAAGCAACTAAGCGAAATAAAGCCATGGAACGCTTATTTGCCTTCTATCTATGCATTCCGACACTGCAACAATGTGTTCTGCTTCAATTTGACTCATTTTACAAAGGTGCTTATTCCTGGCGTGAACATGCAGTTCTACTCAAGAGTAAGCAACTAAGCGAAATAAAGCCATGGTACGCTTATTTGCCTTCTATCTCTGCATTCTGACACTCCACCAATGTGTTCTGCTTCAATTTGACTCATTTTACAAAGGTGCTTATTCCTGGAGTGAATATGCAGTTCTACTCAAGAGTAAGCAACTAACCGAAATAAAGCCATCGAACGCTTATTTGCCTCCTATCTATGCATTCCGACACTGCAACAATGTGTTCTGCTTCAATTTGACTCATTTTACAAAGGTGCTTATTCCTGGAGTGAATATGCAGTTCTACTCAAGAGTAAGCAACTAAGCGAAATAAAGCCATGGAACGCTTATTTGCCTTCTATCTATGCATTCTGACACTCCAACAATGTGTTCTGCTTCACTTTGACTCATTTTACAAAGGTGCTTATTCCTGGAGTGAGTATGCAGTTCTACTCAAGAGTAAGCAACTAAGCGAAATAAAGCTATGGAACGCTTATTTGCCTTCTATCTATGCATTCCGACACTCCAACAATGTGTTCTGCTTCACTTTGACTCATTTTACAAAGGTGCTTTTTCCTGGAGTGAATATGCAGTTCTACTCAAGAGTAAGCAACTAAGCGAAATAAAGCCATGGAACGCTTATTTGCCTTCTATCTATGCATTCTGACACTCCAACAATGTGTTCTGCTTCAATTTGACTCATTTTACAAAGATGCTTATTTCTGGAGTGAACATGCAGTTCTACTCAAGAGTAAGCAGCTAAGCGAAATAAAGCCATGGAACGCTTATTTGCCTTCTATCTATGCATTCTGACAGTCCAACAATGTTTTTTGCTTCAATTTGGTTCATTTCACAAAGGTGCTCATTTCTTGAGTGAACATGCAGTTCTACTCAAGAGTAAGCAACTAAGTGAAATAAAGCCATAGAACGCTTATTTGCCTTCTATCTATGCATTCTGACACTCCAACAATGTGTTCTGCTTCACTTTGGCTCATTTCACAAAGGTGCTCATTTCTTGAGTTAACATGCAGTTCTACTCAAGAGTAAGCAACTAACCGAAATAAAGCCATAGAACGCTTATTTGCCTTCTATCTATGCATTCTGACACTCCAACAATGTGTTCTGCTTCAATTTGACTCATTTTACAAAGGTGCTTATTCCTGGAGTGAATATGCAGTTCTACTCAAGATTAAGCAACTAAGCGAAATAAAGACATAGAACGCTTATTTGCCTCCTATCTATGCATCCTGACACTCCAACAATGTGTTCTGCTTCGATTTGACTCATTTTATAAAGATGCTTATTTCTGGAGTGAACATGCAGTTCTACTCAAGAGTAAGCAGCTAAGCGAAATAAAGCCATAGAACGCTTATTTGCCTCCTATCTATGCATTCTGAGACTCCAACAATGTGTTCTGCTTCACTTTGACTCATTTTACAAAGGTGCTTATTCCTGGAATGAATATGCAGTTCTACTCAAGAGTAAGCAGCTAAGCGAAATAAAGCCATAGAACGCTTATTTGCCTTCTATCTATGCATTCTGACACTCCAACAATGTGTTCTGCTTCACTTTGACTCATTTTACAAAGATGCTTATTCCTGGAGTGAATATGCAGTTCTACTCAAGAGTAAGCAACTAAGCGAAATAAAGCCATGGCACGCTTATTTGCCTTCTATCTATGCATTCTGACACTCCAACAATGTTTTCTGCTTCAATTTGACTCATTTTACAAAGGTGCTTATTCCTGGAGTGAATATGCAGTTCTACTCAAGAGTAAGCAACTAAGCGAAATAAAGCCATGGATCGCTTATGTGCCTTCTATCTATGCATTCTGACAGTCCAACAATGTTTTCTGCTTCAATTTGGCTCATTTTACAAAGATGCTTATTTCTGGCGTGAACATGCAGTTCTACTCAAGAGTAAGCAACTAAGCGAAATAAAGCGATAGAACGCTTATTTGCCTTCTATCTATGCATTCTGACACTCCAATAATGTGTTCTGCTTCAATTTGTCTCATTTTACAAAGATGCTTATTCCTGGCGTGAACAAGCAGTTCTACTCAAGAGTAAGCAACTAAGCGAAATAAAGCGATAGCACGCTTATTTGCCTTCTATATGTGCATTCTGACACTCCAACAATGTTTTCTGCTTCGATTTGACTCATTTTACAAAGGTGATTATTCCTGGCGTGAACAAGCAGTTCTATTCAAGAGTAAGCAACTAAGCGAAATAAAGCCATGGAACGCTTATTTGCCTTCTATCTATGCATTCTGACACTCCAATAATGTGTTCTGCTTCAATTTGTCTCATTTTACAAAGATGCTTATTTCTGGAGTGAAAATGCAGTTCTACTCAAGAGTAAGCAACTAAGCGAAATAAAGTCATGGAACGCTTATTTGCCTTCTATCTATGCATTCTGACACTCCAACAATGTGTTCTGCTTCGATTTGACTCATTTTACAAAGATGCTCATTTCTGGAGTGAATATGCAGTTCTACTCAAGAGTAAGCAACTAAGCGAAATAAAGCCATGGAACGCTTATTTGCCTTCTATCTATGCATTCTGACACTCCAACAATGTGTTCTGCTTCAATTTGACTCAATTTACAAAGGTGCTTATTCCTGGAGTGAATATGCAGTTCTACTCAAGAGTAAGCAACTAAGCGAAATAAAGCCATGGTACGCTTATTTGCCTTCTATCTCTGCATTCTGACACTCCACCAATGTGTTCTGCTTCAATTTGACTCATTTTACAAAGGTGCTTATTCCTGGAGTGAACATGCAGTTCTACTCAAGAGTAAGCAACTAAGCGAAATAAAGCCATGGATCGCTTATTTGCCTTCTATCTATGCATTCTGACACTCCAACAATGTTTTCTGCTTCAATTTGGGTCATTTCACAAAGGTGCTCATTTCTTGAGTGAATATGCAGTTCTACTCAAGAGTAAGCAACTAAGCGAAATAAAGCCATAGAACGCTTATTTGCCTTCTATCTATGCATTCTGACAGTCCAACAATGTTTTCTGCTTCAATTTGACTCATTTCACAAAGGTGCTTATTCCTGGAGTGAATATGCAGTTCTACTCAAGAGTAAGCAACTAACCGAAATAAAGCCATCGAACGCTTATTTGCCTCCTATCTATGCATCCTGACACTCCAACAATGTGTTCTGCTTCAATTTGACTCATTTTACAAAGGTGCTTATTCCTGGAGTGAATATGCAGTTCTACTCAAGAGTAAGCAACTAACCGAAATAAAGCCATCGAACGCTTATTTGCCTCCTATCTATGCATTCCGACACTGCAACAATGTGTTCTGCTTCAATTTGACTCATTTTACAAAGGTGGTTATTCCTGGAGTGAATATGCAGTTCTACTCAAGAGTAAGCAACTAAGCGAAATAAAGCCATGGAACGCTTATTTGCCTTCTATCTATGCATTCTGACACTCCAACAATGTGTTCTGCTTCACTTTGACTCATTTTACAAAGGTGCTTATTCCTGGAGTGAGTATGCAGTTCTACTCAAGAGTAAGCAACTAAGCGAAATAAAGCTATGGAACGCTTATTTGCCTTCTATCTATGCATTCCGACACTCCAACAATGTGTTCTGCTTCACTTTGACTCATTTTACAAAGGTGCTTTTTCCTGGAGTGAATATGCAGTTCTACTCAAGAGTAAGCAACTAAGCGAAATAAAGCCATGGAACGCTTATTTGCCTTCTATCTATGCATTCTGACACTCCAACAATGTGTTCTGCTTCAATTTGACTCATTTTACAAAGATGCTTATTTCTGGAGTGAACATGCAGTTCTACTCAAGAGTAAGCAGCTAAGCGAAATAAAGCCATGGAACGCTTATTTGCCTTCTATCTATGCATTCTGACAGTCCAACAATGTTTTTTGCTTCAATTTGGTTCATTTCACAAAGGTGCTCATTTCTTGAGTGAACATGCAGTTCTACTCAAGAGTAAGCAACTAAGTGAAATAAAGCCATAGAACGCTTATTTGCCTTCTATCTATGCATTCTGACACTCCAACAATGTGTTCTGCTTCACTTTGGCTCATTTCACAAAGGTGCTCATTTCTTGAGTTAACATGCAGTTCTACTCAAGAGTAAGCAACTAACCGAAATAAAGCCATAGAACGCTTATTTGCCTTCTATCTATGCATTCTGACACTCCAACAATGTGTTCTGCTTCAATTTGACTCATTTTACAAAGGTGCTTATTCCTGGAGTGAATATGCAGTTCTACTCAAGATTAAGCAACTAAGCGAAATAAAGACATAGAACGCTTATTTGCCTCCTATCTATGCATCCTGACACTCCAACAATGTGTTCTGCTTCGATTTGACTCATTTTATAAAGATGCTTATTTCTGGAGTGAACATGCAGTTCTACTCAAGAGTAAGCAGCTAAGCGAAATAAAGCCATAGAACGCTTATTTGCCTCCTATCTATGCATTCTGAGACTCCAACAATGTGTTCTGCTTCACTTTGACTCATTTTACAAAGATGCTTATTCCTGGAGTGAATATGCAGTTCTACTCAAGAGTAAGCAGCTAAGCGAAATAAAGCCATAGAACGCTTATTTGCCTTCTATCTATGCATTCTGACACTCCAACAATGTGTTCTGCTTCACTTTGACTCATTTTACAAAGATGCTTATTCCTGGAGTGAATATGCAGTTCTACTCAAGAGTAAGCAACTAAGCGAAATAAAGCCATGGCACGCTTATTTGCCTTCTATCTATGCATTCTGACACTCCAACAATGTTTTCTGCTTCAATTTGACTCATTTTACAAAGGTGCTTATTCCTGGAGTGAATATGCAGTTCTACTCAAGAGTAAGCAACTAAGCGAAATAAAGCCATGGATCGCTTATGTGCCTTCTATCTATGCATTCTGACAGTCCAACAATGTTTTCTGCTTCAATTTGGCTCATTTTACAAAGATGCTTATTTCTGGCGTGAACATGCAGTTCTACTCAAGAGTAAGCAACTAAGCGAAATAAAGCGATAGAACGCTTATTTGCCTTCTATATGTGCATTCTGACACTCCAACAATGTGTTGTGCTTCGATTTGACTCATTTTACAAAGGTGATTATTCCTGGAGTGAACAAGCAGTTCTATTCAAGAGTAAGCAACTAAGCGAAATAAAGCCATGGAACGCTTATTTGCCTTCTATCTATGCATTCTGACACTCCAATAATGTGTTCTGCTTCAATTTGTCTCATTTTACAAAGATGCTTATTTCTGGCGTGAACATGCAGTTCTACTCAAGAGTAAGCAACTAAGCGAAATAAAGCGATAGCACGCTTATTTGCCTTCTATATGTGCATTCTGACACTCCAACAATGTGTTCTGCTTCGATTTGACTCATTTTACAAAGGTGATTATTCCTGGCGTGAACAAGCAGTTCTATTCAAGAGTAAGCAACTAAGCGAAATAAAGCCATGGAACGCTTATTTGCCTTCTATCTATGCATTCTGACACTCCAATAATGTGTTCTGCTTCAATTTGTCTCATTTTACAAAGATGCTTATTTCTGGAGTGAAAATGCAGTTCTACTCAAGAGTAAGCAACTAAGCGAAATAAAGTCATGGAACGCTTATTTGCCTTCTATCTATGCATTCTGACACTCCAACAATGTGTTCTGCTTCGATTTGACTCATTTTACAAAGATGCTCATTTCTGGAGTGAATATGCAGTTCTACTCAAGAGTAAGCAACTAAGCGAAATAAAGCCATGGAACGCTTATTTGCCTTCTATCTATGCATTCTGACACTCCAACAATGTGTTCTGCTTCAATTTGACTCAATTTACAAAGGTGCTTATTCCTGGAGTGAATATGCAGTTCTACTCAAGAGTAAGCAACTAAGCGAAATAAAGCCATGGTACGCTTATTTGCCTTCTATCTCTGCATTCTGACACTCCACCAATGTGTTCTGCTTCAATTTGACTCATTTTACAAAGGTGCTTATTCCTGGAGTGAACATGCAGTTCTACTCAAGAGTAAGCAACTAAGCGAAATAAAGCCATGGATCGCTTATTTGCCTTCTATCTATGCATTCTGACACTCCAACAATGTTTTCTGCTTCAATTTGGGTCATTTCACAAAGGTGCTCATTTCTTGAGTGAATATGCAGTTCTACTCAAGAGTAAGCAACTAAGCGAAATAAAGCCATAGAACGCTTATTTGCCTTCTATCTATGCATTCTGACAGTCCAACAATGTTTTCTGCTTCAATTTGACTCATTTCACAAAGGTGCTTATTCCTGGAGTGAATATGCAGTTCTACTCAAGAGTAAGCAACTAACCGAAATAAAGCCATCGAACGCTTATTTGCCTCCTATCTATGCATCCTGACACTCCAACAATGTGTTCTGCTTCAATTTGACTCATTTTACAAAGATGCTTATTTCTGGAGTGAATATGCAGTTCTACTCAAGAGTAAGCAACTAAGCGAAATAAAGCCATGGAATGCTTATTTGCCTTCTATCTATGCATTCCGACACTGCAACAATGTGTTCTGCTTCAATTTGACTCATTTTACAAAGGTGCTTATTCCTGGAGTGAATATGCAGTTCTACTCAAGAGTAAGCAACTAAGCGAAATAAAGCCATGGAACGCTTATTTGCCTTCTATCTATGCATTCTGACACTCCAACAATGTGTTCTGCTTCACTTTGACTCATTTTACAAAGGTGCTTATTCCTGGAGTGAGTATGCAGTTCTACTCAAGAGTAAGCAACTAAGCGAAATAAAGCCATGGAACGCTTATTTGCCTTCTATCTATGCATTCCGACACTCCAACAATGTGTTCTGCTTCACTTTGACTCATTTTACAAAGGTGCTTATTCCTGGAGTGAATATGCAGTTCTACTCAAGAGTAAGCAACTAAGCGAAATAAAGCCATGGAACGCTTATTTGCCTTCTATCTATGCATTCTGACACTCCAACAATGTGTTCTGCTTCAATTTGACTCATTTTACAAAGATGCTTATTTCTGGAGTGAACATGCAGTTCTACTCAAGAGTAAGCAGCTAAGCAAAATAAAGCCATGGAACGCTTATTTGCCTTCTATCTATGCATTCTGACACTCCAACAATGTTTTTTGCTTCAATTTGGTTCATTTCACAAAGGTGCTCATTTCTTGAGTGAACATGCAGTTCTACTCAAGAGTAAGCAACTAAGTGAAATAAAGCCATAGAACGCTTATTTGCCTTCTATCTATGCATTCTGACACTCCAACAATGTGTTCTGCTTCACTTTGGCTCATTTCACAAAGGTGCTCATTTCTTGAGTTAACATGCAGTTCTACTCAAGAGTAAGCAACTAAGTGAAATAAAGCCATGGAACGCTTATTTGCC
Source organism: Zootoca vivipara (assembly GCF_965207765.1). Taxonomy (NCBI): domain Eukaryota; kingdom Metazoa; phylum Chordata; class Lepidosauria; order Squamata; family Lacertidae; genus Zootoca; species Zootoca vivipara. Next base: position 97,835 of record NW_028291067.1, on the reverse strand, counting down.
TTCTATCTATGCATTCCGACACTGCAACAATGTGTTCTGCTTCAATTTGACTCATTTTACAAAGGTGCTTATTCCTGGCGTGAACATGCAGTTCTACTCAAGAGTAAGCAACTAAGCGAAATAAAGCCATGGTACGCTTATTTGCCTTCTATCTCTGCATTCTGACACTCCACCAATGTGTTCTGCTTCAATTTGACTCATTTTACAAAGGTGCTTATTCCTGGAGTGAATATGCAGTTCTACTCAAGAGTAAGCAACTAACCGAAATAAAGCCATCGAACGCTTATTTGCCTCCTATCTATGCATTCCGACACTGCAAAAATGTGTTCTGCTTCAATTTGACTCATTTTACAAAGGTGCTTATTCCTGGAGTGAATATGCAGTTCTACTCAAGAGTAAGCAACTAAGCGAAATAAAGCCATGGAACGCTTATTTGCCTTCTATCTATGCATTCTGACACTCCAACAATGTGTTCTGCTTCACTTTGACTCATTTTACAAAGGTGCTTATTCCTGGAGTGAGTATGCAGTTCTACTCAAGAGTAAGCAACTAAGCGAAATAAAGCTATGGAACGCTTATTTGCCTTCTATCTATGCATTCCGACACTCCAACAATGTGTTCTGCTTCACTTTGACTCATTTTACAAAGTTCTGGTTACAGGTAGGTAGCCGTGTTGGTCTGGATCGAAGTAAAATAATAATAATAAAAAATTCCTTCAGTAGCACCTTAAAGACCAACTAAGTTTTTATTTTGGTATGAGCTTTCGTGTGCATGCACACTTCTTCAGATACAGTGAAATGGAAGTTTCCAGGCACTTATGTAGAGAAGGGGTGGGGAGGGGTGGGGATGGGGAGGGGGGATCACTCAGAAGGGTGGTGGAAATGGGTGATTGACTGACTGATAGCTGTTGATGACCGCAAACGACTGCAAATGGTTTTGCATGAAAGCTCATACCAAAATAAAAACTTAGTTGGTCTTTAAGGTGCTACTGAAGGAATTTTTTATTATTATCATTTTACAAAGGTGCTTTTTCCTGGAGTGAATATGCAGTTCTACTCAAGAGTAAGCAACTAAGCGAAATAAAGCCATGGAACGCTTATTTGCCTTCTATCTATGCATTCTGACACTCCAACAATGTGTTCTGCTTCAATTTGACTCATTTTACAAAGATGCTTATTTCTGGAGTGAACATGCAGTTCTACTCAAGAGTAAGCAGCTAAGCGAAATAAAGCCATGGAACGCTTATTTGCCTTCTATCTATGCATTCTGACAGTCCAACAATGTTTTTTGCTTCAATTTGGTTCATTTCACAAAGGTGCTCATTTCTTGAGTGAACATGCAGTTCTACTCAAGAGTAAGCAACTAAGTGAAATAAAGCCATAGAACGCTTATTTGCCTTCTATCTATGCATTCTGACACTCCAACAATGTGTTCTGCTTCACTTTGGCTCATTTCACAAAGGTGCTCATTTCTTGAGTTAACATGCAGTTCTACTCAAGAGTAAGCAACTAACCGAAATAAAGCCATAGAACGCTTATTTGCCTTCTATCTATGCATTCTGACACTCCAACAATGTGTTCTGCTTCAATTTGACTCATTTTACAAAGGTGCTTATTCCTGGAGTGAATATGCAGTTCTACTCAAGATTAAGCAACTAAGCGAAATAAAGACATAGAACGCTTATTTGCCTCCTATCTATGCATCCTGACACTCCAACAATGTGTTCTGCTTCGATTTGACTCATTTTATAAAGATGCTTATTTCTGGAGTGAACATGCAGTTCTACTCAAGAGTAAGCAGCTAAGCGAAATAAAGCCATAGAACGCTTATTTGCCTCCTATCTATGCATTCTGAGACTCCAACAATGTGTTCTGCTTCACTTTGACTCATTTTACAAAGGTGCTTATTCCTGGAATGAATATGCAGTTCTACTCAAGAGTAAGCAGCTAAGCGAAATAAAGCCATAGAACGCTTATTTGCCTTCTATCTATGCATTCTGACACTCCAACAATGTGTTCTGCTTCACTTTGACTCATTTTACAAAGATGCTTATTCCTGGAGTGAATATGCAGTTCTACTCAAGAGTAAGCAACTAAGCGAAATAAAGCCATGGCACGCTTATTTGCCTTCTATCTATGCATTCTGACACTCCAACAATGTTTTCTGCTTCAATTTGACTCATTTTACAAAGGTGCTTATTCCTGGAGTGAATATGCAGTTCTACTCAAGAGTAAGCAACTAAGCGAAATAAAGCCATGGATCGCTTATGTGCCTTCTATCTATGCATTCTGACAGTCCAACAATGTTTTCTGCTTCAATTTGGCTCATTTTACAAAGATGCTTATTTCTGGCGTGAACATGCAGTTCTACTCAAGAGTAAGCAACTAAGCGAAATAAAGCGATAGAACGCTTATTTGCCTTCTATATGTGCATTCTGACACTCCAACAATGTGTTGTGCTTCGATTTGACTCATTTTACAAAGGTGATTATTCCTGGAGTGAACATGCAGTTCTACTCAAGAGTAAGCAGCTAAGCGAAATAAAGCCATAGAACGCTTCTTTGCCTCCTATCTATGCATTCTGAGACTCCAACAATGTGTTCTGCTTCACTTTGACTCATTTTACAAAGGTGCTTATTCCTGGAATGAATATGCAGTTCTACTCAAGAGTAAGCAGCTAAGCGAAATAAAGCCATAGAACGCTTATTTGCCTTCTATCTATGCATTCTGACACTCCAACAATGTGTTCTGCTTCACTTTGACTCATTTTACAAAGATGCTTATTCCTGGAGTGAATATGCAGTTCTACTCAAGAGTAAGCAACTAAGCGAAATAAAGCCATGGCACGCTTATTTGCCTTCTATCTATGCATTCTGACACTCCAACAATGTTTTCTGCTTCAATTTGACTCATTTTACAAAGCTGCTTATTCCTGGAGTGAATATGCAGTTCTACTCAAGAGTAAGCAACTAAGCGAAATAAAGCCATGGATCGCTTATGTGCCTTCTATCTATGCATTCTGACAGTCCAACAATGTTTTCTGCTTCAATTTGGCTCATTTTACAAAGATGCTTATTTCTGGCGTGAACATGCAGTTCTACTCAAGAGTAAGCAACTAAGCGAAATAAAGCGATAGAACGCTTATTTGCCTTCTATATGTGCATTCTGACACTCCAACAATGTGTTGTGCTTCGATTTGACTCATTTTACAAAGGTGATTATTCCTGGAGTGAACAAGCAGTTCTAGTCAAGAGTAAGCAACTAAGCGAAATAAAGCCATGGAACGCTTATTTGCCTTCTATCTATGCATTCTGACACTCCAATAATGTGTTCTGCTTCAATTTGTCTCATTTTACAAAGATGCTTATTTCTGGCGTGAACATGCAGTTCTACTCAAGAGTAAGCAACTAAGCGAAATAAAGCGATAGAACGCTTATTTGCCTTCTATATGTGCATTCTGACACTCCAACAATGTGCTCTGCTTCGATTTGACTCATTTTACAAAGGTGATTATTCCTGGCGTGAACAAGCAGTTCTATTCAAGAGTAAGCAACTAAGCGAAATAAAGCCATGGAACGCTTATTTGCCTTCTATCTATGCATTCTGACACTCCAATAATGTGTTCTGCTTCAATTTGTCTCATTTTACAAAGATGCTTATTTCTGGAGTGAAAATGCAGTTCTACTCAAGAGTAAGCAACTAAGCGAAATAAAGTCATGGAACGCTTATTTGCCTTCTATCTATGCATTCTGACACTCCAACAATGTGTTCTGCTTCGATTTGACTCATTTTACAAAGATGCTCATTTCTGGAGTGAATATGCAGTTCTACTCAAGAGTAAGCAACTAAGCGAAATAAAGCCATGGAACGCTTATTTGCCTTCTATCTATGCATTCTGACACTCCAACAATGTGTTCTGCTTCAATTTGACTCAATTTACAAAGGTGCTTATTCCTGGAGTGAATATGCAGTTCTACTCAAGAGTAAGCAACTAAGCGAAATAAAGCCATGGAACGCTTATTTGCCTTCTATCTCTGCATTCTGACACTCCACCAATGTGTTCTGCTTCAATTTGACTCATTTTACAAAGGTGCTTATTCCTGGAGTGAACATGCAGTTCTACTCAAGAGTAAGCAACTAAGCGAAATAAAGCCATGGATCGCTTATTTGCCTTCTATCTATGCATTCTGACACTCCAACAATGTTTTCTGCTTCAATTTGGGTCATTTCACAAAGGTGCTCATTTCTTGAGTGAATATGCAGTTCTACTCAAGAGTAAGCAACTAAGCGAAATAAAGCCATAGAACGCTTATTTGCCTTCTATCTATGCATTCTGACAGTCCAACAATGTTTTCTGCTTCAATTTGACTCATTTCACAAAGGTGCTTATTCCTGGAGTGAATATGCAGTTCTACTCAAGAGTAAGCAACTAACCGAAATAAAGCCATCGAACGCTTATTTGCCTCCTATCTATGCATCCTGACACTCCAACAATGTGTTCTGCTTCAATTTGACTCATTTTACAAAGATGCTTATTTCTGGAGTGAATATGCAGTTCTACTCAAGAGTAAGCAACTAAGCGAAATAAAGCCATGGAATGCTTATTTGCCTTCTATCTATGCATTCCGACACTGCAACAATGTGTTCTGCTTCAATTTGACTCATTTTACAAAGGTGCTTATTCCTGGAGTGAATATGCAGTTCTACTCAAGAGTAAGCAACTAAGCGAAATAAAGCCATGGAACGCTTATTTGCCTTCTATCTATGCATTCTGACACTCCAACAATGTGTTCTGCTTCACTTTGACTCATTTTACAAAGGTGCTTATTCCTGGAGTGAGTATGCAGTTCTACTCAAGAGTAAGCAACTAAGCGAAATAAAGCCATGGAACGCTTATTTGCCTTCTATCTATGCATTCCGACACTCCAACAATGTGTTCTGCTTCACTTTGACTCATTTTACAAAGGTGCTTATTCCTGGAGTGAATATGCAGTTCTACTCAAGAGTAAGCAACTAAGCGAAATAAAGCCATGGAACGCTTATTTGCCTTCTATCTATGCATTCTGACACTCCAACAATGTGTTCTGCTTCAATTTGACTCATTTTACAAAGATGCTTATTTCTGGAGTGAACATGCAGTTCTACTCAAGAGTAAGCAGCTAAGCAAAATAAAGCCATGGAACGCTTATTTGCCTTCTATCTATGCATTCTGACACTCCAACAATGTTTTTTGCTTCAATTTGGTTCATTTCACAAAGGTGCTCATTTCTTGAGTGAACATGCAGTTCTACTCAAGAGTAAGCAACTAAGTGAAATAAAGCCATAGAACGCTTATTTGCCTTCTATCTATGCATTCTGACACTCCAACAATGTGTTCTGCTTCACTTTGGCTCATTTCACAAAGGTGCTCATTTCTTGAGTTAACATGCAGTTCTACTCAAGAGTAAGCAACTAACCGAAATAAAGCCATAGAACGCTTATTTGCCTTCTATCTATGCATTCTGACACTCCAACAATGTGTTCTGCTTCAATTTGACTCATTTTACAAAGGTGCTTATTCCTGGAGTGAACATGCAGTTCTACTCAAGAGTAAGCAACTAAGCGAAATAAAGCCATGGATCGCTTATTTGCCTTCTATCTATGCATTCTGACACTCCAACAATGTTTTCTGCTTCAATTTGGGTCATTTCACAAAGGTGCTCATTTCTTGAGTGAATATGCAGTTCTACTCAAGAGTAAGCAACTAAGCGAAATAAAGCCATAGAACGCTTATTTGCCTTCTATCTATGCATTCTGACAGTCCAACAATGTTTTCTGCTTCAATTTGACTCATTTCACAAAGGTGCTTATTCCTGGAGTGAATATGCAGTTCTACTCAAGAGTAAGCAACTAACCGAAATAAAGCCATCGAACGCTTATTTGCCTCCTATCTATGCATCCTGACACTCCAACAATGTGTTCTGCTTCAATTTGACTCATTTTACAAAGATGCTTATTTCTGGAGTGAATATGCAGTTCTACTCAAGAGTAAGCAACTAAGCGAAATAAAGCCATGGAATGCTTATTTGCCTTCTATCTATGCATTCCGACACTGCAACAATGTGTTCTGCTTCAATTTGACTCATTTTACAAAGGTGCTTATTCCTGGAGTGAATATGCAGTTCTACTCAAGAGTAAGCAACTAAGCGAAATAAAGCCATGGAACGCTTATTTGCCTTCTATCTATGCATTCTGACACTCCAACAATGTGTTCTGCTTCACTTTGACTCATTTTACAAAGGTGCTTATTCCTGGAGTGAGTATGCAGTTCTACTCAAGAGTAAGCAACTAAGCGAAATAAAGCCATGGAACGCTTATTTGCCTTCTATCTATGCATTCCGACACTCCAACAATGTGTTCTGCTTCACTTTGACTCATTTTACAAAGGTGCTTATTCCTGGAGTGAATATGCAGTTCTACTCAAGAGTAAGCAACTAAGCGAAATAAAGCCATGGAACGCTTATTTGCCTTCTATCTATGCATTCTGACACTCCAACAATGTGTTCTGCTTCAATTTGACTCATTTTACAAAGATGCTTATTTCTGGAGTGAACATGCAGTTCTACTCAAGAGTAAGCAGCTAAGCAAAATAAAGCCATGGAACGCTTATTTGCCTTCTATCTATGCATTCTGACACTCCAACAATGTTTTTTGCTTCAATTTGGTTCATTTCACAAAGGTGCTCATTTCTTGAGTGAACATGCAGTTCTACTCAAGAGTAAGCAACTAAGTGAAATAAAGCCATAGAACGCTTATTTGCCTTCTATCTATGCATTCTGACACTCCAACAATGTGTTCTGCTTCACTTTGGCTCATTTCACAAAGGTGCTCATTTCTTGAGTTAACATGCAGTTCTACTCAAGAGTAAGCAACTAACCGAAATAAAGCCATAGAACGCTTATTTGCCTTCTATCTATGCATTCTGACACTCCAACAATGTGTTCTGCTTCAATTTGACTCATTTTACAAAGGTGCTTATTCCTGGAGTGAATATGCAGTTCTACTCAAGATTAAGCAACTAAGCGAAATAAAGACATAGAACGCTTATTTGCCTTCTATCTATGCATTCTGACACTCCAACAATGTGTTCTGCTTCACTTTGACTCATTTTACAAAGATGCTTATTTCTGGAGTGAACATGCAGTTCTACTCAAGAGTAAGCAGCTAAGCGAAATAAAGCCATAGAACGCTTATTTGCCTCCTATCTATGCATTCTGAGACTCCAACAATGTGTTCTGCTTCACTTTGACTCATTTTACAAAGGTGCTTATTCCTGGAATGAATATGCAGTTCTACTCAAGAGTAAGCAACTAAGCGAAATAAAGCCATGGCACGCTTATTTGCCTTCTATCTATGCATTCTGACACTCCAACAATGTTTTCTGCTTCAATTTGACTCATTTTACAAAGGTGCTTATTCCTGGAGTGAATATGCAGTTCTACTCAAGAGTAAGCAACTAAGCGAAATAAAGCCATGGATCGCTTATGTGCCTTCTATCTATGCATTCTGACACTCCAACAATGTTTTCTGCTTCAATTTGGTTCATTTCACAAAGGTGCTCATTTCTTGAGTGAAAATGCAGTTCTACTCAAGAGTAAGCAACTAAGTGAAATAAAGCCATAGAACGCTTATTTGCCTTCTATCTATGCATTCTGACACTCCAACAATGTGTTCTGCTTTAATTTGACTCATTTTCCAAAGGTGCTTATTCCTGGAGTGATTATGCAGTTCTACTCAAGAGTAAGCAACTAAGCGAAATAAAGCCATGGAACTCTTATTTGCCTCCTATCTATGCATTCCGACACTGCAACAATGTGTTCTGCTTCAATTTGACTCATTTTACAAAGGTGCTTATTCCTCTAGTGAATATGCAGTTCTACTCAAGAGTAAGCAACTAAGCGAAATAAAGCCATAGAACGCTTATTTGCCTCCTATCTATGCATTCTGAGACTCCAACAATGTGTTCTGCTTCACTTTGACTCATTTTACAAAGGTGCTTATTCCTGGAATGAATATGCAGTTCTACTCAAGAGTAAGCAACTAAGCGAAATAAAGCCATGGCACGCTTATTTGCCTTCTATCTATGCATTCTGACACTCCAACAATGTTTTCTGCTTCAATTTGACTCATTTTACAAAGGTGCTTATTCCTGGAGTGAATATGCAGTTCTACTCAAGAGTAAGCAACTAAGCGAAATAAAGCCATGGATCGCTTATGTGCCTTCTATCTATGCATTCTGACACTCCAACAATGTTTTCTGCTTCAATTTGGTTCATTTCACAAAGGTGCTCATTTCTTGAGTGAAAATGCAGTTCTACTCAAGAGTAAGCAACTAAGTGAAATAAAGCCATAGAACGCTTATTTGCCTTCTATCTATGCATTCTGACACTCCAACAATGTGTTCTGCTTTAATTTGACTCATTTTCCAAAGGTGCTTATTTCTGGAGTGAATATGCAGTTCTACTCAAGAGTAAGCAACTAAGGGAAATAAAGCCATGGAACGCTTATTTGCCTTCTATCTATGCATTCCGACACTCCAACAATGTGTTCTGCTTCAATTTGACTCATTTTACAAAGGTGCTTATTCCTCTAGTGAATATGCAGTTCTACTCAAGAGTAAGCAACTAAGCGAAATAAAGCCATAGAACGCTTATTTGCCTTCTATCTATGCATTCTGACACTCCAACAATGTGTTCTGCTTTAATTTGACTCATTTTCCAAAGGTGCTTATTCCTGGAGTGATTATGCAGTTCTACTCAAGAGTAAGCAACTAAGCGAAATAAAGCCATGGAACTCTTATTTGCCTCCTATCTATGCATCCTGACACTCCAACAATGTGTTCTGCTTCAATTTGACTCATTTTACAAAGATGCTTATTTCTGGAGTGAATATGCAGTTCTACTCAAGAGTAAGCAACTAAGGGAAATAAAGCCATGGAACGCTTATTTGCCTTCTATCTATGCATTCCGACACTGCAACAATGTGTTCTGCTTCAATTTGACTCATTTTACAAAGGTGCTTATTCCTGGAGTGAATATGCAGTTCTACTCAAGAGTAAGCAACTAAGGGAAATAAAGCCATGGAACGCTTATTTGCCTTCTATCTATGCATTCCGACACTGCAACAATGTGTTCTGCTTCAATTTGACTCATTTTACAAAGGTGCTTATTCCTCTAGTGAATATGCAGTTCTACTCAAGAGTAAGCAACTAAGCGAAATAAAGCCATGGCACGCTTATTTGCCTTCTATCTATGCATTCTGACACTCCAACAATGTTTTCTGCTTCAATTTGACTCATTTTACAAAGGTGCTTATTCCTGGAGTGAATATGCAGTTCTACTCAAGAGTAAGCAACTAAGCGAAATAAAGCCATGGATCGCTTATGTGCCTTCTATCTATGCATTCTGACACTCCAACAATGTTTTCTGCTTCAATTTGGTTCATTTCACAAAGGTGCTCATTTCTTGAGTGAAAATGCAGTTCTACTCAAGAGTAAGCAACTAAGTGAAATAAAGCCATAGAACGCTTATTTGCCTTCTATCTATGCATTCTGACACTCCAACAATGTGTTCTGCTTCAATTTGACTCATTTTAAAAAGATGCTTATTTCTGGAGTGAATATGCAGTTCTACTCAAGAGTAAGCAACTAAGGGAAATAAAGCCATGGAACGCTTATTTGCCTTCTATCTATGCATTCCGACACTGCAACAAGGTGTTCTGCTTCAATTTGACTCATTTTACAAAGGTGCTTATTCCTGGAGTGAATATGCAGTTCTACTCAAGAGTAAGCAGCTAAGCGAAATAAAGCCATGGAACGCTTATTTGCCTTCTATCTATGCATTCTGACACTCCAACAATGTTTTCTGCTTCAATTTGACTCATTATACAAAGGTGCTTATTCCTGGAGTGAATATGCAGTTCTATTCAAGAGTAAGCAACTAAGCGAAATAAAGCCATGGAACGCTTATTTGCCTTCTATCTATGCATTCTGACACTCCAACAATGTGTTCTGCTTAAATTTGACTCATTTTACAAAGATGCTTATTTCTGGAGTGAACATGCAGTTCTACTCAAGAGTAAGCAGCTAAGCGAAATAAAGCCATAGAACGCTTATTTGCCTCCTATCTATGCATTCTGAGACTCCAACAATGTGTTCTGCTTCACTTTGACTCATTTTACAAAGGTGCTTATTCCTGGAATGAATATGCAGTTCTACTCAAGAGTAAGCAACTAAGCGAAATAAAGCCATGGCACGCTTATTTGCCTTCTATCTATGCATTCTGACACTCCAACAATGTTTTCTGCTTCAATTTGACTCATTTTACAAAGGTGCTTATTCCTGGAGTGAATATGCAGTTCTACTCAAGAGTAAGCAACTAAGCGAAATAAAGCCATGGATCGCTTATGTGCCTTCTATCTATGCATTCTGACACTCCAACAATGTTTTCTGCTTCAATTTGGTTCATTTCACAAAGGTGCTCATTTCTTGAGTGAAAATGCAGTTCTACTCAAGAGTAAGCAACTAAGTGAAATAAAGCCATAGAACGCTTATTTGCCTTCTATCTATGCATTCTGACACTCCAACAATGTGTTCTGCTTTAATTTGACTCATTTTCCAAAGGTGCTTATTCCTGGAGTGATTATGCAGTTCTACTCAAGAGTAAGCAACTAAGCGAAATAAAGCCATGGAACTCTTATTTGCCTCCTATCTATGCATTCCGACACTGCAACAATGTGTTCTGCTTCAATTTGACTCATTTTACAAAGGTGCTTATTCCTCTAGTGAATATGCAGTTCTACTCAAGAGTAAGCAACTAAGCGAAATAAAGCCATAGAACGCTTATTTGCCTCCTATCTATGCATTCTGAGACTCCAACAATGTGTTCTGCTTCACTTTGACTCATTTTACAAAGGTGCTTATTCCTGGAATGAATATGCAGTTCTACTCAAGAGTAAGCAACTAAGCGAAATAAAGCCATGGCACGCTTATTTGCCTTCTATCTATGCATTCTGACACTCCAACAATGTTTTCTGCTTCAATTTGACTCATTTTACAAAGGTGCTTATTCCTGGAGTGAATATGCAGTTCTACTCAAGAGTAAGCAACTAAGCGAAATAAAGCCATGGATCGCTTATGTGCCTTCTATCTATGCATTCTGACACTCCAACAATGTTTTCTGCTTCAATTTGGTTCATTTCACAAAGGTGCTCATTTCTTGAGTGAAAATGCAGTTCTACTCAAGAGTAAGCAACTAAGTGAAATAAAGCCATAGAACGCTTATTTGCCTTCTATCTATGCATTCTGACACTCCAACAATGTGTTCTGCTTTAATTTGACTCATTTTCCAAAGGTGCTTATTTCTGGAGTGAATATGCAGTTCTACTCAAGAGTAAGCAACTAAGGGAAATAAAGCCATGGAACGCTTATTTGCCTTCTATCTATGCATTCCGACACTCCAACAATGTGTTCTGCTTCAATTTGACTCATTTTACAAAGGTGCTTATTCCTCTAGTGAATATGCAGTTCTACTCAAGAGTAAGCAACTAAGCGAAATAAAGCCATAGAACGCTTATTTGCCTTCTATCTATGCATTCTGACACTCCAACAATGTGTTCTGCTTTAATTTGACTCATTTTCCAAAGGTGCTTATTCCTGGAGTGATTATGCAGTTCTACTCAAGAGTAAGCAACTAAGCGAAATAAAGCCATGGAACTCTTATTTGCCTCCTATCTATGCATCCTGACACTCCAACAATGTGTTCTGCTTCAATTTGACTCATTTTACAAAGATGCTTATTTCTGGAGTGAATATGCAGTTCTACTCAAGAGTAAGCAACTAAGGGAAATAAAGCCATGGAACGCTTATTTGCCTTCTATCTATGCATTCCGACACTGCAACAATGTGTTCTGCTTCAATTTGACTCATTTTACAAAGGTGCTTATTCCTGGAGTGAATATGCAGTTCTACTCAAGAGTAAGCAACTAAGGGAAATAAAGCCATGGAACGCTTATTTGCCTTCTATCTATGCATTCCGACACTGCAACAATGTGTTCTGCTTCAATTTGACTCATTTTACAAAGGTGCTTATTCCTCTAGTGAATATGCAGTTCTACTCAAGAGTAAGCAACTAAGCGAAATAAAGCCATGGCACGCTTATTTGCCTTCTATCTATGCATTCTGACACTCCAACAATGTTTTCTGCTTCAATTTGACTCATTTTACAAAGGTGCTTATTCCTGGAGTGAATATGCAGTTCTACTCAAGAGTAAGCAACTAAGCGAAATAAAGCCATGGATCGCTTATGTGCCTTCTATCTATGCATTCTGACACTCCAACAATGTTTTCTGCTTCAATTTGGTTCATTTCACAAAGGTGCTCATTTCTTGAGTGAAAATGCAGTTCTACTCAAGAGTAAGCAACTAAGTGAAATAAAGCCATAGAACGCTTATTTGCCTTCTATCTATGCATTCTGACACTCCAACAATGTGTTCTGCTTCAATTTGACTCATTTTAAAAAGATGCTTATTTCTGGAGTGAATATGCAGTTCTACTCAAGAGTAAGCAACTAAGGGAAATAAAGCCATGGAACGCTTATTTGCCTTCTATCTATGCATTCCGACACTGCAACAAGGTGTTCTGCTTCAATTTGACTCATTTTACAAAGGTGCTTATTCCTGGAGTGAATATGCAGTTCTACTCAAGAGTAAGCAGCTAAGCGAAATAAAGCCATGGAACGCTTATTTGCCTTCTATCTATGCATTCTGACACTCCAACAATGTTTTCTGCTTCAATTTGACTCATTATACAAAGGTGCTTATTCCTGGAGTGAATATGCAGTTCTATTCAAGAGTAAGCAACTAAGCGAAATAAAGCCATGGAACGCTTATTTGCCTTCTATCTATGCATTCTGACACTCCAACAATGTGTTCTGCTTAAATTTGACTCATTTTACAAAGGTGCTTATTCCTGGAGTGAATATGCAGTTCTACTCAAGAGTAAGCAACTAAGCGAAATAAAGCCATGGAACACTTATTTGCCTTCTATCTATGCATTCTGACACTCCAACAATGTGTTCTGCTTCAATTTGGGTCATTTCACAAAGTAGCTCATTTCTTGAGTTAACATGCAGTTCTACTCAAGAGTAAGCAACTAAGCGAAATAAAGCCATAGAACGCTTATTTGCCTTCTATCTATGCATTCTGACACTCCAACAATGTGTTCTGCTTCAATTTGACTCATTTTACAAAGGTGCTTATTCCTGGAGTGAATATGCAGTTCTACTCAAGAGTAAGCAACTAAGCGAAATAAAGCCATGGAACGCTTATTTGCCTTCTATCTATGCATTCTGACACTCCAACAATATGCTCTGCTTCAATTTGGCTCATTTTACAAAGGTACTTATTTCTGGAGTGCAGATGCATTTCTACTCAAGAGTAAGCAACTAAGCGAAATAAAGCCATAGAACGCTTATTTGCCTTCTATCTATGCATTCTGACACTCCAACAATGTTTTCTGCTTCAATTTGACTCATTTTACAAAGGTGCTTATTCCTGGAGTGAATATGCAGTTCTACTCAAGAGTAAGCAACTAAGCGAAATAAAGCCATGGATCGCTTATGTGCCTTCTATCTATGCATTCTGACACTCCAACAATGTTTTCTGCTTCAATTTGACTCATTTTACAAAGGTGCTTATTCCTGGAGTGAATATGCAGTTCTACTCAAGAGTAAGCAACTAAGCGAAATAAAGCCATGGATCGCTTATTTGCCTTCTATCTATGCATTCTGACACTCCAACAATGTGCTCTGCTTCAATTTGGCTCATTTTACAAAGGTACTTATTTCTGGAGTGCAGATGCATTTCTACTCAAGAGTAAGCAACTAAGCGAAATAAAGCCATAGAACGCTTATTTGCCTTCTATCTATGCATTCTAACACTCCAACAATGTGTTCTGCTTAACTTTGACTCATTTTACAAAGGTGCTCATTTCTGGAGTGAATATGCTGTTCTACTCAAGAGTAAGCAACTAAGCGAAATAAAGCCATGGAACGCTTATTTGCCTTCTATCTATGCATTCTGACACTCCAACAATGTTTTCTGCTTCAATTTGGGTCATTTCACAAAGGTGCTTATTCCTGGAGTGAATATGCAGTTCTACTCAAGAGTAAGAAACTAAGTGAAATAAAGCCATAGAACGCTTATTTGCCTTCTATCTATGCATTCTGACACTCCAACAATGTGTTCTGCTTCAATTTGACTCATTTTAAAAAGATGCTTATTTCTGGAGTGAATATGCAGTTCTACTCAAGAGTAAGCAACTAAGGGAAATAAAGCCATGGAACGCTTATTTGCCTTCTATCTATGCATTCCGACACTGCAACAAGGTGTTCTGCTTCAATTTGACTCATTTTACAAAGGTGCTTATTCCTGGAGTGAATATGCAGTTCTACTCAAGAGTAAGCAGCTAAGCGAAATAAAGCCATGGAACGCTTATTTGCCTTCTATCTATGCATTCTGACACTCCAACAATGTTTTCTGCTTCAATTTGACTCATTATACAAAGGTGCTTATTCCTGGAGTGAATATGCAGTTCTATTCAAGAGTAAGCAACTAAGCGAAATAAAGCCATGGAACGCTTATTTGCCTTCTATCTATGCATTCTGACACTCCAACAATGTTTTCTGCTTCAATTTGACTCATTATACAAAGGTGCTTATTCCTGGAGTGAATATGCAGTTCTATTCAAGAGTAAGCAACTAAGCGAAATAAAGCCATGGAACGCTTATTTGCCTTCTATCTATGCATTCTGACACTCCAACAATGTGTTCTGCTTAAATTTGACTCATTTTACAAAGGTGCTTATTCCTGGAGTGAATATGCAGTTCTACTCAAGAGTAAGCAACTAAGCGAAATAAAGCCATGGAACGCTTATTTGCCTTCTATCTATGCATTCTGACACTCCAACAATGTGTTCTGCTTCAATTTGGGTCATTTCACAAAGTAGCTCATTTCTTGAGTTAACATGCAGTTCTACTCAAGAGTAAGCAACTAAGCGAAATAAAGCCATAGAACGCTTATTTGCCTTCTATCTATGCATTCTGACACTCCAACAATGTGTTCTGCTTCAATTTGACTCATTTTACAAAGGTGCTTATTCCTGGAGTGAATATGCAGTTCTACTCAAGAGTAAGCAACTAAGCGAAATAAAGCCATGGAACGCTTATTTGCCTTCTATCTATGCATTCTGACACTCCAACAATATGCTCTGCTTCAATTTGGCTCATTTTACAAAGGTACTTATTTCTGGAGTGCAGATGCATTTCTACTCAAGAGTAAGCAACTAAGCGAAATAAAGCCATAGAACGCTTATTTGCCTTCTATCTATGCATTCTGACACTCCAACAATGTTTTCTGCTTCAATTTGACTCATTTTACAAAGGTGCTTATTCCTGGAGTGAATATGCAGTTCTACTCAAGAGTAAGCAACTAAGCGAAATAAAGCCATGGATCGCTTATGTGCCTTCTATCTATGCATTCTGACACTCCAACAATGTTTTCTGCTTCAATTTGACTCATTTTACAAAGGTGCTTATTCCTGGAGTGAATATGCAGTTCTACTCAAGAGTAAGCAACTAAGCGAAATAAAGCCATGGATCGCTTATTTGCCTTCTATCTATGCATTCTGACACTCCAACAATGTGCTCTGCTTCAATTTGGCTCATTTTACAAAGGTACTTATTTCTGGAGTGCAGATGCATTTCTACTCAAGAGTAAGCAACTAAGCGAAATAAAGCCATAGAACGCTTATTTGCCTTCTATCTATGCATTCTAACACTCCAACAATGTGTTCTGCTTAACTTTGACTCATTTTACAAAGGTGCTCATTTCTGGAGTGAATATGCTGTTCTACTCAAGAGTAAGCAACTAAGCGAAATAAAGCCATGGAACGCTTATTTGCCTTCTATCTATGCATTCTGACACTCCAACAATGTTTTCTGCTTCAATTTGGGTCATTTCACAAAGGTGCTTATTCCTGGAGTGAATATGCAGTTCTACTCAAGAGTAAGAAACTAAGTGAAATAAAGCCATAGAACGCTTATTTGCCTTCTATCTATGCATTCTGACACTCCAACAATGTGTTCTGCTTTAATTTGACTGATTTTCCAAAGGTGCTTATTCCTGGAGTGAATATGCAGTTCTACTCAAGAGTAAGCAACAAAGCGAAATAAAGCCATGGAACGCTTATTTGCCTTCTATCTATGCATTCTGACACTCGAACAATGTTTTCTGCTTCAATTTGACTCATTTTACAAAGGTGCTTATTCCTGGAGTGAATATGCAGTTCTACTCAAGAGTAAGCAACTAAGCGAAATAAAGCCATGGAAAGCTTATTTGCCTTCTATCCATGCATTCTGACACTCCAACAAGGTGTTCTGCTTCAATTTGACTCATTTTACAAAGGTGCTTATTCCTGGAGTGAATATGCAGTTCTACTCAAGAGTAAGCAGCTAAGCGAAATAAAGCCATGGAACGCTTATTTGCCTTCTATCTATGCATTCTGACACTCCAACAATGTTTTCTGCTTCAATTTGACTCATTTTACAAAGGTGCTTATTCCTGGAGTGAATATGCAGTTCTACTCAAGAGTAAGCAGCTAAGCGAAATAAAGCCATGGAACGCTTATTTGCCTTCTATCTATGCATTCTGACACTCCAACAATGTTTTCTGCTTCAATTTGACTCATTTTACAAAGGTGCTTATTCCTGGAGTGAATATGCAGTTCTACTCAAGAGTAAGCAACTAAGCGAAATAAAGCCATGGAACGCTTATTTGCCTTCTATCTATGCATTCTGACACTCCAACAATGTGTTCTGCTTAACTTTGACTCGTTTTACAAAGGTGCTTATTCCTGGAATGAATATGCAGTTCTACTCAAGAGTAAGCAACTAAGCGAAATAAAGCCATGGAACGCTTATTTGCCTTCTATCTATGCATTCTGACACTCCAACAATGTGTTCTGCTTCAATTTGGGTCATTTCACAAAGTAGCTCATTTCTTGAGTTAACATGCAGTTCTACTCAAGAGTAAGCAACTAAGCGAAATAAAACCATAGAACGCTTATTTGCCTTCTATCTATGCATTCTGACACTCCAACAATGTGTTCTGCTTCAATTTGGCTCATTTTACAAAGTTGCTTATTTCTGGAGTGAATATGCAGTTCTACTGAAGAGCAGGCAACTAAGCGAAATAAAGCCATAGAACACTTATTTGCCTTCTATCTATGCATTCTGACACTCCATCAATGTGTTCTGCTTCAACATGGCTCATTTTACAAAGGTGCTTATTTTTGGAGTGCAGATGCATTTCTACTCAAGAGCAAGCAACTAAGCGAAATAATGCCATAGAACGCTTATTTGCCTTCTATCTATGCATTTTGACACACCAACAATGTGTTCTGCTTCAATTTGGCTCATTTTACAAAGGTGGTTATTTCTGGAGTACAGATGCATTTCTACTCAAGAGTAAGCAACTAAGCGAAATAAAGCCATAGAACGCTTATTTCCCTTCTATCTATGCATTCTGACACTCCAACAATGTGTTGTGCTTCACTTTGGCTCATTTTAAAAAGGTGCTCATTTCTGGAGTGAACATGCAGTTCTACTCAAGAGTAAGCAACTAAGCGAAATAAAGCCATAGAATGCTTATTTGCCTTCTTTCTATGCATTCTGACACTCCAACAATGTGTTCTTCTTCAATTTGGCTCATTTTACGATGGTGCTTATTTCTGGAGTGAACATGCAGTTCTACTCAAGAGTAAGCAACTAAGCGAAATAAAGCCATAGAAGGCTTATTTGCCTTCTATCTATGCATTCTGACACTCCAACAATGTGTTCTGCTTCAATTTGGCTCATTTTACAATGGTACTTATTTCTGGAGTGCATATGCATTTCTACTCAAGAGTAAGCAACTAAGCGAAATAAAGCCATAGAACGCTTATTTGCCTTCTATCTATGCATTCTGACACTCCAACAATGTGTTCTGCTTCAATTTGGCTCATTTTACAAAGTTGCTTATTTCTGGAGTGAATATGCAGTTCTACTGAAGAGCAAGCAACTAAGTGAAATAAAGCCAAAGAACGCTTATTTGCCTTCTTTCTATGCATTCTGACACTCCAACAATGTGTTCTGCTTCAATTTGGCTCATTTTACGATGGTGCTTATTTCTGGAGTGAACATGCAGTTCTACTCAAGAGTAAGCAACTAAGCGAAATAAAGCCATAGAACGCTTATTTGCCTTCTATCTATGCATTCTGACACTCCAACAATGTGTTCTGCTTCAATTTGGCTCATTTTACAATGGTACTTATTTCTGGAGTGCATATGCATTTCTACTCAAGAGTAAGCAACTAAGCGAAATAAAGCCATAGAACGCTTATTTGCCTTCTATCTATGCATTCTGACACTCCAACAATGTGTTCTGCTTCAATTTGGCTCATTTTACAAAGTTGCTTATTTCTGGAGTGAATATGCAGTTCTACTGAAGAGCAAGCAACTAAGCGAAATAAAGCCAAAGAACGCTTATTTGCCTTCTTTCTATGCATTCTGACACTCCAACAATGTGTTCTGCTTCAATTTGGCTCATTTTACAATGGTACTTATTTCTGGAGTGCATATGCATTTCTACTCAAGAGTAAGCAACTAAGCGAAATAAAGCCATAGAACGCTTATTTGCCTTCTATCTATGCATTCTGACACTCCAACAATGTGTTCTGCTTCAATTTGGCTCATTTTACAAAGTTGCTTATTTCTGGAGTGAATATGCAGTTCTACTGAAGAGCAAGCAACTAAGCGAAATAAAGCCAAAGAACGCTTATTTGCCTTCTTTCTATGCATTCTGACACTCCAACAATGTGTTCTGCTTCAATTTGGCTCATTTTACAAAGGTGCTTATTTTTGGAGTGCAGATGCATTTCTACTCAAGAGTAAGCAACTAAGCGAAATAAAGCCATAGAACGCTTATTTGCCTTCTATCTATGCATTCTGACACACCAACAATGTGTTCTGCTTCAATTTGGCTCATTTTACAAAGGTGCTTATTTCTGGAGTGAATATGCAGTTCTACTCAAGAGTAAGCATCTAAGCGAAATAAAGTCATAGAACGCTTATTTGCCTTCTATCTATGCATTCTGACACTCCATCAATGTGTTCTGCTTCAACATGGCTCATTTTACAAAGGTGCTTATTTCTGGAGTGCAGATGCATTTCTACTCAAGAGCAAGCAACTAAGCAAAATAATGCCATAGAACGCTTATTTGCCTTCTATCTATGCATTCTGACACACCAACAATGTGTTCTGCTTCAATTTGGCTAATTTTACAATGGTACTTATTTCTGGAGTGCATATGCATTTCTACTCAAGAGTAAGCAACTAAGCGAAATAAAGCCATAGAACGCTTATTTGCCTTCTATCTATGCATTCTGACACTCCAACAATGTGTTCTGCTTCAATTTGGCTCATTTTACAAAGTTGCTTATTTCTGGAGTGAATATGCAGTTCTACTGAAGAGCAAGCAACTAAGCGAAATAAAGCCAAAGAACGCTTATTTCCCTTCTTTCTATGCATTCTGACACTCCAACAATGTGTTCTGCTTCAATTTGGCTCATTTTACGAAGGTGCTTATTTCTGGAGTGCAGATGCATTTCTACTCAAGAGTAAGCAACTAAGCGAAATAAAGCCATAGAACGCTTATTTGCCTTCTATCTATGCATTCTGAGACACCAACAATGTGTTCTGCTTCACTTTGGCTCATTTTACAAAGGTGCTTATTTCTGGAGTGAATATGCAGTTCTACTGAAGAGTAAGCAACTAAGCGAAATAAAGCCATAGAACGCTTATTTGCCTTCTATCTATGCATTCTGACACTCCAACAATGTGTTCTGCTTCAATTTGGCTCATTTTACAAAGATTCTTATTTCTGGAGTGAATATGCAGTTCTACTCAAGAGTAAGCATCTAAGTGAAATAAAGCCATAGAACGCTTATTTGCCTTCTATCTATGCATTCTGACACTCCATCAATGTGCTCTGCTTCAACATGGCTCATTTTACAAAGGTGCTTATTTTTGGAGTGCAGATGCATTTCTACTCAAGAGTAAGCAACTAAGCGAAATAAAGCCATAGAACGCTTATTTGCCTTCTATCTATGCATTCTGACACTCCATCAATGTGTTCTGCTTCAATATGGCTCATTATACAAAGGTGCTTATTTTTGGAGTGCAGATGCATTTCTACTCAAGAGTAAGCAACTAAGCGAAATAAATCCATAGAACGCTTATTTGTCTTCTTCTTCTTCTTTTTTTTAAAAAAACTTTATTGAGAATAAAATACAAAATACAGACAAAAAAAGAAAAAAAACAGCACAAAAATTCGAAAATATATTACAAAAATATTGATAATACTATAAAACAAGTCATACTAGTCAAATCATGAATCAAACACAAACCAAAAAACATAACAAAAGAAAACCCTCAAAATTTAGTTCTCCATTTAAATTAAAGCTTATGTAGACCCACATTATCAACTCCCTTATCTCTTCTTCATTATCTATACTCTGTACACCATCAATTTCAATAAACACCTTTATTTCCGGACCGACTTCCTCTTGTACTTTTCCCGGGTTAATTACAGCATACCTTTTTCCACTGCTTCGTTCCCATTTGAATTGGTTCTGTGCAAGATGTTATAAGTAAGTCCAAGTTTTTATCATGGGGCACTGCTTTTTGATATACTCTCCAAATTTTGCCCAATTTTTAACCAATTTTTTATTATTGCCTCCTCTGATTACATTTGTTATTTTATCTAACTCCACATAACTTAATAGATTTTCTTGCCATTCTTTAATATTCGGAATTTCTTCTCTTTTCCAATATTTTGCTAACAAAATTCTCGCTGCCGCTGTCGCATACAGACTGACTTTTTCATCCTCTTTTTTTATATCCTCCCCCATTATTCCCAATAGGAAGAATTCCGGGTTCTTTTTAATGTTATATTTACATATCTTTTTCAATTCTTCTAATATCCCATTCCAAAAAACTTTAATTTTTTCGCAGTGCCACTTCTTTTTTGCACCTCCAGCAGAGATTATTTCCATTTTTATACATTTTATGTATTCTCACCGGTGTAAGGTACCACTTATGAAACATTTTAATCATGTTCTCCCTGATCCCTTCTGATGCCATGAACCTCCATGTGGTTTTCCATAGCTTTTCCCAGCTCTCCATTTGTATGGGATTTCCCAGATCTATTGCCCATTTTGTCATATTCTCTTTTACCAATTCATCTTTTAGATCCCACTCTAATAATACCTTATACATTTTGGAGATAATTTTTCGATCGTCCCGTAACAGATTGATTTCCAATAAAGAGGGTTCAGACAGAAAGCCGGTTTTTTTTTGGTCTTCTTTGAATCTACTACATATTTGGTGGTATTGTAACCACCCTTTTAGATGTTGTTGTATCTCCTCATAATTTTTGATCTTTAATTCACCTTCTTTTTCTTCTAATAAATCTTTATATTTCCCCCATTTTTTTTCTGTATTTAATTTCTTAATTGTAGTTAGCTCTAATGGAGATGCCCACTTTGGTGTTTTCGGCTCCAACAACCGTCTATGGTTCGCCCAGATTTTTAGCAACGATTTTTTGATTAAATGGGTATTAAACCCTTTATGAATTTTAACTTTGTCATCTACCAAATAGGCATGCCAGGTGAATCTATTATCAAACCCTTCAAGATCTAATATTTTGTGGTTTTCTAGAGTGATCCACTCTTTTAACCATAAAAATCCTGCCGCATCATGGTATAAATTAAAATTTGGTAAGGCCAATCCCCCTCTTTCTTTAGAGTCCGATAATAATTTATATTTTATCCTCGCTACTTTATTGTTCCATATAAATTTTGTAAGATCCTTTCTCCATTGTTTGAAAATATTCTTTCCTGTGCCTAATATCGGTAGCATTTGGAATAGAAAAAGCATTCGCGGTAAGACGTTCATTTTTATTGTTGCTATCCTGCCTAATAATGTTAAATTTAACCTATTCCAATTCTCCAAATCCTGTTTTACCTCCTTCCAAACTTTTACATAATTATCTTTTACCAATTATTGGTGTTGTTTGTAATCCATATCCCCAAATACCTAGTTTTTTTGACTATTTCCAATCCTACTTTCTCCTGCAATTGTGCCTTTTCTTCCTTTGATAAATTTTTGGTTATCAAATTAGTTTTTTTATGTTTATATCAAACCCTGCCAATTCACCAAATTCTTTAATTTTTTCTATCACTTTTGGTATACTTTCCAATGGTTCCTCTACCGTAACTATAACGTCGTCCGCGAACGCTTTTACTTTATGGACATCCTTTCCAATTGTTATACCCTTTACCATTTCCTCTTCCCTTAAATTTTTTAATAGAAATTCCAAACATAAAATGAATAATAGCGGTGACAGTGGACAACCCTGTCTCGTCCCCCTTTGTATTTGTATCTCTTTCGTTATTTTATTATTCAATATTAATTTTGCCTTTTGCTTGTTATAAATTGCTCCTATTCCTCTTATGATCTTCTCCCCAAAGTTCAAGTTTTGAATACACATCTTCATGAACACCCACGAGATTTTATCGAAAGCTTTCTCAGCATCAAGCATTAAAAATGCCGCCTTTTTATTAATTTTTATACTCAGGTATTCTAATATGTCTATGATGTTCCTAATGTTGTTATGCATGCCTCTGTTTGGGAGAAATCCTGCTTGGTCCGAATTAATCAAATTGTTCAAAACTTTTTTCATTCTGTTTGCTATCAAATCTGTAAAAATTTTATAATCATTATTTAATAATGAAATAGGACGGAAATTTTTAACCTGATTTTTGTCCGAATTTTGTTTTGGGATAACTGTAATGTAGGCTTCTTCCCAAGTTTGGGGGACTCTTCCTTTTTCCATGATTTCATTCAATAATCTCTGTAAAGGTTCAATTAATACTTTGGCAAATTTCTTATAAAATAGCGCCGGGATTCCATCTGTTCCTGGGGATTTCCCTACTTTAATTTTCTTAATTATCTCCTGTATTTCTTCTTTAGTTATTGGTTCATTCAACAATTTCATTCTTTCATCATCAACTTTTTGAATGTTGGTTTTTTAAATATAATCTTCAATCTTTAATTTATCTGAATTTTCTTCTTTATATAATTTAGAATAATATTGTCCAAAATGTTTTGAAATTTCTTTGGGGTCTATTATTGTTCTCTCACCTTCCATTAATTTGTCTATAATCCTTTCCTTTTGTTGTTTTTTTAGCTGCCAGGCTAAGTACTTCCCTGCTTTGTTCGAGTATTCAAAATTTCTCTGTTTTAAATATCTTAATTTGTTTTCTATTTCTTCATCCAGGATCATGGAGACTTGATTTTGTAATATTCTAATATTTCTCTTTAAATCTTCTTTATCCTGACTTCTCACTTTATCTAGTTCTATTTCATTTTTACTGATTTCCTTCAAGAGACTTTCTAATTTCCTTTCTTTTTCCTTCTTTTTCCAACTACATTGACTAATGAAAAACCCTCTGAACACTGCTTTTCCCGCGTCCCACACCGTATTTAACTTAGTTTCTTGATTTAAATTTATTTGAAAAAATTCCTTAATTATATCCTCTGTTTTTCTAACTATCTTCTCATCATCCAATAATGTTTCGTTTAATTTCCATCGTTTAATAGTTTTTTCCTTACTTCTTAACTCCATCCAAATTGGGTTATGGTCAGATATAGTTTTCGGCGCGATTTCTATTTTTTTACATCGTAATGTCAAATCTTTGGTTGCCCATATCATATCTATTCTACTTTCTGTGTCGTTTGGAAATGAATAAAATGTGAATTGTTTTTGGGTGGGGTATCTACGTCTCCATACATCTTGGAGGTCCAAATTATCTATTAATTGAAAAAACGATTTTGGGAGGCGCCCTTCATTCTCCCCCCCCCTCTGTTTATTAGTTTTATCGAATTCTGTTGATATTACCCCATTTAAATCTCCCATTAATATTATTTCCTGATCGCTATGTTCTAATAATACATTTTCTAATTTCTTAAAAAATTCAAATTTATTCTCATTTGGCGCATAAATCCCTGCTATAATTATTTCCTCCAATTTCATTTTGATTTTTAAAATTAAAATTCTCCCCTCATTATCTTTATAAATTTGCTTCGGATTTAATTTTGGATTAACATAGAATACCACACCCCTTTTTTTACTCGTATCTGAGGATATAAATTCATCTCCTATTTTTTTATTCACCAATAGTCTACGATGTTTTCTTGCTATGTGTGTCTCTTGTAGGCAGATTATATCTAATTTTTTCTTAACCAACAAGCGTTCCAGTCTATTCCTTTTTATTTTATTATTCAGTCCATTTATGTTCCAAGTGGTAATCCTTAAATCCATTGCTTTCTTTCTTTCTTTCTTCTTTTTTCCCCCCCTTACACCACGTATGAGTTATCAAAATTTACCTTTATTATTTCCTTTAATACAACAAAATCAATAATAGGGTTAGATCCTCCAATACTCATATATATAGACAACAACCAACTAAAAGAAAAGACAAGGAAAAAGAAAAAAAAGAATAACCAATACCAACTATTTCTTATTCACTCATTTTCTAAAATCACTTTTGTCAATTTTTATTGACCAGAGACGGGGTAGTCCTTCTTCCCCCTATTTCCTTTCTCACTCTCTTATTTTGGGTGCGTTCACCAGCTCTAATCTTCTTCCTCTTCGCTTTCTGACTTATCTTTCTTTTTCTTTTTCTCCACCACCTCCCCCCCCCCAGCGCACCAGCATATTTTCTCCAAAATTTTTCCACCAGAGATTCTGTTGTATATTTCCTTTTAACCTGTTTATAAGTGAAGGTTATCCCTTCAGGAAACTCCCATTTATAATAAATGTTATTTCTGTGAAGAGCGTCCGCGAGCAACTTATATTTCGATCTTTTTCTCAACAACCTTGGTGGAATCTCCCTCATGATGATTATTTCCCTATCCTCAATCTTTAATTTTTGTACCTTTTTTTGTTGCATTATTTTGTCTCTTAGTATTCTAGAATTTAAAAAAACCAGACAGTCATTAGGCCAATTGCCTGCTTTCGCTTGCTTCGATTTCAATCTGAATGCTCTATCTACACAGATGGATACATCCTCTTCTTGTAAGTCCATCCAGGTCGCCACTTCCTTGATAATGATGTTTTCCACGTTCTCATCTGGGTTCTCCTTTAAGCCCCTAAACCTCAGCGTCAGATCGTTTTGTTTGAGTTCGTGCATCACAATCGTGTCCCATAAAGTCTCTTGCATGTCCTTTAATTTTTGCATTTCCTCTCTCATTTTTTCTTGGGCTCTTTTAAATTCTCTGTGTTCTTCTGTATGTCTCTTTATCACTTCTTCTTGTTTATTCATCTTAGATGATATGTTCTGGGTAGTTTCCTCCATCTCTTTGTTTTTCCCTTGTAACTCTTCATATTGTTTGTTCAAATCAATTATTGCTTTAGAATTTTCTTCGATCCTCTTTAAATTTTGTTCAATTTTGTTTCCCATATTATCCAATTTTTCATTCATTGAGTCCATTTTCTCATTAATCTCCATCTTCATTCCCAAAATTAATTCTCTTATATCCATTGGTTCTGTCTCTGCGCTTGATTGTCGTCTTTGCGTGCTTGTTGTGGCGAGGGATGGTTGGTTTTTAAGTCTTTTCTCCATAGTTTCCTTTGCTTTCCTCTCTTTCTCTCTCTCTGGGCTCATCTAGACTCAGTTTTTGTCCTTTTTAGGAATGCTGTTGTCAGTTTAATGTATTGCTTTCAGGTGGCTTAGTCCTTTTTGTTATTCCTGTTGGGGGGGGGGAGGGCATTTGTCGTTTAGTCTTGCATGGTATTCAGAAGCTTAGCGTGGGGAGGAGAGTTGCTTTCCTGGGAGGTTTTCATGGGATGAGGAGAGGTAAGTTGTCTATTCTTTGTTCTCTGTTTGTTCGTTCGTTTCCTTTTATTTCCCGATTCCTATGTCAGCGACCACTGTGTGTCGCTCTGATCGTCTATCTTCACTCTCCTGTACTCTCTTGCTCTTTAAGTCCCTCCCCTTCTTCCGGCTCCTTGTGCTGAGTGACTTCCGTTCTCTAACAATGATTCAGCACCTCTTCTCCGCCATTTTCTAGTGATCTCCTTGTATTGTATATTTATATTTTCAAGCCCTCCACTCCGTTAATCCCGAGCTACGTCTTCCCCAGCAACTTTCTTTTCCGTCCGCGTCTTTTTTTCCTCCCTTCCCTTATTGTTTCCAACCACTCCAACTTATTTTTTCCACCTCTGACTCTCTCCCGTCTCTTTTTTTAAAAATTTGGGATCTTCCTCTCTCCCGTTTCTTTATCCTGTTCTATTCTCCGCTGCTTTTAAAATGCCTCCAGTCGGGTTCAGAGACACCCCCACTCCTCCCTTCCTTCACTTACTTGTCGTTTCACACCGCTCCACACTCCGCTAGATGTTTCAAGCTCAACGCCTCGTCCTTTCCCCAGTACAGTTCGTGGGTACCTCCAGACCAGGCGCGGGGGGGGGGCAGTTGTCTCTTCTTTCCACCGATCTTTGGGTTACTTTGTATCCTCCAAGTCTTCTTTTGTCACACACCCACACTCCGCTCGTCACAGTGCGGTGGGCTCTGAGATTACAGACAAGCCCCTTTCTTTGTTCTTGTTCTTCTTCTAAAAATGAACTCTCCGATAAAGCAAAGGCTACGGTAAGTTTCTTTGTGTTCTTTTACTGTCCGAGCCTTGCTCTTTGTATCTAGTTCTTGTTGTTGCAGCCACCGCCAGGTTGAGCTTCAACCGGGGCCGTTTATAGAGGGGTGGGTAATTCAAAAGCGCGAGGCTCCCAAAGCTCCGTTTCCCTCAGTCAACCTCCTTTGTTTTTTCCACCTCTTTTCGCGCCGCTTTGCTCCCGAAACACCCGAACTTTTCCTTCGTGGTGCCAGGCCCTTCGTTGCCCTCGAAAAAGCCCGTTACCTCCTCTATAAAGAACCAAGTTGGTGGTTTAAAACTCCACTGACCTGATTCACGTCTAAGCTCAGCCGCGACCAACCCGGAAGTCCAGAACGCTTATTTGTCTTCTATCTATGCATTCTGAAACTCCAACAATGTGTTCTGCTTCACTTTGGCTCATTTTACAAAGGTGCTCATTTCTGGAGTGAACATGCAGTTCTACTCAAGAGTAAGCAACTAAGCGAAATAAACCTATAGAACGCTTATTTGTCTTCTATCTATGCATTCTGACACTCTAACAATGTGTTTTGCTTCAATTTGGCTCATTTTACAAAGGTGCTTATTTCTGGAGTGAACATGCATTTCTACTCAAGAGTAAGCAACTAAGCGAAATAAACCATGCGACGATCACCTCCAGGCTTGACTATTGTATCTCGCTCTACGCAGGGTTGCCCTTAAAGCTGACCCAGAAACTCCAGCGGGTGCAGAATGCCGCAGCGAGGCTCCTTACAGGGTCCCGGCCGCAGGATCACATTCATCCAGTGCTTTACCAGCTGCACTGGCTCCCAGTGGAGTACAGGATCAGGTTTAAGGTGCTGGTTTTGACCTTTAAAGCCCTATGCGACTTGGGACCCTCGTACCTACGGGACCGCCTCTCCTGGTATGCCCCGCGGAGGACCTTAAGGTCCACAAATAATAATATTCAGGAGATCCCGAGTCATAAGATGGCTAGATTGGCCTCTACTAGAGCCAGGGCCTTTTCAGTACTGGCCCCAACCTGGTGGAACGCTCTTTCCCAGGAGACCAGGGCCCTGCGGGATTTGTCATCTTTCCGCAGGGCCTTCAAGACAGAGCTGTTCCGCCTGGCCTTTGGGTTAGACTCAGCCTGACCCCTGTGTTTTCCTCCCTCATGGCTTGGATTTATGGACTACTTGAAATGAGGCTGCACTTTAAATTTTAATACTGTATTTTAATCTGTATTTTAATTAATTGTTTTTATGTTTTATTGTAATTCTGTTGGTGTCAGCCGCCCTGAGCCCGGTTTTTGACTGGGGAGGGCGGGGTATAAATAAAAATTTATTATTATTATTATTTATTATTGTCTTGTATCTATGCATTCTGACACTCCAATAATGTGTTTCACTTCATGTTGGCTTATTTAACTTAATTGCTTGTTTCTGAAGTGAACATGCAGTTCTACTCAAGAGTAAGTAAGTAAGTCAAAGAAACCCTTAGAACGCTTATTTGTCTTGTATCTATGCATTCTGACACACCAACAACGTGTTTCACTTTATGTTGGCTTATTTTACATAGTTGCTTGTTTCTGGAGTGAACATGCAGTTCTACTCAAGAGTAAGGAAGTAAGTCAAATAAACCCGTAGAACGCTTATTTGTCTTCTATCTAAGCATTGTGACACACCAAAAATGTGTTTCACTTCATGTTGACTTATTTTACATTGTTGCTTGTTTCTGGAGTGAACATGCAGTTCTACTCAAGAGAAAGCAAGTAAGTGAAATAAACCCCTAGAACGCTTATTTCTCTTGTATCTATACATTCTGACACACCAACAATGTGTTTCACTTTATGTTGGCTTATTTTACATAGTTGCTTGTTTCTGGAGTGAACATTTCTACTCAAGAGTAAGCAAGTAAGTGAAATAAACCCCTAGAATGCTTATTTGTCTTCTATCTATGCATTCTGACACACCAACTATGTGCATAGCTGCCAAGTTATCCCTTTTTAAAAGGGATTTTCCATTATGCTGAATAGGCTTCCTCGCGAGAAAAGGGAAAACTTGGCGGCTATGACAATGTGTTTCACTTCATGTTGGCTCATTTAACTTAGTTGCTTGTTTCTGAAGTGAACATGAAGTTCTACTCAAGAGTAAGCAAGTAAAATAAACCCTTAGAACGCTTATTTGTCTTGTATGTATGCATTCTGACACTCCAACAATGTGTTTCACTTTATGTTGGCTTATTTTACATAGTTGCTTGTTTCTGGAGTGAACATTTCTACTCAAGAGTAAGCAAGTAAGTGAAATAAACTCCTAGAATGCTTATTTGTCTTCTATCTATGCCTTCCGACACACCAACAAGGTGTTTCACTTCATGTTGGCTTATTTACATAGTTTCTTGTTTCAGGAGTGAACATGCCTATCTGCTCAAGACAAAGCAAGTAAGTGAAATAAACTCTTAGAACGCTTATTTGCCCCTTCAGTCTTGCAAGGCTAAGCCTGCTATGCAGGGCTGCAGTAAGCCAGCAGCACATGGAGCATGGGTCGAGCACATGGAGTATAATGGTTCTCATGGTTGAAACACAAATCTGGGAACAGGTAGGTAGCTGTGTTGGTCTGCCGTAGTCGAAACAACAACAACAAAAATCCTTCCAGTAGCACCTTAGAGACCAACTAAGTTTGTTCTTGGTATGAGCTTTCGTGTGCATGCACACAATAATGGTTTCTGTTTAAACTCTCTTTATACCAGGACACTGGACAAGGTCAATCCCAATTGAAACTTTAAGCAGGCTTATTTTATTAAAATAAAAATCCAGTGGTGTCAAAAAAAATTTCAGAGAGGACCAGTTTTGATGAAGTGAAGGGCCTTGAGGACCCAGCAAAGTTGTTGAGCCGCTTTTACGATTGAAGTTACTTTTTTTATTAATATTTTACCCCAGGAAATCAGTGGCGTAGCGTGGGTAGTCAGCACCTGGGGCAAGGCAAGTAATTTGCACCCCCTGCCCTCCTTGGCTATAGCCCATGGGGCCATTGAAATGGCTTTTATTAATTGCCCATTCTTGGGGGGTGCTGGCTATTAATGAGCCTGTCAGATCAAAAGAAAATGGGGTCCTCCAGAAGCCTGGGTGGGAGTGGATCATTTCACGTGCTGGGCACAGCTTTCCTCCCCTATCCTGCTCCAGTCCTCCCTCGGCGACCCTCACCCGCCTGTGTTTGCCAACGGCAGCCCCCGGGATGGTGTCCCACGAGCGGGAAAGGCAGGCACCTCGCCTCCCGGTGGACCCCGGCGCGCATGCTGGGTGGGTGGGCAGCTCTTGGCCAAGTCCCAGGAGAAGCGCTCCGAGGGAGAGCCGGCTGTTCGGCTGAGGGCAGCTCCCCCCGACAGTCCTGCGCTTGGGGCCGACTTGCCAGGGTCGAAAAAGGCGCCTGTTTCCCTGCCGCTGCCTCCTTCGCTCTTGGTCCTCGCAGCCTCAGACCACGCTCTCGCGCTCGCTTCGTCGGGCGCGCTCCTGTGTGCAGCGGCGACGGCGCTGCCGCTGCCGCTGCTGGATGCGGCGCGGCTGAATTGGCTCCTCAGCCCTGCCCTCAGCTCAGGCGGCGACGGGATACGTTGGCCGGCAAGGGAGAGATGGGCGAGGGAGCAGGGCACAGGGCCAGGGCCCCGAAGGACAGAGGCCTCCGAGGGCGGACGGTGCCAGAGAGGGCAAGGACGGGAGAGCTGCGAGTGCGAGCGCGCCCCCCAGATGTTGTGCCCAGTGCAGCCGGCCCCCCTTGCATCCCCACGCTACGCCACTGCAGGAAATAAACTGCCATAGGGGCCGGATTAAACCGACCAGCGGGCCGGATTGGACCTCCAAAACAGACTTTGGACATGCCTGCCCTAACCCCAACCCCAACCCCAACCCGAATCCCTAATCCCTAATCCTTAAATCTAACACTTCCCCTAAACCCTACACCCTCAACCCTAAACTTTAAGCCCTAAACCCTAACCCTGTAACCCAATGACCCTAATCCTAACCCTGGCCCCTTACCCCGACCCTTTAACCCTTTAACCCTATATCTATAGGGATTCCCCTAAAGGGAAACAGATCTATAACCCTAACGCTTATTCCCCTAAACTTTAAAAGCAGACTCTTTACAGGGCTGCAGAATTGGGGAAGCTATTTTGGACCAGCATAAGACCCAGGAGATTATTCTATTCTTACTTTCCCCACAAGTAAGATGCAACCAGGTAACCACAATGTGCCCTGGCAGACATGCAGGATTCTGTACAAGAGGTTGTTCTTTGTAGTGTGAAGGTTAGCACCCAATATGCCTCATTACATGAATGCACTCCCCCCTTCCACAGAGGAGTACTTAGGCACCCTTGACAAAGGATTCCTCTTCATCAGGAACCCAGAGCAGTGGAGGAACCACTCTGGGAGTGTTTGGATGGGTAGTCAGGCTCCTAGCCACTCTGAGCCAGAGTGAGGAGGCACATGTTTTTGCCACTCTTTCCCTGGATCTGCACTCTTGGTGGTGGCCAGCTTGGCTAACCCCAAGGTTACATCCCTGGCCCCTAGTCAGAAAAATTATACTGGGTAAATTTATCTCTTGTTTCTGTTTCTGGTTTTTTTTTTTTATAAAAAAATAGTATAGTTTAGAGAGAGGCCGTAATTTTCAGCCATCATACCTGCCAATCAAATAATACAAGGCTTCATTGGGTGGAATTCTAATTATGGGTGGAATTGTAATTATATTGGTTGTGCAATAAAATTGGGAAGAAATCCACTTAATCAAGCTTGATGGTTTCAGATACCTAGGGGAACAATATTGAGTAGTATGCATCACAGGGCATTCTTGTCACTCCAGTTAAAGGAGCCATTCTTGTCAACTTTCATGCATTGGAACTAAGTTTCAGTGAATACGAGTCTATTTCTTTGTTCTGATTTCACATCATCCAAAGTACATTAATAATCAACACATTCCATCCTTTGATAGCTACTCATTTGGTTTTAAAATCCCTTTTCGGACAGCACACTAAAATGGAGATGCTATCTGTCATTCGGTCTGTGACCGGACCCATAAATGGAATGTCATCATTGTGTTGCTGTCACAAGAAGGGAGCATTGAATGCTGATGAGATAATTGTTTTAAATGCCAATAGCTTCCGCTTTTGAAAGTAGCAGATTTGAGAACTAAATTCAGACTTAAAGAAGGCAATTCTTTTCTTGTGTTTCACTAACTTTTTATTTGCTGTCAGTTCACCCAAAAGGATGCAGATGTGAACAGCTTTGTTACTATAAATGCCCTTTGCTTTGCCTGCAGAAATAATTGCTTTTCTCCCAGAAATGGAGCTGAAAGTTGGAACATCTAGAAAGTCACTGTAGCCCCATTCAGAAGCAAAAGACTACGCCCAAGTGCTGGTGTATAATGCATGCTTCTCACTTGATGACTTCAGCCGCATCCAGTGGTGACTTGTATGTCTGAATGAGGCATTACAGCTCAAACACCACTACAAGAATTTGATGTGAATCAGCTCAAATACAATGCTTGTCACTGGAGCCCACACATTTAGGTGTGAGCCATTCACCCCTGAGTGATATATGTGTACTGTATATACAAATGGGACTTGGCCTAGAGGTATAATGATATGGTTTTTTTAAAAAAAATGTCGCTGATGTGCAGTGATATTGAAGTTCAGATTACATATGTATATAGTGCATGTACATGAATCACACAATTTTGGAAATGTTCACTACTTTTAAGAAATAATTCAAACAGGGGTTTGTTTATTTTGCAAGGTTTACAGACCACTTAACAACAACAACAACAACAACAACAACAACAACAACAACAACAACAATCCCTGTTTAGAACATAACCCTACATAGTTCTCAAATTTTGCTTTAGGAATTATTGGGTGGCAACAGTGGCCATTGTTCAAAAGACAACACAAGAATAAAGGGACCACACTATACTACACTCCGCATTTTACATTAATGGGTATAAAAGCCGCCTGGCCAAATGTCAACTACAAAACAAGGAGACAAAGAGTGAGGGATCGGCAAAGAAATGACAGAAGTGCACCTGATGCCAATATTTTGACTTCTTGTTCTATTGTTTTGTTATAATTTTTATATAATATTTTTTCTTTTCTCTTTATTTCTTGTAATATTTTTTCTTTTTTAAATTCTTTAACTTTCCTTAATTCTGCATTTTGTTGAATAAAATACCCACGCATTACGGCTTTTCCCGCATCCTAAACTATTAAGGGATCTACCTCGCCTTTATTATTCAATTCAAAATATTCCTTTAATGATTTTTTTGCTTCCTGAATTTTTTTGGTATTGTTTAACATGAAGACGTTTAGCCTCCAACTTCTTTCTTTTTGTTCATTTTTTAATTATAGGGTTATTGGGTTGTGGTCTGACAGGGTCTGAGAACCTATTTCTATCTTTTGAATTCATATTGATAATTCTTTTGGTATCCATATAGCATCTATTCTGCTCGCAGTTTGATGACATGCTGATATGTGTTTATATTCTTTTTTGATGGGGTTCTTATATCTCCATGCATCCAATAGATTTAAATTTTCCATTAATTCCATAATTTTTTTGGGTAATTTCATTCTATTTTTCCCTTTCCCCCCCTCCATTTTTATCCAATTCTGGATCAACAATTCCATTCATATCCCCTATTATTATTATTCCCCCCCCCATGGTTCATTAATTGTCCCTCCAAATTTTTCAAAAATGCCATCTTGCTCCCATTTGGGGCATATATACCCACCCAAACCCATTGTTCTCCTTCAATCATCATTTTTACCATTATACTTCTTCCCTCCCTGTCAGCCCATATGAATTCTGGATTCCATTTATTTTTGATATAAATTACAACTCCTCTCTTTTTTTTAACATCAGCCGCGATAAATTCTGTTCCTAATTTCTCATTTTTCAAGACCCTCACATGTTTTTTTATTTATGTGTGTCTCTTGGAGACAGATCACATCCCAGTTTTGTTTTTTTAATGTATGCCCCACCCCGTTCCTTTTTTAAATTATTATTTAAGCCATTCACGTTCCATGAAATTGTTCTTAAATTCATGTTTATTAAATGCTGTCTATAATTTTTTTAAAAAAAGTGATTAGTTTTAAAACACAACTGTACTTGATATCATATAACTATGCTAAACAGAATCAAGGAAATCAAATGTTCTAATTTTTCATTGTGCAGTGATCTAGATTATAACCTCTAGATATGAATTACAAATTTAGCGACATTATTTAATTTATATTATCAGTCTCTCATTCAGTCTTTTGCTTCTCCTTCTCCTTCTTCCTCTTCTTCTCCTTCTCCTTCTTGTTCTTCTCTACTGGAGTCTTCAATTTCTTCTTCATTCCTTGGAGAATGATCTTTGATCAGGGGCGTAGCCAGGATCAAAATTAGGGGGGGCAAGGGGCGGGGCCAAGGCACAGGGGGAGGGGCCACAGTGGGGCAAGGAAATCCATGGTCGTTCAGGGGCGAGGGGGCGCCAGGATCAGCCCAAAATCGGGCTGCTCCGACCCCCTCCTCCCCCTCTGCGATCGGCAGGGGCGAGGGGGCGCCAGGGTATCTTTTTCCCCATGAGAAGGAGCAACTATTTAATTCAATCAATACGAGGCATGGGTATTTCTGGCATGCAAAATTCTTGCAGCGCAAGGGGCTGGACTCCATGACCCTCCGAGGTCCCTTCCAACTAGACCATTCTAGGATTCCACGGAAGCGCAGGGTCTGGCCCATAAAGCCACCTCCTTCTCATGCCGGGTGCGACGTAAGAGGTCCCCACCTTACGCCTTTTGTTTCCAAACCTCTCAAATTATAAAAAGCACTAATAGGGATTTCTGAGGTAACACTAAACCTCTCCACTCTTCCCTATAGCCTTATTGTAGTCCCCCTATCCCTTGTGGGTTTTACAAATAAAATGAGAGTACTTTTCCAGCCCAAAGCTCTGGGGTGAATATGAGACTATTCTTAGTGTACACACCAGTAAGGGGTTCTTCTCACTTGAGCTTTCCCCACTGTGAAGCTTTCCTCCCTCCCGAGGAAACTTTGTGTCACCCTTGAACCAGTCTCCCTCTTCCTCCCCCTCTCAGTGCACTCAAGGGACAACAAACTATCCTTTCTGCCTGGGATAGGGGTTTTGTCCCTTTTAATGAGTATCCCCACCAGGTGAGCAATAGATACCTCTGCTGGAAAGATCACACCGACGGTAGTTTAAATGGCACTTTAACTTAACAATTAATGTCTTAAAATCTTAACGGTTGCATTCAAGTTTCATGTGTACAAGCATGTGGTTTCAATAGAACTGTTCTTGTTAATTATATAATTACAAACCTAACCAATTCCTCATCTACACCTGCTCTAGTAACCTTCTCCACAACCTCCCACACGCTCCCGCTCCCCAAACCCTCTCTCCTCAGAATCAACGGCTACCCATCCTCTTTAAACCCGTGGCTGTTCCCACCCTCATGGAATGGAATGCCGTCAATCAACTAAGAGGCTGTGTTTAACACTTAACACCCTGGAGTTCTACTCAAGCCAGCCCAATCCGTCACACCGGGCAGGCCAAAGGTGCACCACCTAGGCAAGCCCAGCATTTCCTCCGCCACCAACCGCGCCCCCCAGCTGACCTTCTGGACCCCAAGCACGCAAAGACGCGCACAAAGACGCACACAAAGACGCACGCAAAGACGCTCTCTACCCCCGCGGCCCCTGCGTTGCGCGCCAGCAACTTTCTCCTGTCGCCAGCAGCCCATTGCTCCGCCATGCTTCTCCGCCCTTCGCTTAGTCCCTCCCTTGCTGATCCCGGCATGCCCGCTTTCCCCTCTTTCCCCAGCACCCACCAGCTCCCCCCGCATCTCCCCGGGGTGCTTGGGGTTCGCTACCTGCTGTTTCCTGGCGCGCTGGGCGCCCGAGGCGACGGAGGACAAGGTGGCTACCGGGACACGGAGCTCCTTGCCACAGACCAGGAGGAGCCGCCCGCTCGCCAGCAGCATGGTCACCCCCCATGGCCAGCAGCTTTCCCTCCACCCGCCCCACAGCCAGCCGGCTAGAAGGGACGTCTCCCTTCTCCCTGGCTGGCTGTGGGGCGGGCGGAGGGAAAGCCAGCCAAACGCTGGGGCTTTCTCTCCACCCACACCACAGCCAGCCAGGGAGAAGGGAGACGGCACCGGGCGGCGGGGGGCAGTGGGGCAGGCTGGCCAGTGGCCCTGCTTCTAAGGGGGGCAACTGCCCCCTCCTGCCCCCTGCCTACGTCCATGTCTTTGATTGTCTTTGTTTTGTCTCCTCCCAACTCTTGGGCATAAGTTCTATAAAATCTATCCGCCACAACTGCAGCCGGAATATTATTAGCAAAGTATTGGAAGACACAGAAGATACCTACAGTGGAAGAATGGCAAATAAAGATGTTGGACTATATGGAACTTGCTGATCTGACCGGAAGACTACGCAGCCGAGGAGAGGAGAAGGTGGAAGAGGAATGGAAGAAATTTAGAATTTATTATTAAAAATATTGTAGAATTGATGTATGAGCAGAATTATAAGCGATTGTGAAGTTGCAGGTTAAGAAAATAAGTGAGATATAATGGAAAAAAAGGTTAGAATATTATAATGAGTTGTAAAATTGAGAAAAGGATGTTGTAATTGTAATTAGGTTTGGAAAATAAGATCTAGAATTTGCCAAGAATGTTATGCAATGAACCGCTAGAAGGGGGACTCGGGGAAGTCCCCTACTAAAATGAGGAAAAAATGGAACCTATATGTTGTAGTTTTTTAATCTTTTTCTCTTTTTTCCTCTTTTCCTCTTTTTGTCTTTTTTAATATGGATGTTATAATAATGTATAATTATATGGATGTTATTCTTTTCTTTTTATAAAATTTAATAAAAATTATTTTTTAAAAAGGATGCACTGGAACCATATCAGTGCATATGCATGTTGAAAGGGAGAAAATGAGAAAGAACCAGAAAGATCTTTTTTTCATTACATTAATTAATTAATTAATTTAATTGTTAGGATTTCAAAAACTCACACTAGCACATTTTAAAAAGGCACTCCTAAATCCTCCACAAAGAAGTATATTACAGGCAGAGAATTGATCAGTGACAGGAACTAGAAAACTGGGATGATTTGAGTACATGACCTGCTGTAATATTAATATACTGAAGCCAAAATAATGCATTACAGTATAACGTATTATTTACTGGATACAACTATTTTATAATAATTTAGGATTCTATGCAGATAACGAGCAATAATACATTCTGAAAACTATTATCCAGAATTATCTAAAACATTTTTCCTAGGCTGCAATTCCACCCACTTTTTAAATCCTCTCCAGTTTAAGCTGCAAATTGAGAGGAGCATTTTTCAAACACCAAAGTCCTTTCTATTTTTGGTCTATTTAAGCTCTTTAACCTGCTATACTGCTTTAATTCCAACCAATCAAAATAAGCTTGACTGACACAACCCAGTTTTGTTCAGGAGGCGGGTGGGAATGCAGCAGTTTATCAGAGAGAGAGAGAGAGAGAGAGAGGGAGGGAGAGAGAGAGAGAGAGAGAGAGAGAGAGAGAGGAAAAACAACACTACAATCATTGAAGGTTACTGCAGCAAGTTCGTATTCTTCAGTTCAACCAGTCTGTTTATGTTGAAGAATCTCCTTTTGGACAAATCTAAACATGGAGAAAATGGGGTCATAAAAAGTACATACCTTGTGCCACAGTATGTTGAATAAGGATCACCATTAGAATCACATATAGACAGGGTCTGCCAATGCTTTTTTGTATGAAGGAAGTCATTGGAAGTCATTGTATAGCCAAGCAAGAATCAATCCTGCTTTCTGATTAAGAAACCTGTGTGTGAAGGGAGAGAAACCAACTTCCAGGGAGCACTCAGGGCTGATTTCCTTCAGAATGGATAGGTTTGATCTACTTGCAGTCCATGGGACTCTCAAGAGTCTCCTCCAGCACCATAATTCAAAAGCATCAATTCTTCGGCGATCAGCCTTATTTATGGTCCAGCTCTCACTTCTGTACATCACTACTGGGAAAACCATAGCTTTAACTATACAGACCTTTGTTGGCAAGGTAATGTCTCTGCTTTTTAAGATGCTGTCATTGCTTTCCCCCCAAGAAGCAGGCGTCTTTTAATTTCGTGACTGCTGTCACCATCTGCCTTGTCATGGATCACTGCATTGTCGTGGCAAAGTTGCTTGAATAACTCAGATCAGAGAATCTATGAGCTATGCCGTGCAGGGCCACCCAAGATGGACAGGTCATAGTGGAGAGTTTTGACTAAACATGATCCACCTGGAGAAGGAACTGGCAAGCCACTCCAGTATCCCTGCCAAGAAAACTCCATGGACAAAGACAACAGGCATATAAAAGTTGTGGCTGAGGATTAGTTTTATTTTAGTATAATTTTTTTTTTTAGTTTCTGCTGTCTTACTGTTTGTATTTTGTTTTGAAGGGGAGAAGGCCAGGGCCTCAGCCAACAGAATGGCTGGGGCAGGTTCCATGGGGGGGGGGGATGCACTGGGATACCCGATCTCAGTGATCACGGGTAGGAGGAGGAGTTATGCTAAGGCCAGACCATGTCATTACTGAGGAGGCAGGTTTAATTGTTGTTTGAAGACTATGCCTGCCTCTGGGTGTGGTCTTGACCAGAAGGATACTGGAATCAGCAAAGGAGACCCACATGACCTGAAGGTGGTGCTGTGCAATGCCAGGCTGTCATCCATGATTTGATCATGGATGGAGAACTTGAGACTTGGTTGGATGAAGCAGATGGGCCTGTTCTTGCAGCTGCTTGTCCACCGGGTTTCTCTTACAGCAACCCAGGTCATATGGGTGGGGAGGGGGGGGGGTTGCAGTGATTTTTAGGAAGTCATGTGCATGTTCTGGAAGTTGGGCAATAGGGCCAGTATAGGATTCCTTTTGGTGTACCAACCTCCCTGCTGCACCAAGGATTCCCTGCCCAAGCTGCTTCAGGTTGTGGTGGATGTTCTCCTGGAGACACCTAGTTTGGTTCTCCTAGGGGATTTTAACATCCATGCTGACAAGGGGCCACTCAGGACTTTGTGGAAAGCATGGCCTCCATGGAGCTGTTCCTGAATAAGTTTGGCCCAACTCATAGTTGTGGACA
This sequence comes from Zootoca vivipara, assembly GCF_965207765.1. Classification (NCBI taxonomy): domain Eukaryota; kingdom Metazoa; phylum Chordata; class Lepidosauria; order Squamata; family Lacertidae; genus Zootoca; species Zootoca vivipara. The sequence goes on along the minus strand of NW_028291067.1, from coordinate 58,857 downwards.
TGCCTTAGACCTGATGTTTACCTCTATGGATGTGGGTGATCTGACACTAAGTAAAGGTGCCGCACAAGTCACTGAGAAAATACGGCCAAATTTAATTTAAAATTTCTTTGTCCCGGGGGCGCTGCCAACAGCCTATCCAAGTCTGCTTGCTGCAGGATGCAAACTTACTCTGGGGGAAGATGGCAAAACATTCCCACCCAGAGCATCACCAGCGCTACGGGAGAACCGTTACAGGTCACACTCAACCGCCCAGCTGCCCATCATCGCTGCAGAAGGACCCTCGCAGGTCACACTCGACTGCACCAAAGGAATAAAATCCTCTCAAAGCATTCCCAATCTGGACATCCAAGATACACTTGAAAAGGCAAGCGGCCGAGACCGCACCCCAGTCCAGACTCAGCGTGCTTGTCAGCCCCAGTGCACGATACTGCAGCAGACAATCCAATTCACAGTGCTGGTCCTATGAAAAACACAAGGAAATAACAGACAGGCATCAGCTCAGGCATTACTGCGACACTTCCTGACGTAACCCTTATCCGTGTCAAGCTTCTGAAGACCTGTATGCACAATCCTGTCCACTGACAGGCCCCCAGTGCCCAACCTTTGTAGCAGCCCTGCTTGGAGGGACAGAGGCATGTGCAGCGAAGGGCAAGCCGAAAGCAGAATAACAGTCACACCAGGTGAGCAATTAATGCCTGGCTAACGGGAAACCATATTATGTGCACTAGGAGTGTGCCAGTCCCCCCCCCCGCCCCCAAGGGATGAAGAGCCCACTATTGCAAGTATCCAAACCGGGCAAGGGCCCACCCCACCTGAGACCGGAAGCCTGATGATGGTACCCCTGCCCATTAGGTCCATCCTAGAGCTCCTGACTCTTTAACGGCAAGCTCCAAGGCAGTGGAGGAAAGTCCTGAAGCAATAAGCCCCCAGACTCTCAACCCTGTGCAGGCTCCGACACAATTACCCCAACCCTTAAGGCACCAAAATGCAATGGTATGTGAAGGGGGGGGGGTCCACCTTGAGTTTTAACCAGCAGACAATCTTAGCTTGTAGCGGATACTGCACAGAGGCCAAAATGACCAGCTTCCTGTCTGCCGTCCTGTGAGGTTGGAACCTATCCCAACCCTCCAAGGCCCTGCGCACAACAACTGTTGCAAGGGTCTCGGACTTGAAGCTTCACTATAACAGACATTGCAGCAGCTGAATTTTGATAGTCTCCTGATCACTGCCGATCTGCCGCAAGTAAGCCATGACTTACAGGACCTGCTCAGAAGAAGGGGCAAATACCTCTGGATGTCTGAGGACTGCTAGCTAAAGGCTAAGAGATCATTTCAGGCCGTCAATAAGACCTTAAGCTGAAAGGAGAATGGAAGCTATTCCCTGAAATTACTAATTATTGTCAAAGTGACACAGGTAAGCTGGAAATTACGGCAATAACTGAGGGTCCTGTGCCCAGGATCTGAGGCGCTTCCTCCGCAGACGGAAAGGAATGCCAGCCATATCATTAGAGGAGCCTAGTATAAAGCGAGCAGCAGCACAAGAAGTGTATAAAAGGCAGCGATATTCGCTGTAGCGTGAGGACTGCTATGCCAAAACACTCACCACTACCCGGTAGCACACCAAAAGCCGACTGCCAATCTCTGTGCTCCATGGTTCAAACGCGCACTGCTACTACAAAGGGAAAAAAACTAAGGAAAGTTATATCACATGATTATGGCACCGCCCCAGGGGCGAGGCCATGGCTTCGTATACCAGCAGCCCCCCTGAAATAAGCCCAAAGGTCAAGAACCAGTAGCTTCAGAGTGAACCTGAAGCACTGAGCCAGTTCAAGGCATAACGCCACTGTGACTACTATAGCATTAACATAGGAATAGTGACCAGAGTGTGGGGTCCACCTCGACGGACATTGGCAAGCGCACACCAAATAAAGAGACCTAGGGCCAAAGGTGCCAGGCCAGGTGAACGGAAGGGGCAACCTGGGGCAACCACTCTGCTACAAGATACAAATGACCCAGCCAGAGCAGATCTGACAAGCATCACTCGCTACCGAGGAAGTATTACAAAATAACTTCCATAGGCAAATGGAATGTTCGAGCATTGATGACCCCTTGGTTTCCTGATTGTGTTAAAGAGGGGTCATCAAGGATGCATATTTATAGACTTCCCCCAGAATGGAGTCGGTCGGGGGGCCTTAGTGATGCAATAAATTGTGGATCAGACAGAAGGCACAAGGGATGATACTAGGGACAATCCCAAAGGGGACAAATGAAATAAGGATAAAAGTAAATCAGTGGGATCCCGCCAAGGGCAAGAGGTATTAGAACAATTGCATATCAACCCCGGACCAGCCTGGGGAGGGAGATATGGGTTGCTGCAGGGGGCCCCAATTCTATCATAAGCAAGGGGGGGCCCTCTGCCGATACGACAAACAGCGTATGAATGATACCCAAGAGCACCTCCCACAAAGCTGTGTATATTTACAGGCCATGGCTGACAAGACCACTATTGCAGACCCCAAAATACTGCTGCCAAACCGACTTCCTGCATACCTGCTTCACTCACTGCTCTGCCTGTGAGTATTGGGGAGGACCGCTACCCCTGAAGCCCATTTTCCAGCTTGGGCCTGGGGGCAGGCCCCATACTCACCACCACAGCTATAAGGCTCCTAGGAGGCCTTGGGTGTTTGGGGTGGGAGGGAACTTTAGTTGTGTGTGGGAAGTTGTTTAATCTTGTTGTATTTGTAACTTTTACTATTTTTGGTTGTTTTTTAAATCGTTGTTTTTTGTGTTTTTTTACTTTCTTTTTTCTTCTGTATAGGTTTTAATTTGATTTTAAGGGGAGGGATCAGGGCTGTCTGGGAGTGGGTCCCAGCCAACAAAATGGCTGGGGCAGGTTCTACTGGGGGGGGGGGATGCACTGGGACAACCAATCTCCGTGATCACGGGTAGGAGTCAGAGTTATGCTAAGACCAGACCATGTCATTACCGAGGAGGCAGGCTTAGTTTTTGTTTGAGGACTATCCCTACCTCCGGGTCTGGTCTTGTCCAGATGGATACTGGAATCAGCAAGGGATACCCACATGACCTGAAAGTGCTGCTGTGCAATGCCAGGTCAATGATCCATAAGACCACTGCCATCTATGACTTGATCGTGGATGAAGGACTTGACCTGGCATGTGTAACAGAGACTTGGTTGGATGAGGCTGATGGGCCCGTTCTTGCCGCTGCTTGTCCACCAGGTTTCTCTTACGCACAGCAACCCAGGTCATGTGTGTGGGGAAGGGGGTTGAAGTGATTTTTAGGAAGTCATTAGTTTGCTCCAGGCGTCCTATTGGGAAGACCCAGTTTTCTGAGTGCATGTTCTGGAAGTTGGGCAATAGTGGCAGTATAGACAACCGTTCCAGCTGCTGTCTGGATTCAAGGTCTAATAATGGCTTCCTTAGGGACACCTCCTCCCATTGGCTAAACTGGGTCACAGCAGAAGGGCTCACTGGTATTCGTGTTCAGGTGGCTGAAGCTATTATAACCCATAACCCTCATGAATTTGCCCACCAGCCCTCTGGGGTGGAATTACCTTTTACATAGGTACCTCAGAAACACCTTTTACCACCCTTTTAAATGCACTGTTCACCTTTTACCATTTCAAAAGAGATCCCACCTCTTGTCTTACCCCCGAGCACACACACAGGAATATCTTAATACACATACGCCCATTCAATTGCTTAATTATTACCCCCCTGCCTTCCCAAGATCCTATCGCCTCAGTTCGGCGGGCCGTTATGCCACACAGCCGAGTTGGCGCACTATCACCTTGGTGCACTGTCGCCTTAATCCGGTGGGCTCTTATGCCACACAGCCGGGCGGGGTTGCTTTTGCTTACATTACACTTTGACACACAGAGAGGCAAAGAGAAAAGCATTTTAAGGAGAAAAGCATCCCAGGAATATTGGGGGGGGGGGCTAAGCCACACAGTCAGAATTATACAATGCAGGCAATACAAACTATAGGATCAGATTTAGCTCAATAATACAATTAGCAAATCTCTCCCTCCATTCCCACCTATAAGTTGGGGCCTTACCATTCGAGACACCATCTTATGCATCATATTTTGCAAACATTGCAAGAAGCAGGGGATACACAAGCAAATGAGCAGTAAAATTAGCAGAGAAACCATCCTAAATTGGGGAACCAGTCAATCAATCCAGACTTATCCCATACGTTCCAGATTTTAACCTGCATATGGGCGACTATCTGCTCTGGAGACCACTGATCTTTTCAGGGGCGTAGCCAGGATCAAAACTAGGGGGGGGGGCAAGCCATGGTCGTTCAGGGGCGGGGCCACAAAGTGGGAATGTGGGCGGGGCTACAGGGCCAGCTGGCCTGATGACATTGTGGTGGAGCAAGCGGCAGCAGCCGCGGCCACCTTGTGCTTCTGGGGCTGGCAGCGTTGGCGGCTACCCTGCTTGGCTGGAGAGGACGGGAGGGTCGGGCAGGCGAGAGGGGGTGACAGGGTGGGCGAGGGCGAGGCAAGGCACGGCCGCAGTCACGACGGCTCCAAGGCGTTGCTGCATATCAGCATAATATTTCAACCATGTTGTGGGTTCAAGCCCCACATTGGGGAAAAATTCCTGCATTGCAGGGGGTTGGACTAGATGACCCTTGTGGTCCCTTCCGACTACAATTCCATGATTCTATTGATATATTACCATAGCTGTCACAGTGGCCGGAGCGGGCTACTTCAGAGTAACGACTCTACACAGCTCTGCATTTTATTCTTTTATTGGTGCTGCGTATTTACAGTGCTGAAGTCATTGCTATATACACGGAGCTATGTGTTCAGTCGGGTTCAGAACCTCCGAATGGCTTTTGGCGCGTCTTTCTCCAACACAAAAGCCTCGGTAGACCCATCCTCTTTCCTCTCCTCTTTCTGTGCAATTCCGGAGTTGGGGGGATGGGTCTCCCCCCCTTATTTGCCCCTTCCTGTTCCACCTGAGACCCTGGCTCCGCTACCTTGCCTGAGCCTCGGACACGACTTCCTGCTTCCCCACTGGAATCGGAACTCTCTCTGCTTTCCCCTGTGCTCGGGGATGGGCTTGAACTCAGGAGGGGAGGGACTTCGCGATATCCCCTGTCCCTCACATCCACCCCCCTTCCAAGCTCCCCTTCTCCCCTCCCCAGGTCCCCCCCGGGTGTCGGTGACGACTGGAAGCCTAAGAACTCAGTACTTTCCGAGCCCGTTGGTGTGAACACCTCCCCCCAGTCTTGCGAGCCCCCCCCTTCCGCCTGGGAGGACTGGAATCCCAAAAAGTCTGTGGCGTCAGAGCTGGTGGGGGTAAAAATGTGCTGCCAGTCTGCTTCTTCCTCTGACTGAGTGGATCTCGGCGACGCCCATACTTCTTCCTCTGGTTCCTCAAACTCCGCTTCCCATCCCCATGGTGAACTGCTCTCCAGTACTTCCACCCTCTCCCCCTCCCCCTCCCTTTCCATGTGCCAGGGCTTGGGTCTGTGGGGAAAGAGGGCGTGAAATTCTTCCACCAAGAATTCCTCCTGTATCTGAGAGGCTGGGACCCACTCATTTTGGGATGGCGGGGCGTCCTCCCATGCCATGAGGTACTCCAGGCCCCCCACCCCTCTCCGTGAATCCAGGATGGCCGTGGCCTCATTGAGTTGCTCCCTGCCTTCCCTCTCCCCCCCTCCCTCGGGGGTTTGGTCGCTGTCTCGGAGCCTGCTGCTTGCCCTGTACGGCGACAGCAGCGATCTATGAAACACTGGATGCACCCTCATGTCCTCTGGTAGTGCCAATCTGAAGGCCACCGGATTGACCTGTTGCGTGACCGTGAAGGGGCCCAGCCGTCTGGGCGCCAGCTTTTTGCACCTCCCTCTAATGGGAAGGCCCTCCGAGGACAACCAAACCTTGTCCCCCACCCTGATGACCTCCCCTTATCGCCTGTGGCGATCTGCCCCCTTCTTGTACGCTTCCTTGGCCCTCTCCAAGTGCTCTCTGAGCTGTTGGTGCACCGTCTCTAGTTCCTCTGCCCAATCCTCTGCCCGTGGGCCCTCCTCCTCCTCCTCCCCCTCCCTCTCCGGGAAAGATCTGAGGTCGCGCCCATAATTGGCCTTAAAGGGCGACACCCCTGTGGAGACGTGCACTGCATTATTGTAGGCAAATTCCGCCAGTGGCAGGCGATCCACCCAGTCCGTTTGCCTCTGGCTGACGTAGCATCTCAGGTACTGCTGCAGAATGGCGTTGACCCTCTCCGCCTGTCCGTTAGTCTGCGGGTGTCTAGCCGTCGATAAGCTGACCTCCACCTGCAGGAGGTTCATGAGCCGCCTCCAGAACCTGGAAACAAATTGGCGGCCACGATCCGAAATAACCCTTAAAGGTAATCCATGCAGTCTGAAGACGTGGTCAACAAACAGTTTGGCTGTCTCTTCTGCAGAGACCGCCCTGGCACACGGTATAAAGTGGCACATTTTGGACATAAGGTCCACCACCACCAACACTGCGGTCTTGCCCCTGGATGCAGGCAGGTCCGTGATGAAGTCCATGGACACCACTTCCCACGGCCTGTGAGGTGTGGCTAAGGGCTCCAGCAATCCTGCTGGCGCTGCTCTGACTACCTTTGCCCGCTGGCAGGTGTCACAGCCCCGTACATAGTCTCTAACATCTTCCCGCACCCCTGGCCACCAGAAGTGTCTCATGACTAGGTGAGCGGTTTTGTCCCTTCCAAAATGACCCGCCGTCGGGTTGTCGTGCATCTGCTTGAGGATCTTACGTCTAAGCTGGGTGGTGGGCAGGTATAGTGCCCCCTTGTGGAAAAGCAGCCCCCTGCGTTCTGCAAAGTCTTTTGCCTGCACCCCCCCCTCGCAGCTCTCTGAAGATGCGGGTGGCAAACTCATCTGCTGCCGTCAGTGCTGTGAGTTCTGCCTCGCTCACCACTGCTGCTCCGCAGGACCATGCTGATGGGGGGAAAATGTGCCTGGGTGCTGGTGGCAACTCCTGCTCCATGTACTTTGGTTTGCGGGAGAGGGCATCTGCCCTGACGTTCTGCTCCCCCGGTATGTAGTGGATGGAGAAGTTGAAGTTCGAGAAGAACTCTGCCCACCGTATCTGCCGCTGGTTGAGCACCCTGGCTGTTCTCCAGAACTCCAGGTTCTTGTGGTCTGTGCACACCTGGATGGGGTGCTTGGCGCCCACCAGGAAGTGTCGCCAGTGCTGGAAAGCAGCGTGGATTGCAAGAAGTTCCCTATCAAACACCGTGTAGTTGCGTTCTGGCTGGGTCAGCTTCCTGGAGAAGAAGGCACAAGGTCTCCACTCTCTGTTGGCGTCCAGTTGCAACAGGATCGCTCCCAAAGCCCTGTCTGAAGCATCGGTCTCAACGCGTAGGGGCGCATCCTGCACCACGTGGAACAGGTGTTGGTCCGAAGCGAACACCCTCTTGAGGCTTTCGAACGCTGCTTGCGCCTCCTGTGTCCACCTGAACTTCTGCTTGCCTCTCAGGCAGTCCGTGATGGGAGCCGTAACCCGTGAGAAGTTCTTGATGAATTTCCTGTAGAAGTTGGCGAAGCCTAGGAGGCGTTGGGCATCTTTGCGCGTCCTGGGGCTGTGCCAGTCCAGGATGGCTTGTACCTTGTCCTTGTCCATCGCCAGCCCCTTGTCTGACAGTTTGTAGCCCAGGAAGTCTACTTCCCTGGTGTGAAACTTGCACTTCTCCAGCTTCACATACAGGTGGTTCTCCTTCAGGCGCTGCAACACCTCCCTGACATCCTTCACATGTTGCACTGGGTCGTTGGAATAGATAAGGATGTCATCCAGGAAGACCAAGCAGTTCTTGAAGAGGAGGGACCCCAGGACGTGGTGCATGAAGGCCTGGAAGCATGCTGAGCCCCCTTGCAACCCGAAGGGCATCACCAGATATTCAAAAGAGCCCAGGGGCGTGAACATCGTGGTTTTCCACTCATCGCCTTCCCGGATCCTGATTAAGTTGTACGCCCCCCTCAGGTCTAGCTTGGTGAAAATCTTGCCCCTGCGTGCCGCTGTCAGGAGATCGTCCACTCTGGGCATGGGGAAAGCCACTGGCTCTGTCACTGAATTCAGTCGTCTAAAATCCACCACAAGACGGCGCTGTTGCGTGTCTTTCTTGTCCACCCAGAAGACCGGGCTGCCCCCTGCTGCCTTGCTTTCTCTGATGAACCCCCGTTTGAGGTTCTTGTCTATAAACGCACGCAGATCCTCCAGCTCCTGATCTGACATGGCGTACAGCTTGGCTGGGGGTATCGTTGCCCCTGGCACCAGGTTGATCTGGCAGTCAAAAGACCTGTGTGGGGGCAGGTGGTCGGACTCCGCTTCGCTGAAGACCTCCTGCAGGTCCCAGTATGGTTTGGGTATCGCCTCACCCCCTTTGACGTGCATGGTGGCCACCGTGGCTATTGGAGGCCCCTCCCCTGGTTGGTGCTGCATGCAATGTTCCAGACAAAAGTCCGACCCAAACGTGATGCATCTCTGGTGCCAACTGATGGAGGGGTCGTGGCGCGCCAGCCAGCTCATGCCCAAGACGATGGGGGGGTCTGATATGGTGGTGACGTTGAATGCCAGTGTCTCAGAGTGCCTTCCCACCGTCATTCTCATGGGGGGGGGGGTTTGATGAGTGATGGCCCCTCCCAGCAGCTCCCTGCCGTCAATGGTGGCTACGTGCAAGGGAAAGTCCAGCTGCAGAAGCTGTATTTGGTGCTCTTCTGCAAAGTTTCTCGAGAAGAAGTTGGCAGATGCACCACTGTCAATTACGGCGAGGACTGTCAGGGGATAGCCATTTGGGAGCGTTAACGTCACTTCTAGAACCACTCCTGCTCTGGGAGGGGTGGGCTGGCTCTGCTCCGCGCTGTGCGGGTGGGCGGGCTGGGGCTGTTGTCTGCTGACTGCGCCTGGCTGCTGCCCCTTGTCTCCTGCAACCAGGCTTTCCCGTTTCCCTGCTGTGGTGCTGCGTCAGTGGGGGAGGGCACAACCGTTCCCGCCTTTCCTTGCCACTCTCTGCGATGTGGGCAGTCTCTGACGAGATGCTGGGGGGAGTTGCAGAGAAAGCAATTCCCGCCCCTTCCCTCCTTGCGTCTTGTTGCCGCTGGGGTTTGAAAAGCCCGCGCGCGCGCGCTATCAATTTGCATGGGTTCCTGGTCCTGGCTGGTCCCAGGCGTGGCTTGGAAGGGTTGTTGGGGGAGTGGCTTCTCCTGCGACCGTGGGAACCAAGCCCGCTTTGCGCGCGTTGCTTGCTTGTCGTTCCACCGGGATTCCTGTCTCACCCCCACCGCCAGAGCCGCTTTGCTCAGCTGATCCATATTACTGGGCTTTGGACCTCTCGAGAGCTCATCTTTCACATCCTCATTCAACCCCAGGTAGAACGCCGCTTCCATCGGAGGCGAGTGCAGTTCCCACCCCAGTCTGTGCACTAGCATGGTGAATCTCGCCCAATATTCGCGAACTGTCATTGTTCTTTGCCTTAAATTATGCAGTTCCTCCTTGGTCTGGTCCATATGACTATCGGACGCATACATAGTTTTTAAAGCCTCTAGAAATAGTTTGACATTCTTCATGCAAGGATTTTTTGTCGCGTTTAACGGTCTTAGCCACTCCCTGGCTGCCCCTGTAAGGTGTTCCACAATAAACGCTACCCTGTGCTCATCAGCAGGGAACTCATCATGGTGCAGCTCAAGAGCATACACGATCTCAGTCTCAAAGCCATGATATTCCCTCGGGTCTCCATTGAACTTGCTTACTAGGGTCCCCGCTCTCCTTCCTGGCAGCACTTGGAGTTGGGGGGCCCCTCCCGCCTTGTTTTTCTCAGCATCCAGCTTGTTTTGGAGCTCTACCGCCACCGCCCTTAATTGCTGCTCTTTTTCCTGAAGCGCTCTCACCTGTTCCGCAAGTTGTAGCCTGTCCTCCTGGACCTTCTTGGTTTCTTCTTTAGCTGCCTTTAATTCCCCCTGTGCCTGCAGCGCCAGTTGCTGCAGGTCCTGTTGGGCTTTCTCCGCGATCTGCCGCCATTTCTCCGCCTCTGACGCACTCATCCCGGCAACTCCAAAGTAGCCCAAAAAAAGATTCGGAGGTTGCTGTCACAGTGGCCGGAGCGGGCTACTTCAGAGTAACGACTCTACACAGCTCTGCATTTTATTCTTTTATTGGTGCTGCGTATTTACAGTGCTGAAGTCATTGCTATATACACGGAGCTATGTGTTCAGTCGGGTTCAGAACCTCCGAATGGCTTTTGGCGCGTCTTTCTCCAACACAAAAGCCTCGGTAGACCCATCCTCTTTCCTCTCCTCTTTCTGCACAATTCCGGAGTTGGGGGGATGGGTCTCCCCCCCCCTTATTTGCCCCTTCCTGTTCCACCTGAGACCCTGGCTCCGCTACCTTGCCTGAGCCTCGGACACGACTTCCTGCTTCCCCACTGGAATCGGAACTCTCTCTGCTTTCCCCTGTGCTCGGGGATGGGCTTGAACTCAGGAGGGGAGGGACTTCGCGATATCCCCTGTCCCTCACAATAGCATATGCATCATTCTGCTTTCTTGAATTGTCTTAGGCGTAGCAGCCAACTCCTAGAGGCCTAGGTGCCTCCCCCCCCCCAATTACTGGTAAGTACTGTATTTTTAAGAGTCATCCCCCCATGTTGATGGGCTTTCTATGTGGGGCTTATCTGCCCCCCCCCATATTTTATTAAGGATGGAAGAGGGAGGGAAGGAAGGAAGAAATAGAGAGAGGGATAACTCACATTTGTGGGTGCCTCTGGGTGACGCTGTGATGCTGGAACTCTGTAGCAAGAGGAAGATACCGGTACGCCTGTACAGGAGCCTTGCAAGCAGCTTTCTCTCTGCTTGATTTACAGCAGGCACGTCCAACAGGTAGATTGTGATCTACCAGTAGATCACTGGATGTCTGTGGTAGATCACTGACACCCCTAAAAAAAGCTCACCCAAAATTTTCCTCCTCCCTAAAAAAAGCTGAACTATGACCTGAAGCCCTAAACAAAAATGGGCCTCCCTCCCTCCTAAAATAAGCTCAACAAGTTTGACCTAAACCCAAAAAACAGGGCTTCCCTTCCTTAAAAAAACTCAACAGCTTTGACCTGAACCCCCCCAAAAGGGGGTAGATCACTCCCAGTTTTTAACTCTGTGAGTAGATCAGAGTCTCTTGGGAGATGGCCACCCCTGATTTAAAGTATACAGATGCAGGAGGAGGGGCAGACTGGAACACCACTGCTTTTTATTTTAACATCACTGTGTCTATCAAAGCTACAGCCCTCCCCCTTTTCTTATTCACTTCCTTTTAGCCTTGCAGAGCCACCTTAGTCAAATTGAATCCTCTGCACCCTCATTAAATCACCAATAGAACTTAATGCAATCCCTGAATGCTCATTAACAACTCCCACTGAAGAACAATAGGGTGAAGTGGTGGCTATCAAACCTTGCCTGAAGGGATATTCTGCTCCATTGTCTTAACTGCTTAAGTACCGGTAGCCACTTTGCTTTATTTATTTGATGTGTTTTTGTTACAGCTGTGTTCCCCCCCCCCGCAAGTGGAGAGCTGCTCTCACTAAAGTAAAGCCCTTTCCACTTTCCACTCCAGTTTTTGGAGGGGGAAAGTGCTGGTTATGGTCTGTAAAATACAATAATTTTTTGCTTCTTGGGGGGCAGCTGCCCCCTCCTGCCCCCCTGCCTACACCCATGGATCTTTTCCCCACTGCTGAGAGCTTTCCCCCTGCAGGAATCAATCAGGATGTTTATTCGGCTTTACGCCCATCATAAAACACAACACAACAAAATAAATCAAATAAAACAGCGGACTCGTTCAAGCCACAAATAATATAACACAATTCACAGCTCACAAGGACAAATATTAACAATTAAAAAGAAAAGTTTAAGATTATGATTAAAAATTTAGGCACTACACTAAAATCAATATCTGATGTCATTATAGAAAATTCTTAAAACTATAAATAATCTGCTAACATTCCATTCCGTCTCTTGTACAAGAGGACTGCTGTTAGGAATTTAGCAACCTGTAGAGTAATATAAGGATCCACATCTTGAAGAACCCAGGCAAGCTGTAGGTCAACTGGTTTGTCAGCCATAGGCTGGATTATGGAATTTAGTATACTAGCACGAGCCGAACTGTACATAGGGCAGATAAACATAACATGATGTAGAGATTCAGATGTTTTAATTTCACAAGCACACATTGAAGAGACTTGGCCCTTAGTAAATCTATGTCTCGGCACGTTTGTTGGAAAAACATTAAACCTAGCTTTAATGAAGGCATATCGGTGAGACGCGGCCGTAAGCAATGTTAAATAGGATGGAGCATGGTAGATAGGGGTTATGCCGAAATTTAACGGCGAGCATACTCCACCACCAGCTAAGAAGTTTTGGTATAGCTCCGCATCATCCAGCCTTTGATTTATACACCTTTTTGCCGCATTTAGATCCAGTTTGAGCAATTCAGTGGGCGAGATCTCATAGGACAGCAATTTGGCATGGATTTTTCCTGACCACAAATTTGTGAAGTCATCCTGCCACATGCATTGAATGAGATAGTGGTTCGGGAGTTTATGCTATAAGGATATCCAATAAATCAAAACTCGCCTCCATAAAACTAACTCCACTGAGGGGATCTTCATTTCTAAGCGAATAGCCGCATTACTTACGCATGTTGGTAATTTTAGAAGTCAGCGTAAGAATTGGCTTTGAAGCGACTCTAAAGGTAAGAGATTAGCAAAGGCCGCCCATAAAGGGGCAGCATAGGCCATTGTAGCCAACACTTTAATGCTATACACCACGGGTGTCAAACACAAGGCCCGGGGGCCAAATCTGGCCCGCCAGACCTCGTCATGTGGCCCGCCGAGCGCCCCAGCCAGCGGGACCCAGCAGCGGGACCTTGCTGCTGAAGCGCCGTGCCGACAAAGCGCTGACAAACAGCTGGGGGCGGGGGGGGGGGGTAGAAAGGCGGCCGGAGCAGCGCCACACGGAGAGTCCCGAGCCTCTGCGACGCAGCAGTGCTCTGTAGCACTTTGAATCCTCCTCCTGCCACGGCTCGGCGCCTGGAAACGGCTGCTGCTGCTGCTGCTGCTGCTGCTGCTGAAGTACAGACAAAGCACCCAGCAGCGCCGCGTGGAGGAGGAGGAGGATTCAAAGTGCTACAGAGCACTGCTGCGTCCCAGAGGCTCAGGACTCTCCGCACGGCGCTGCCGGGCACCGACCCAGCAAGCCTCCTCCTCCTCCTCCTCTTGCCTCACCTCCTCCTCCTCCTGCCGCGGCTCAGCCTCACGAACGTGCAACTCTGAGGCTTTACGCACTTCTCCTAAAACGGACACCCGCTGCCTCACGCTGCACAGTAAATGCTTTTTGCCCCTGGGTCCCTTCGCGCTCTTTTCTGGCGCTGAATCAAGGCGGCGACCCCCCCCTTCCCTTTCTTCCTCTCTCTCGTTCTTATTCTTTCTTTCCCTCTCCTTCCTTCCTTCTTTATCTCTGTCTTCTCTCCCTCTTTCTTTTTCTTTCCTTCTTTATTCCTTCTTTCCTACTCTTCTTTCTCTCACCTCTTTCCTTCCTCTCTCCCTCCTGCTCCCTCTTTTCTTCCTTCCTTCCTTCCTTCCTTCCTTCCTTCCTTCCTTCCTTTCTTCCTTCCTTCCGTCCTTCCCATCTTTCTTCCTCTCCCTCATTCTTATTCTTTCTTTCCCTCTACTTCCTTCCTTATTTCTCCCTTTTCGTCTTCTCTCCCTCTTTCTTTTTCTTTCCTTTATTCCCTTCCTTATTTCCTACTCTTCTTTCTCTCCCCTCTTTCCTTCCTTCCTCTCTCCCTCCCACTCCCTCTTTTCTTCCTCCCTCCCCTCCCCTCTCCCTCTCCTCAGAAACATAGGATGCTGCTTTATACTTCTGGCCCTTAAACCCTGGAACCAGGAGAGCAGCTCCAGTGAGTCAACCTCAGCCAGTTCCTTTGGTGAAGGGTGGTGGCTCACTGGCAGAACATCTGTCCTGCATGCAGAAGGACCCCAGCATCTCCAGGTACTAGTAGCTCTGCAAAGGTCCTGCATGAAACCCTAGCGAGCCTCCACCACCCAGTGCAGTTACCAAAAATCATTTTTCAATAAATTGTACAATAATTGTACATTTGAATATCTACTTGCCATTATTCTGACTATGTTTCTGCTTTCAGAGCTAGTTATTACTTACATTATTACAAAAAACAGTAATAATTGAATGCAGTGACAATAATTTATGATAATAAAGAGTGGACACATAGTCCTACAGATAGAACCGGCCCTTTGAGGGTGACCAAACTGCTGATGCGGCCCCCGATGAATTTGAGTTTGACACCCCTGCTATACACTTTCAAGGCCGCAGGGATGAATAGGGCCCCCTCAGAATAGAAAAAACGGAGGAGGGAGTGCGATAGGGCTTTTGTCTTGTTTTGAAGGTATTCAACTTGCGCTTTCCACCCTAAATTGTATTGAAAATAAATTCCTAAATATTTAAATTTATGTACTTGTTCTATTTTCGTGCCCTCCAGTTCCCATGTATAAAGTTTTCGACTCCTTGAAAATATCAGTACTTTGGACTTGGTGTGGTTGATAGACAGATGATTAAGATGGCAATAAGTCGCAAAAATCTTTAGTGCCCTCCTTAAACCCACTCTGGAGTAAGAGAGTAGCACCGCATCATCTGCATAGAGAAGTAAAGGACAACGATAATCTGCTATACGAGGGGCGTGGATAAATTTTTGTGAGTCGGCTAATGGGTTCCTCATATCGCTGATAAATAAGTTAAAAAGAAGTGGCGCTAAAATACAGCCCTGGCGTACTCCCTTATTTACTGGCACTGGGTTCGTTAGGTCTCCAGCAGGGGTTAATCTCACCCTGGCCACGGACCCGGCATGAAGTTGGGAGATAAGCCACATAAGCCTTCTATCTATTCCCCAACAGGCAAGTTTATCCCATAGTAATTTCCTCGGAATACTATCAAACGCAGCTTTCAAATCTATGAAAGCTGTGCAAAGTTGGCCCCGTCGAGGTGTCGAGTATTTCCGGGCTAAGTGATAAAGAATAATTGCCTGATCTGTTGTGGATCGGTTTAGTCTAAATCCAGCTTGCTCGTGCCCAATCAGGTCAGCCTCGATTGACCACTTCATCAACCTTGCCAGCAAAAAACGGGCATATATTTTCCCAATGGACGATAGCAGACTGATATTTCGGTAGTTCCCTGGGTCACCGGGGGGGGGGGCTTTTTTGTATATAGGAATTATAATGGCCTCCTTCCACGCTCCTGGTATTAAGCCCATGGCATTTATTGCGTCGAAGGTTTTAGCTAAAATCCCTGCCCACCATGCAGAATGTAGCTTTATAGCCTCAACAAGGGCCTTACCAGTTTTCAGCTATCAATTCTAGGATTTCAGCAGGGTCGGTGTTAGGCCAGACAGGAAGGGGATTAGAAGGTCTCCAGTGAGTGGCTGGAGCTTCTGCCACTGCGAAATATTTTCTCAGGAACTGCTCCCACGTTGGGGCCGGGATCACCGTTAAGGGATATTTCCTGTTTCTTCCCTTTATTAAGGACCAAAATTTCTGGGAGTTATGAGATTTTGAGGCAGAAATTTCCCCCTGCAACTGCTGCTATGTCAGCTGATCATTTTCCTCTCAGGGGGTGTGGTGGCAAGCGACTCATAAACCCATATAGGGGGAATTAGCCAGGCAGGGTAGCAGGTACCATAGATACCATACCATCCTCTTGGTAGGACATGGTAGGCTTTAGTACCGCAGGCTCAATATGCCTTTATGTCTTCATGCTGTAATACTGGTGGTGCTATGCACACTCCCCTCTTCCACTTCCCAAATCAGGGAGTTAAGGCTGTGGGTGATGCCCTGTTTATGGGTTGGGTCCGAGCTTTTTAGCTTTTTGGGTTTTAAGCAGGAGGTGTCAGAAAAGTTACCACAGGGTCTTCTTTCCCCGAGCATGGTGGTGGCATTGTACGTCTGGTTACACTTAGATTGCCCTCCAAATGTTCCAAATACTGGGCATCCACAGGCTCCAAAGTGCAGGCTGTGCAGTTGGTTTGGTTAGCTGAATGCGCCACCATTTCTGCCATTTGTAGCCACTTGTTATAGGTGTCATAGGCTCCTCACTCTCTCATTAACTGTTTGGTTACTGTGAGCGAGGTCGGCACACAAATAGCTAGTGGGAGCATTAGGGTCAGGATTAATAACACCAGGGGCAGCTGGTAGCCGCGGACATGCCTTGGACCTGGTGTTCACCTCTATGGATGTTGGCGATCTGACATTAAGTAAAAGTGAAACTAAAGAAGTGCCATGGTCAGATCAATTCCAGGTGCAACTGGACCTGGAAGGGAGGTGGGACTGAGTCAGATGGTCTGCCCCTGCCACTTAATGGATCCAAATGGTTTCCAGAGAGCGGTAGCGGATGTTTTATCCCTTGTTGATGGCCTTTCAGCTGATTTCCTGGTGGCCTGCTGGAATGTGGAGTTAACCAGGGCTATTGACTGCTTGGCTCCGAAGCGCCCTCTCCGATTGCATGAAGCCCAGACAGTCCTGTGGTTCTCCACTGATCTGAGGGGAATGAAACAATCTCTGAGACGGCTAGAGCGTCGGTGGCTGATAACTCGTTATGAAGCTAACCGGACACGGGTTAGAGCTCAATGTTGCGCCTACCAAGTGGTGGTAGCGACGGCGAAGAAGACTTTCTTCACCGCCTCTATTGCATCTGCAGAAAACAGCAGCAGGAGACTCTTTCAGGTGGTTTGCAATTTGGCGGAGCCACCTGCTCCATCAGGGCCCAGTATGGGCCACATGATCTCCTGCAATGATTTTGCAAAGTTTTTTTGCAGATAAAGTCACTCAGATTCGGGTAGACTCCACCATGGGAGCAGGGCTGGGGCGGGAGAGTGCCAGAGTCCTGTCTAGTCAAGTTGCGTGGGATCAATTCCAATCTGTTACCTCCAAGGATGTGGACAGGCTTCTTGGACGAGTGAAACCAGCCACCTGTCTTCTTGACCCTTGCCCATCCTGGCTTATAAAAGCTTCATGGGGTGGTGAATGCCTCTCTCTGTGAGGGAACCTTCCCAGACCCGTTGAAAGAGGTGGTTATTAAACCTCTCCTTAAAAAACCATCTTTAGATGCGGCCAATATGGCCAACTATCGCCCAGTCTCAAATCTTCCATTCTTGGGCAAGGTGATTGAGCGAGTGGTTGCTGAACAACTCCAGGCTTGCCTGGAAGAAGCGGACCAGTCGGGATTCAGGCCTCATCATGGGACTGAAACTGCCTTGGTCGCATTGGTCGATGATCTCTGGCAGGCTAGGGACAAATGTGAGAGCTGTTTCCTACTTCTGCTGGATCTCTCAGCGGCTTTTGACACCATCAACCATAACATCCTTCTGGACCGCCTAGAGGGGTTGGGAGCTGGGGGCACTGTCATGCAGTGGTTCCGCTCCTTCCTCCTGGGCTGTGTTCAGAAAGTGGTGGGGGGGTGAGTGTTCAGACCCCTGGGCCCTCTTGTGGGGTGCCTCAGGGTTCTGTCCTCTCCCCCATGCTTTTTAACATCTACATGCAGCCACTGGGAGAGATCATCAGGGGGTTTGGGCTGGGTGTTCATCAGTATGCGGATGAAACCCAGCTCTACCTCTCTTTCAAATCAGAACCAGAGAAGGCGGTGAAGGTCTTGTGTGAGTGTCTGGAGGCGGTTGGAGGGTCGATGGCAGCTAACATTGAGATTGAATCCTGACAAGACAGAAGTACTGTTCTTGGGGGATAGGAGGCGGGCAGGTGTGGAGGACTCCCTGGATGGGGTAACTGTGCCCCTGAAGGACCAGGTGTGCAGCCTGGGAGTCATTTTGGACTCACAGCTGTCCATGGAGGCGCAGGTCAATTCTGTCTCCAGGGCAGCTGTTTACCAGCTCCACCTGGTACCTACCTGCCTGCAGACTGTCTCGCCAGAGTGGTGCATGCTCTGGTTATCTCCCGCTTGGACTACTGCAATGTGCTTTACGTGGGGCTACCTTTGAAGGTGACCCGGAAACTGCAATTAATCCAGAATGCGGCGGCTAGACTGGTGACTGGGAGCAGCCGCTGAGACCATGTAACCTGTGAAGAGATCCAGGATTTAAAACTTCAAAGCCATATTGAGAGTATCTGGGTCAAAATTAAGGGAGAGAAAAATAACAGTGATCTCATTTTGTACATTGCATATTACTAGCTAAAATCCAAACAAAGAAGCAAAGCAATATCCAGTCCAAACAATTTAAATGACCAGTTTGATTGTTCACAGAGAGGAGGAAGCAAAAGACATTTGGTTTCTTGGCAGGGCTGATAGAATGGACCCTGCTATACAACTTCGACCACAGCCTGGTGTGGATATTCAGAAAGTAGATCACTGGCCAGTTTCTTCCTTTGTCTTAATGGCAGCTGGAATTCTTGCAAATAATGGTGGACAAGCTGGACTTTGTCCTGCTATTGCAAGATTCTTCTTTCTTCTTTGGTGATCACTCGTAGCCGAGTAAGATTGTCTTCCATAGTTTTAATGTAGCCTTCTTGGCTTAATAAGGGTCCTTTAAGTTGTGCCCAGGCAGGGACAGAGACAGTCAATAACGACACCGAGGGTTGAATCCAGAGAAAGAGTTTAATCTCTATATAGAGAGACTCTTGGTGATCACCTTCACGACAAGAGTAAAGAAAGGCAAATTTGCAAAGATTATTATACACTTCTTGGGCTCCTTCCCCCCTCCTCAGGAATCCACTCTGTAAGAGTGCGCACGCAAGAGGGTCATAGGTTACAAATACATATATGGATCTTCCTGTGTCCTGTCCTTCTCATAAACACATGCATATATGGATCTTCCATGTGTTCTCATAAACACATGCTGACTCAACAAAGCCTTCAGCCTTCAGTAAGGCTAATTTGTGCATCAAGCTAGCAACTTCCAGCGTCAGGCTGGAAGTGCATCTGCTGATAAGCCCCTCTATGCCTCTTGTTCTGTCTTCCAGACAAGGCCAGCTATTTGGCCTTGATAGCAAGCTGTCTCACTGTTCCTTTTGCTTACATTACACTTTGACACACAGAGAGGCAAAGAGGAAAGCATTTTAAGGAGAAAAGCACCCCAGGAATAGGGGGGGGGCTAAGCCACACAGTCAGAATTATACAATGCAGGCAATGCAAACTATAGGATCAGATTTAGCTCAATAATACAATTAGCATATCTCTCCCTCCATTAACAATGAGTCTGTAATTGACTGTGGAGGCCAATTCTGGATCCACATGGTCTTCCACAGAGGTGACATTGGATCGCGGGCGGGAGTTGATCATGGTGTGTATTTGCCAAGTGTGCTTTCCCCTTAGCACATTTCTCCCTAGCCTTCTGAGTTCGAGTGTCTTCAAAGTCCATGACACCTTTGGTAAAGGCTGTTCTCCAGCTGGAGTGCTCGCAGGCTGGTGTTTCCCAGTTGTTGGTGTTTATACTACATTTTTAAAGATTTGCGTTGATACACTCTTTTGTTGACCTCCAGCACTACGCTCTCCATTTTAAAGTTCTGAACAGAGTAGTTGCTTTGGAAGACAATCATCAGGCATCCGTACAACATGACCAGTCCAACGAAGTTGATGTTGAAGAATCATTGCTTCAACACTGGTGATGTTTGCTTCTTCCAGTACACTGATATTAGTTTGCTTGTCTTCCCAAGTGATGTGCAAGATTTTTCGGAGACACAGTTGATGGAATATTTTGAAAAGTTGGAGATGGCGTTTGTAAGTGGTCCATGTTTCACAAGCATACAGTAAGGTTGGTAGTACAATAGCTTTGTAAACAAGCATTTTGGTTTCTGTAATGGTTCTGGTTGCTTTCTCACAAGTAATGCGCTCCAACTCCAAGTCCCGAGTCAGAATCTCCCCCCTATGCTGCTGGGGTGATGGGGCTGGTGGAGCACTCCCCCCCCCCCGAGCTGCTCAGCTGTCGAGCTGGAGCTGTCTCCCCTGCAGCTTCCCCTTCCTCCATAGCTGCCAAGTCTCCCACTGAAAAATGCGGGATGAGCAGCGGCGCGGCACTGGAAGTCGCTTCTACGCAACTTCCGGACATGCGTAGAAGCGACTTAGGGTGCTGCTCCGCCCATGACTGGGCACTGAAAATCGGGCAGAGCGGCACCGGAAGTCACTTCTACACATGTCCGGAAGTTGCGGAAGTTGCGCACCACCACTCTACCCATGTCTGGGCATCGGAAATCGGGCGGCGCCAGCACTCAAAATGGAGACTCCCTGGCAGGTAGGAAATCCAAGGGATTTCCGGGATTTTTTTTCAGTTCAGGAGACCAGCAGGAAACAGATTAAAATCCGGGGGTTTCCCATGAAAACTGGGAGACTTGGCAGCTATGCCTTCCTCAGCACTCTGGTCTGATATGCTGAACCTCCCCCCCCGACACCTTGCACTCTCAGCATCCTTAAGCTCCCACTTCACTTCCTCTGGCTCAGCACCACGTTCCAAGGGATGTGGCAAGGCGCTAACATCCTGGGCTGCTTCCACCTCACAGAGCCCTGGTCCCACCTTCCCGGGTTCTCTGCTGACCCCTGGTGGTCCCCTGACACCCACTCCCTCCCTGAAGGCCCCTCCCTCTGGGTGGTTGCTCCGCAGGGTGGGCATGACAGGAAAAAACCCAAAACCCTCCTCCTCGCTGTCGGTGCTCCCTCAGAACCCCCACCCCACCCCAGGGAGGACTGGAAACCCAGAAAATCCGTTGTGTCCTCATCTGTCGATGAGAACACGACTCTGAAATTCCAATATGCCAGAATCCATGCGTTTTCTGACTCTGAAGCCCCCGCCCAAGCCACCAAAACTGCAACTGATTCCCCTGCCACCTGGAGTCTAGAATCTCTGTTACTTCATTCAGAAACTCCCCCTAATCTCTGTGAGGGACTGTCCTGTTCTGCTCCCTGGCACCTATGGGGTTCAGGAAATGGGGACAGCAGAGACCTGTCAAAAACGGGGTGCATTCTCATGGTATCAGGTAGTTTGCTCCAGCACTTCAAAGGGCCCCAGCCATCTCTGTTCCAGTTTTTTACACCTGCCCCATTGAGGAAGTCCCCGGGAAGAGAGCCACACCTTGTCCCCCACCCTGCTCGGCTTAGAATCATAGAATAAGAGAATCATAGAGTTGGAAGAGAACACAAGGGCCATCCAGTCCAACCCCCTGCCAAGCAGGAAACACCATCAAAGCATTCTTGACATATGCCTGTCAAGCCTCTGCTTAAAGACCTCCAAAGAAGGAGACTCCACCACACTCCTCCTCTGGACATGTTCCAGCTTGTCTGTATCCTTCTTGAACTGTGGTGCCCAGAACTGGACACCAGAGCAGAATACAGTGGTACTATTACTTCCCTTGATCTAGATGCTATACTCCTATTGATGCAGCCCAGAATTGCATTGGCTTTTTTAAGCTGCTGCATCACACTGTTGACTCATGTCAAGTTTGTGGTCTACCAAGACTCCTAGATCCTTTTCACATGTACTGCTCTCAAGCCAGGTGTCACCCATCCTGTATTTGTGCCTTTCATTTTTTTTGCCCAAGTGTAGTACTTTACATTTCTCCTTGTTAAAATTCATCTTGTTTGCTTTGGCCCAGTTGTCTAATCTGTTAAGGTCATTTTGAAGTGTGATCCTATCCTCTGGGGTATTAGCCACCCCTCCCAATTTGGTGTCATCTGCAAACCTGCATAGGATGCCCTCAAGCCCATCATCCAAGTCATTGATAAAGATGTTGAATAAGAGTGGGCCCAAGACAGAACCCTGTGGCACCCCACTAGTCACTACTCTCCAGGATGAGGAGGAGCCATTGATGAGCACCCTTTGGGTTCGGTCAGCCAGCCAGTTACAAATCCACTGAATGGTAGCATTGTCTAGCCCGCATTTTACCAGCTTCTTTACAAGAATATCATGGGGCACCTTGTCAAAGGCCTTGCTGAAATCAAGATAGGCTACATCCACAGCATTCCCTTCATCTACCAGGCTTGTAATTCTGTCAAAAAATGAGATCAGATTAGTCTGACATGACCTATTTTTCAGATACCCCTGCTGACTTTTAGTGATCACAGCGTTCCTTTCTAGGTTCTCACAGGTGCGCATCTAGCCAGGCTTCCTCTGGCTCAGCACCATTTTCTAAGGGATGTGGCAAGGCACTAACATCCTGGGCTGCTTCCATCTCAGAGAGCCTTGGTCCCACCTTCCTGGGTTCTCCGCTGACCCCTGGTGGTCCCCTGACAGTTTCCCTGCGAATGTCCCGGTCCTCAAACACTCTGCACTTCAGTCGGGAGAAAGCCGCACTCGCAGAGCTCAGGTGATGCTGGATTTCCACATCAGTGTTGGCCCTTGTGGAAAGATAACTGCCTAGGTAGTAGAAGTTATTGACATTTTCCAATGTTACACCATTGAGTTGGATTTGTGGCCCTGCAGGGGGGTTATTTCATATTTGTTGGTGAAGCACTTTGGTTTTTTGGATGTTGAGCGACGGGCCAAGCTTTTCGTAAGCTTCTGCGAAGATATTTAGGGTGGTTTGGAGGTCATCCTCTGAGCGTGCGCACACTACGTTGTCATCAGCATACTGAAGCTCTATGACGGAAGTTACAGTAACCTTACTTTTTGCTTTCAGCCTTCTCAGATTGAAGAGCTTTCCATCTGTTTGATATATGATTTCTACTCCGGTGGGGAGTTTCCCGTCGACAAAGTGTAGGATTATGGCAATGAAAATAATGAATAGAGTTGGGGCAATAACACAACCCTGTTTAACACCTGATCCCACTTTGAATGGTTCACTTTGAGAGCCGTTGTTATCTGCGATTGTTGCTGTCATATTATCATGGAGGAGCCAAATGATGTTTACAAATTTATCTGGGCAGCCAATTTTCAGAACAGTCCACAGGGCATTACTATTTACAGTGTCAAAAGCCTTAGTCAGGTCGAGAAATGCCATATACAGGGTTTGGTTTTGCTCTCTGCATTTTTCCTGAAGCTGTCGAGCGGTGAAAATCATGTCCACTGTCCCCCTAGAATGCCGAAAACCATTTTGGGATTCAGGAAGGGTCACCTCAAATATTGTTAAGAGAAGGTTTGCTAAGATCCTTGCAAGAATTTTGCCAGCCGCAGCTAATAGAGAGATGCCTTGATAGTTTCCGTGATCAGTTCTGTCACCTTTTAAAAAGAGATTGATAATTTTGGCATCCATAAAGTCTGCTAGGATTGCTTCTCTTTCCCAGATTTTTTTGATGAGCTTGTGAAGTTGTTGTGTAAGTTTGATTCCACCCACTTTGAAGATTAATCTTATACAAGCAACTCCCCATTTGCAGACGACCACTGATGTATGAGACATTTTTGGCACCGGAAGGCAGTGGAACAGGGAAGCACTGGAACGGGGCAGCCTTACATGCGTCCCATCACACACAAATGGGGAGTTGCCTGTATTTTTAAGCAGGCAACTCCCCATATAACCAGGATTACTTAACACAGGTTAGCTATTTTTTGTTGGCATCCATCTGTCTCGAGGGAAGGAAGTCAAGCTGCTGCATTAGCAGCACCAAAGTGTTCTCCCCTTGGTGGACTAGCTGCTTTCTAGTTAAAATTCAATTCAATTTCAACACCTTTATTGGCATATATATAAAATATAAAAACAAAGACAAAACATATAAAACATATAGGACATTAGTATAAATAGTAACTCTACATCATACAGAAATAATGGTGAGCAGGAGGAGGAAGAGGCACACAAGGGATCCTCAGCTATCATTGTTGAAGGCTAGATGTACTGATTTTAATTACATAAATTCTGGACAAGTAGTGGGCCATAATTCTGGTAATTTTGGGGAAGTCATCCCTCAGCAAGAGCTGGACCACTGTTTCCTTGTTGGGGAGGGTTCCAGGTCTCATAAAGGATAAGAGGGGGCCAAAATAAAAGAAATTAGAAAGGGGACAGTCCAGAATCATGTGAGCCATAGAGTCTACCTCTTTCTGGCCACAAGGGCATAATCTATTCCAGTAGGGGATGCCTTTGAGTCTTCCGGCTAACACAGAGGATGGAAAAGCATTTAGACGGGCCAACATAAATACTCTGCGATAAAAAGGAGATACCAGGTCATATAAATAATTAGGTATCAATCCTTGGTGCGGCGGCAGCCCCAGGAAGGCAGGCGAGCATACTAGAGGTTGGGCAGGATGAAGTTTCTGGAATTCAATATCAAGCAGTCTCTGCTTAATAAGAGTAAAGATATATGAATCCTCATATGTCAGGAGGGAATCCACGGAAAGGCCTAGTTGCCTAAGTTTGTTGGAAATATTAGAGAACCATGTAAAGCTGTGGCTATCTTTCAGAAGATAGGATATCAGGCTATCTGGATCGGTATTCAAGAAGGTGTTGGCCCAATTCTGCACAGATAGCCAGGTATGGCACACATTTTGGTACTCCAAGGATTTGCCGAAAGAAGGATGATTGGACTCCTTCTACTTTGTTGTTAAAGCTGGATATCCATAAGGGGATCCCGTATAGAAGCTGGGAGGCGGATTTTGCCTTATAGGCAGCAATTGCTGCAGGTACAAATTGATTCCCACCAAGAAAATGAAAGCGCTTGATTTGTGCAACCGAGCATCTTGCTAAATTAATTGTTCTGTTGCGATGGGTCACCCATTTTAAGTTATAGTGAAAGGTGACACCCAAGTATTTATAGCATTTAACTTGCTCCATTTTTTGGGTTCCAATCGACCAATTGAATGGACACCAACTTTTAGAAAAAACAAGAATCTTTGACTTGGAGTAGTTAATTGCTAGGTGATTCACTTCACAGTAATTGGAGAATGCTCTTAAATATCTTTGTAGCCCAACTCTGGAATAGGAGAGGAGAGCAGTATCGTCTGCGTACAAGAGGGTAGGGATTGCTTTGGTATCTAATCTGGGAGGGTGGCCATTTACAGCAGATAAATGTTGTTTCATATCATTCAAGAATAGGTTAAACAAGTGTGGAGCAAGTATACAACCTTGTTTAACCCCTTTAGTGATTGTGAAGCTGGTAGATAAATGACCATCAAGGGAAAACTTCACCTGACCTTTAGTGTTGGAATGTAGCTTTTTAATCAGAAAAAGTAGGCGGGTTTCCATCCCGGAAGTTTTCAATTTATCCCATAATAGACCTCTTGGAATTGAATCGAAAGCGCACTTTAAATCGATAAA
This sequence comes from Zootoca vivipara, assembly GCF_965207765.1. Classification (NCBI taxonomy): domain Eukaryota; kingdom Metazoa; phylum Chordata; class Lepidosauria; order Squamata; family Lacertidae; genus Zootoca; species Zootoca vivipara. The sequence goes on along the minus strand of NW_028291067.1, from coordinate 33,617 downwards.
GGCCACATATAGCTTCCCCTTGTCCGATTTCGTGTATTTTTCAGCTAGGGATGCCAATAATAGACAATGGTCTACTGTCGATTTATGTTTTGTAAAGCCAATCTGTTCAGGACCAATAATTCTTTTCTTTTTCATCCAATCTAATAAGTATCTCTCTAGATGTTTTGAGTAGAGTTTACATATAGTAGATAGTAAACTAATAGGTCGGTAATTACATGGCTGCTCAGGGTCACCTTTTTTATATATTGGAAATATTATAGAGGTCAGCCAAGAGTTCGGTACTATTCCTGTTTTATCAATAAGCGTGAACAGATTAGCAAGTGGAGGTGCCCACCAATTGACATACTTTTTCAGGATCTCAACAGGGATCCCATCAAGACCTGGGGCCTTTCCAGGTTTTAATTCTCCAATCAAAACCTTTATCTCGCCAATGCTTACCGGGGGCCAGTTTGGAGTGTTTAAAGGAATAGGCTCATCATCAGCAGGAGGGGGGTAAACTGAGTCATTGAATATTTTGCTGTAATAATCGACCCAGGATTGTTGGGAAATAGTGGGGGCAGTAGGAAATAGATTATTATTTAGATGACTGGAGGTTATTTGCCAAAATGTTTTATGGTCATTCGAATTTATAGCGATAATTAAACGTGACCATTTTTTTAGATAATATGCGTGTTTTTTCCTGACTATAAGTTCGTTGTATATCTTCCTACTAGCAAAATAAGTTGTTTTGCTTATCTCATCACTCTTTTTGTGAAAGTCACTGAAGGCTATTCTAAGGCATCTTTTCGCTGTATAACATTCCCGATCAAACCAAGAAAGACGATTAGAGGGGGTAGCAATTATAGGTTTAGCTATTGTATCGCACTGATCTATCACTTGTGAATAGGTTGAGAGTGCTGTATATGGCGAGTCAGAGTTGATAAGGGAAGCTCTCAAAAATAACATTCTATCGGAAGTCAAGAGTTTAGTAATCGTCCCCTCAGATTCGTTTGACCACCTAATCCGTTTAAGGACGTTGTAAGAAGAGTGATCAGAGTGACTAGATTGCGAGACCTTAGTATCGGATTCACATTGGATAGTCAGCAATAGAGGAGAGTGGTCACTTTCAGTACGGACTCCAATAGAAAAATGACTAACAGCTGTTAGGAGATTTAACGAGCAGACACAGTAGTCTATAACACTACGGCCCCTTGGTGAAATGAAGGTGAATTCATTATCGTCTGGGAAGTTGTTCATACCATTTAAAATGACAACATTATGAACAATGCAGAACTCCAGGAGCTTTAAGCCTGCTCTGTTCGCTTTGCAGTCTCTAGAGGAGCGAGGGACTGAAAGAGGAGGGGGTAGGATATCATGGTCTTCCAGTCCCAGCTGGGAAGCAATTTGGTGGTTAGAGGCCCCTATTCGTGCATTTAGATCCCCCATAATAATGAATTGGGCAAAAGGCAGAGATTTTGTAAGGGAGAGCATAATATCTGTCATCCTAGACCAGTTGTCATTTAGAATAGTTTCATCCTCTGATGGCGGGAGATACACATTTATTAAAACCAGCTGTTCCATTACTGTGCTTATTAGAAAGGCTTGAGCTATAGGGGCAAAGTTGCCCAAAACAGTTAATTCAAATGGCAGATTATGTTTGATTAAGGTCAGAAGACCGGCTTTACAGCGACCTTTAGGAAGGTGTCTATATGCTGGGACAGTGAATGAAGAAAATCCAGCAATATTTACCACATTCGCAAGCCAGGTTTCCTGGAGGAGTATAAGGTCGAAGCCGTTAAGGTAATCAATAAAGTCAAGATCCTTGGCTTTATTCTCCCAGCCAGCAATGTTCCAGGAAAGCAGACACAGACTCCCCGGGGTGGTTTTCAGGGGGCATTTCGAGTCCCCTTCACAGGCAGAGGAAGCAGGGCTGACTCGGGGATCGGCTATACGGGAAGGATTTACAGATGAAAAAGAAGTAGACGATTCGCTTTGACTCAATACTGGCAAAAGGGTTTGCATAAAGTTCTCCTGGGGTCATTTGTAATTCCTCTGTTTGTTTCCAATTGTCCAGTCCGCGGAAACGACCGGTTCTGGAGCCCGTTCAATGATATCTGGAGAAGTGTTCAACTTGCTTACATTAGAGGGGAATGGCTTAATAGAGATGTTGATAGAGGCATCTGGGCTAGGCGCTTTATTTGGGGATCCCAGTTCAGACTCATTGAGCTCTCTCATTTTTTCCCAAGCTAAGGAGGTGGCCATATTTGCCTCGGAGAAGGGATGCATCGGAATTGTGTCCAGGGGAAGGCCTTTCATCATTCGGTTCTGAGGGAGTGGGTTCATCTCTGCTCTGACCATTTGAGATGGCGGAACAGCAGGTTTCCTGGCCCACAGGTCTAACTCATGATGATATAGATATGAGGCAGAGTTTGGGACATAGTCGGGCGTGTTTAACTTAGGTGGAGCTGCCTGTTCCTTTGTCAGATGTACCAGGCAGGAGCGAAGAGTGTCAAGTTTTTGAAGTATTTCACTCTGAGCTTCCTGAGGAAGGGCGCTATAAGAATAAAGTAAATTATTTTCAAAACTGTCAAGGTCGTTAGCCTGGTTTACTACCTCAGGAGAGTTCGGCTTTTGATGGTTCTTAGCGAGCAGACCCGACGGATGATCAGGGTCATCATCGGCTGAATATATATTGATTAGTTCATATTGATCAGTCTTTTGTTGGGAAATTATTGGGGTATGAGCCAAATGAGGGAAAAGGGGAATTGGGGGTATCTCATTTATAAAATGCCTTAAGACTCTTACGCCTCTTTTTTTAAGGAAATCTCTATATTTATACACTAATTTTACCCTTCTCCAATCACTGAATGTGACCACTGCTCTGGCTAGGGAACCATCAAAGTATAGATATTCCACCCTTTCCAAGTCTGTGAAGTTAATAGGGATATCTGGCACGCTGGTCTTTAGAAAGTTTAACAAATGATCTTTACGTTCCTCTTGAGACAGGACACCTGGAGGTTTAGGATAGCTTGAAAGGACTAGCTTGTTTGAAGACAGCACTAGTTTCCAGTTATTAATTTTCATGGTCTTTTCCTTACGAGGTTTTGTTTTTCCAGCTGATAATACATAGGACCAAGGATCCTGGATCAAGGGTTCTTGCTGAGGGATTAGTGCTGGTAGGGGACCCGGACAGTCCAATGCACACTCGGAACAGAGGTTGAGAGGGGGTTCTTGTAAAGGTGACTTCCCAGCGGTCGACCTCACTGGGTTCCTTCTGCTTCCAGTAGTTGGAGCACTTTCAAGGAGATTAAAAAGCTTTTTAAAATCCATTTTTTTGTATTGCACTGTTTTATAATTTTTGACATTCTTACTCTTCTTACCGTTCAGTAGTCTTCTTTTGTGGTTTTTAAATCTACCAGATCTCTTAGCTTTCCTTAGAGATCTATTTTTGCAGGAGACATGAGGGGATTTATTGCTAGCCATTTCTGGCACACCACCGGTAGATTTACTCCAGAAGATTTTACAGATGTCTGTCACGGTGGTCAGGGTTTTCGTACAAATGGCCAAATAAGATTTTATAAGTTCAATGTCCTCAGTTAAGAGGGCAAGCCATTTAATAATTGAAACTTCCTCATCGTCTCTCATCGGGGGCTGGGGTAGGGAGCCTTTAAGTGATCTGGTATTTCCCGAAGAAAGATCTGAAATTTGTTTTAGCATAAAGTTCTCCATTATTTGGTTTTGGGATAATTCAGGGGGAACTTGGAGTTTAGCACTCAGAATCAGAGATGGTGCAACATCAGTATCAGATAGCATTGAGGATGTTTTGAGTGCATTTAATCCATTATTATGGCTTTCCTCGACGCAGTCTTTTCTCTGCAGGATCTGCCCATCGTTGTAGCAGCTCGAAGCCTTAGTAACGGAGGGGGGAGGAGGAGTTTCTATATCCTGCTGGTTTCTAGTAATCTCAGTTTTTCCCTTATTCGAGTAGAAGCGAGTAATTTTTGTTTGCACCTTCCTTAGAGATTGTGCTTTCTTTAAAGTAGCTTTATTAGCTTTATTAGCTTTTTTTGATCTTTCATCGAGCAAGGTAGTTCCTGAAGTTTTACATCCGCTCCTGGTCGTCACCATATTTGTTTAAGGTCACTTGGGGTTAAGAAACCTCAGTTCGGTTAAAATTCAATTCAGTTCTGTTCAGTAAATGAGGAATTGCAACAGGGAGTATGTAGGGAGTATACGCTGGGAGAGACAGCCACAAGATGGATGTGGTATAGCTGGAGATAGCTAGAAACTCCCTCACTCCCTCATTCCCTCATTTCTCCGAGTAAAAGTTTAAGACGTAATTAAAAGAATAGAAGATAAAAGATAAAGAAAAAGCCTAGAAGAGGACTTGACAAGGCTTTAAAAGGCTTTAAAAAGGCTTTAAAAACGGTAAAACAAACCGGTAAGTACAGAGCTTAAACGGAGAGGTGATGCACCGCCATCTTCGTCAGCTTGTCTGGTGATGCACCAGTGGAGTTCTAGTTAAAAATATAACTACCCAAGAAAATTCAGCTCCTTGCCATAACTAGCAGACATAAAATGATAAGCGTTGTTGGGGCTTAGAAGAGTACTGCCTACTCCCAGCTGTTCTTTCAGAATAAACCAGAGCATATTCCACACGTCACAGCAGTGGTCATGGACCCCTTTGAGAATCTGATGAAAGCTATGGAGCCCCATCCCAGGAAAATGCACATAAAAACAGACACACAAAATGTTGCATACAATTTATGACAGGGGCCCCAAGAACCCCTGTCATAAAGCATATAGAAATCACACTGGCTTCGGCGTGTGTGTAGGCAGGTCTGCATCCATGCATAGCTTGGGCATTTCTTTAATGCAAAATTGTTTAATATAGAGACATATGCAAGCAGTATTTCTATTTTTTTTAGAAAAACATTGCTGAAGTGTTTACCTCTCAGTGACTTCCCTCAATGCACACGCAAGAGCTAGAAACTCTCTGACCTGGAAAGCACTTCTTTGAATTACACACCAAAGAGAAAACTCTAAAGGCTCAGTGAAGAAAATTGCCCTTTATTTGTAAACCTCCTCCGAATAGTTGTGACAGAAGCAAGAAACAGGTAATTTCCTATTGAAGTTAGCAGTATCCCGTATCTAAAAATCAGTAATATAAAAACTATGAATTGGGTACTCAAAAACTTCATTTTGTCCCCCCTCCCCTGCCCATATTCCCTCCCCTGGTCCCGAGGGTCCTCTGGTCCAAACCCCTGAAGTGCAGGAATATCAGCTAAAGCATCCATGACAGATGGCCATCCAACCTCTGCTAAAAAACCTTCAAGGAAGGAGAGTCCACAACCTCCCAAGGGAGACCATTCCACTGCCAAACAGCTCTTACTGTCAGAAAGTTTTTCCTGATGTTTAGTTGGAATCTCCTTTTTTGTAACTTGAAGCCATTGGTTTGGGTCCTAGCCTCCAGAGCAGGAGAAAACAAGCTTAAGATATTTGGCATTGCAAGCAGGATACAAATATGAGCAGTGGAAGAAAAATTATTATAATTGTAATTGTAATGAACTAAATAAAGGTATAATGCAGCATGGAAGGGTGGGACATCACTTTTAAAAACTGTATTAAATTTGATGTTAATTTGTTAAATAATGTGAAATTCAATAAAAATCTAATTGACAGAATCCTGTTTCCAAAACAGGTCAGCCAGATGCTCCAGGAAGCATGCAAGTCAGGTGCAATGGTTCAGTTAAGTCGAGATGGCAGATAATGAAGAGTGAAATACAGAGGTAAATTACTTTTGCTAATTGAATTTATGAAATACAGGTGTAACATGAATATTTGTAGTATGATAGCTTCTCCTTGTAGTAAATATAAATGTATGTAATAAGAACATAAATTTAAGAGCTGTTTAGCTTAATGTCTGTTCTGGAAAAACTGGTGGAAAGCACAGTTAGATAGAACCTGTCTGCTGAAGGCACATCCTGTCACAATGGAGTTAGATTATTGTTGTGATTCTAGAATAATCCTAGATTTTCCCTTCAAGAGCATCCATAACTGCAAGTGGGGCAAAATGCAGCAGACACATTTTTAACTACACTGTGTATATTTTGCCAGTACTTAAAGCCCTAATTTGCTTAGACCACGGTTTCTGAAGAACCCCAATGTCTTCCACACAAGCATGCCCAGAGCTTCTTCGGTGTTCCTTCTTCAGGTGCTCTGGTCGCTCACAGCTGGTAGTTTCCCTAGACATAGTTACCTGCCACCTTCTTTTGTATTTTTTAAGGCCATCTGTCCCATTCTCTCAGGATTTCAGTGGTCATTGAAGATTTCTGTAGGCCTCTCCTACCCAATTTAACAGGTTGATTAGTGTTTGTGAATTTTTAGTGACTAGCTCACTCTTGCTTTTTAATCTACTATTTTATTTGTTGTTTTTCATTTTTGTACTATTTTTATTGACCAGAATCATTATGTTATTTTTTTCTGTCTGCCTTGTCTTATGTGGAAAGCGGGGCAGAAATCCTTTAAGTAAATAAATGCCACAATGTCAGCCATAGCATTATTGTGCTGTATCTTCCCAAATTTCTGCCAGAGGTCAGAAGAGAGGCGATCAAGGCAGGGAGTGCTGGCAGCTCCATGCCCCATGTCAGAGCTAGCTGGATTTTGTGAAGGGAATGAAACTGCAGACAACTCTTCCAAAAGCTTCCCCTAATGTTTAGAGCCAGATTGGAGGGTTTTCTTGGCAGGCAGTGGGGATATGTGTGCGTGTGTGTGTGTGTGTGTGTGTGTGTGTGTGTGTGTGTGTGATTTCACTACTCTTCATCTCTGTTTCATTCCAATTTTAGTATATGTGCTGCTGGAGCAAGCACTACAGCATTCATAATTTTATAAACCTCAAGGCCAAGTCAGAGCCCTGAATAGGTTGGGTACTGTCACTGCTTTTTAAAATGGTACTCACTGGTATCCTAACTTCTCTCCTGACACGCCACCCATAGCAGCTATTTCTTCTAGTTCCCAACAGCATTTTTATCAATATGAGGGCCAGTAAGCAATTTTTTAAACTAAAATCATCACTGAGTATTACCCAGATCTGCACATCATGAAGGAGCCTTCCCTGTACCAGCTGGGAGCACTGGGCTGTCCCTAGTCATGAGCATATTAGCAGACCAGGAGTTTGCTTGATCTTTTGCATTTGATTGTATCACAGTGGCAGCAGCTGCTTCTATTGAAAGTGAATTTTGCATCTCAGCCAGGAGTCTAGAGCTGTGAAAATGGAAAAGCACAACAAGATCAAATGCTACCTGGGGATCATGATTAAAATACTGATCAAATAGTCCATCCACATTCAGGGGGGAAATGGGTGTATAGCTTTACAAAATTGTTTTCAGGTACAACTGCCCTTCTTCTCTTCCAAGACAGGTGGAAACAAGAGAGAAGTGGTTTTGGTAGCCCTCCTATTTCCTTCATGAATATTGGTGGCCTGGTGACTTCCTATTAAGACATCTGTAATAAACTGTGCATTGAACTAGTAAATGCAGCAGTACAATAGTTACTGTAACTGGTGCTGATTACAACTGGACTGAAACGACCCCTTCATCTTCTGCCAAGGGTGTGTTCAAATTAGTAGTCTGAAATGCAGCAGGTTATGTCAAGTCTCATTTGCACAGAGGTGTTCACATCAGAGAGGAGATGGGGTTGTCTTCACCTGCTATGCAGGACCTTTCTGCTTCTGCTCATCTGCACCTGTGTGATGGCTCTTAGGCTATGTTCACATCACCACTTACTCTGCCCAGTGGTGGAGGAAGGGGGGCAGGGGCAGCCCACGCTGGGTGCCATCTCTGAGGGAGATGACAAGGCTGCACCCCACAGGGGGCTCGCCCCACTGCACCGGGCCGCGGAGGATCCCTCCGCTGCCACTGCAGCTGTGAGTGGAGGACAGTGCTGCTGCTGCTGCAGCTGCGAGCAAAGGATCCCTCTGCCGTACGTAGCTGCACACGCGCATGCGGTGTACGTAGCAGTGCTGCGCATGTGCTGCTGGGCAGTTTGCCCCGCCCTGCGACATGCCACACCGGGTGTGGGAGAGCCTTCCTTCCCCCCTGACTCTGCCCCCAGTTTTTCTAATCATATTGAAGTTGGTTTGGTGAGGGGGGGGGGAAGCATCAAATAGCCATATTTGTCAATAAACTACAGGATCCATAGGAATTGTTACTAGTGTGTGAATGCAGCTTTTAAAAACTAGCAGTTGGAGCACATTGGATGTGGAGTAAGCAGTTATGTAAACATTCCATAAGTTTCAGGTAATGCTCAAGGTGTTAATCTTTATACTCCAAGATGTCTGGGAACTAATGTATCTCAGAGTGGCTCTCTTCTGTAAGAAATAATATATCCCACTTACTTAGATCATCTGATGAAGCAGGGCTTTTTCACTGATGGCACCTGTTTAAAGGTGTTTTTGTGGGAATGTTCAAGGAGGCAGGAGAGGATATATTGTTAACAAGTTCTACCTTTTAGCAGAGTAACATCCCCCCTTTTAAACTTACACAGCTTTGCCACGCTTGCATATGCCTCTTGCATAAATTCCCCTTTATTCCCTCTTAAAAAGAATAGTCATGACACAGTCTTGTATAAAAGAGTTTACTCACACATTCTGTTCACAAATGGATCCCAGAAGGCAGACTTTGGTTACAAAATATATACATGTGGAATCTATCTTATAAGGAGATAGTTTCTTTGTCCTCTCTTGGCTGGAAGCCAAGGGAGCATCTCAGGCTAAGGAGATGTTGCTTCTTTGAGGAATGGAGTCAGAGAGAGAGATGGCTGCCTCCCCTGTGCTATTTTGTTACCTTCACAGGTGAGGTCACACCTCTGGTCACATGTAGAAGAAGTTTGTCCCAGCCCAGGAGGAAACAGGAAGTTCCAACTGTCTGGTCCAGACACCCCCTTTTTATGTCCACTCTAGGAATGTTGTATTTGACTGCTCTGTGAATCACACCCCACAGTTTTTACGAAGCTGGTAAAGGCCTAGTTCTCACAGAGGAGGTAAATTTGTGTCTGGTTGTGCCATTTTAAACTCATATGACTGAATGCTTCTCTATCCAATAAATAATCCTGACACATAGATAGTTTGGATGCCAGAGAGAAGGATTTTAGCCTAGCCTTCTGCTTGACATGATATATCACATTAGATGTGGGACAGTGGGAGACATGGTTGCCAATCCAAGCAGAAAACAGAATTGAACTTCCATGCATCAGCTGAATTCAGTTCCACTACATTCTGATGCATGAACTAATTCCCCACTGGGAACTAGGTCACACACCCAAAACCTGAGGAAATCAAGAGTGAACAGGCAGGGAGTCCAATCCTGTTTAGAATTTCAATGCAAACCCTATCCTGATCAGGAAGGAGTTTGCACTGAAACCCTGGTTAAAACTATGATTCTTTAGTTTTCCACCTCCATTTTAGCAGCAGTTTCAACTGAACCTATCAGTTAAGGAGTAGTGGAGACTCTGCTTTCTCTAGGAGGGGAAGTGGTTTCCATTGCAAACTGCTTAGCATACCCTCCAAATGTCCCGATTTTCCAGGGACAGTTCCAGAATTACAGAAGCCATCTCAGTTTCTGATTTGATCCTGGAATGCCCTGCTTTTCCTTTTTCCTCCCCTCCATGTCCCAGAGAACAATTAAAAGTAGTGTGCGCACGTATAGATGCAGAAATGGAGTCCAGTTTATACTGACAATAAAATACCTCCACTAAAGGAGGGAAATGGTGAAACTGGCATCTGAAGTCTTTCCTATATTTTGAAGGACAATGTCACCAACCCACTTTAAATCCTTTCATTGCAATGCTTCAGCAGCCAGCCATTTATTAAGAAACATGTGGAATGTTTACCTTTATTGTGAATGGAGTCTTACACTGTAAGTCTTTATGTGTCTACTCAGAAGTAAGTCCCACTGTATTCAATAGAGCTTCCTCCTAGGCTGTGCTTTTTTCTTGGGGGATGCAGGCAGTGGGTGGTGGTAGTGGAGAGCAGGGGGGGAGGGCTGGCGCGCATCCTGGGGACATGGCACACTAACTGCAGGGTCATGGCGCCCAGCGTGGGTGGGGGACAGCCACGATGGCACCCCACCGGGATGGCGCTGCCGGGGATGCAGGGGTATGCATCTTTGCAGTTTTGCCCATTTACTGCATTTATTTTCCCCGATTTGCACTATAAAATGGTGGTTTTCTTGAGTCAAAAAGAGAGTACCCCTAAACATTTTTTAGGAAAAAAAGACACCACTGCTCCTAGGTAACTGAGTAAAGACTGGGCAGCCTTACACTGCAATCCTAAGCATTATTACCCAGAAGTAAGTCCCTCTGAGTTCAATAGGATTTGCTCTCTGGTATGTTCCTGATCATTCTCACAGTTTCCTCTGTTGTTGTTGCTTATTGTTGTTGTTATATCCCCCGTATCACTTCGTCTCCTGTTTTTCTCCGTTATTTTCTCCTGTCGGCAGCCATTTCCCCCCTGATTTCCCCCCCTGATTTTTTCCTATGGGCACCGAAAATGGCCGACGCCAGCTTCGAAAGTCGCGTCTACGCATGTCCGGAAGTGCGTAGATGCGACTACCGGTGTCGGCGGCGGCCATTTTTTGTGCCCATAGATGGGCAACTTCTGGTGTCATGCGGCTGCCGGTCTTGGATTCTGCAGTCCGGGACTTGGAAGGTAAGGTCTTAGAGTTCTCCCCACAGCCGTGCTGCGCCCCAAACTTAGCTTCTGTGTGGATGTTTCTTTAAGGGAAGAGACCTTCTCATTTAAGAGAAGGCTCTCTATAAAAGGCAGGCATTTGGGAGGGGAAGAGGAGAACTGAGATAGGGTGCATGTCCTCGCTACCCAGGGAGCAGATTGGGGACATTGGGTATGTATGTTTTGTTTTCTGTAATAAAGGTTCTTTGGTTCACCTTCCACCTCCTCATTCCTTTTGCCCTGATATATTTAAAAAGAGCTGCATTTGGCAGAACAAGCAGTGATCTCAATGGAAACTGCTTCTTCCTCCTGAAGAAAGGATACCCTGAGGAGTCAAGTGGGGACTAGGGATGTAATCCTGTTCTTGGTACTGGTTTCGATTACAATTTGACAGACTCATCACCTTTTGCTTCAGTTCTCACTGTACTGTTTTTAACTTTTTGAAACTAACAATATTGTTTATGCCTTTAAAAATGATTTCAGAGCTGGCCGAAAAGTCAGTGAGCCAGTAATGCCCCTGTATTTAGTATATATGAAGCCAGAAGCTCGATGCAAAGCATTTTCAGCTTAGATAACTTGAGAACCCCTTGCTACCAGACTCCCTTTTCCTCTCACCTCAAACCTCAAACCTGGCAAGCTTGCAAACTCCTGTCTCTGTTCACAACTCAGAGCAGAAGGAAGGACAACTCTTCCACCACCCATGGCCCTCAATGGCATGCAATGGACTTCTGTTGCTTCTTAATGGCCCTAAGCTTGGCCAGGTCGTTTTTCATAGGCTACCCCAGAAATTTCTCTGCAGTTTGTATTTCTCCCTTCACACCCCAAATAATCAAAATCCTACCATTTATTAATTTCTAGGGTTTGGGAGGTGTGCTTCCCAAATCCATAACATTATTTTTAAAAGGTGACAAGAGCTGTTGGGTTCTTCCGGTTTCAGTAAAAATGCTCCTGTATTTTTAGGCATTTCATTTTGGTCATAACAAGAGACCTAGAATTGTTTCTACAAAGTGTAGAGAGATGAATGCACACATTGTCTGCGGCATTGCACATACAATATAGATTATATTGGGTATAGGCTGTCCTTTCTGATGACTGAAATCCTGTTTACCTATCCTGAATATGAAAATGAACATTTTACTTTCCCAGTGATGTAAAAAGTATGTTTAGCCCATGGGATGCAATTTCCACGTATGCACAATTAACAGTTGTATTACATTTGTCAGCTGCTAGAGTAAGTCAAAATGCAAGTAGATAAATAGGAACCGCTACAGCGGGAAGGTAAACGGCGTTTCCATGTGCTGCTCTGGTTTGCCAGAAGCGGCTTTGTCATGCTAGCCACATGACCTGGAAGCTATACGCCGGCTCCCTCGGCCAATAATGCGAGATGAGCGCGCAACCCCAGAGTCGGTCACGACTGGACCCAATGGTCAGGGGGCCCTTTACCTTTAGAGTAGTTCTGTTAACTGGGTTTCATACTTCTAGAGACCATCCACCCAACATTTAAAAATTTAAATGTGGGAAACAATGTTGAATGCACTGCATTCCTTTTCTTTTTTAAAAAACATTAATCACTCTTATCTTATACTGCACTTCATAAACATGAATATGGATTGCCATCTAACTAGAAAAACAGACAAATATCAACAATTTTCAAAAGATTATCCTGTGTGCAATTGTGCAGGAAGTGTTGTATTCTCTTAATGTTGTTGTTGTTGTTCTAATTGTTGGAAAGTTACTTCACACTTTAGCTTCAAGAGTCTTTATTCTCAGGTTCAAAAGTTCATTGGGGGTAATTTCAGTAATTAGAGAAGTGTATGAATATACAAGTGAATTTAATAGGCAGGGGTGTAGCAAGGGGGGCAATTGGGGCAAGCTGTCCCAAGCTCCACTCTGGGGGGGGGCAGCGCTGCCTCCCCACCTCCACCTCCGACGGCCGCTGCTGCCGCTGAGTGACCACCATTGCGGAGGCCCTGATGTTGCTCAGTGCACGCTTTGCTTGTTCCTGGGTGAGGGGCGGGCCAGGGAGGGTCGTCAATGGCTGCCCCTCCCTGGCCCGCCCCTCGCCCAGGAACAAGCAAAGTGTGCACCGAGCGGGTGAGCTGTGGAGTGCCGAGGATCCCGGCGCTGCCGCCAGCAACCCGGGATCGCAGAGGATCACAGCGCTCGAGTGCCGGTGGCAGCAACCTGCTTCGTATGGCTCATGTGCAGCAGAACGACGCTGCAGATGCGCCATACAGAGTGGGTTGCTGGCGCTTCCGTGCCGGGATCCTAGTGCCACCGCTGGCAACCCACTTCGGAGTGCCCTTTGCAGGAAGAAACCTGCACCGGTAGTTGGTGCATAAACTTGGATTACTGTGATGTTAAAAAGTCTGCCTTGGATTCGTATCGAGATCATTCTGCACATTTTTGAGATTGCATCCCATTACAGCTTTTGCCACTCTTTTGTTGACTATGAGGGCCACTCTATTTCTTCCACGGGATTCTTGCCCACAGTAGTAGATATGATAGTCACCCGAACTGAATTCACCCATTCCCTTCCATTTTAGTTCACTGATGCCCAGGATGTCAATATTTATTCTTGCCATCTCATTTTGACCACATCCAGCTTACCTTTATCCATGGTTCTTACATTCCAGGTTCCTATGCAATATTTTTCTTTACAGCATTGGACTTTCCTTTCGCTCCCAGGCATATCCGCAACTGAGCGACCTTTCGGCTTTGGCCCAGCCGCTTCATCAGCTCTGAATCTACTTGTACTTGTCCTCCACTCTTCCTCAGTAGCATGTTGGACGCCTTCCGACCTGAGGGGCTCATCTTCCAGCGTCATAACTTTTATATGCCTGTTGTCTTTGTCCATAGAGTTTTCTTGGCAGGGATACTGGAGTGGCTTGCCAATTCCTTCTCCAGGTGGAGAAGGGCCTTCTCCAGCCCCTTCATGGATCACTGCCTTGTCGTGGCGAAGGGGCTTAAATAACTTAGAGAAGTTATGTTTTGACCAAACGTGATCCACCTGGAGAATGACCAGGTTTAGGATACCTAACAAAATATTGTTACAGGCTATGCTGTCCTACTATGCAACATCTGTTTAGTTTTAGTGTAGCCTAGTCACCAACAAGGATTGCTAATCCGTGAGCACTCCAAATCAGCTAGAAATGCCATCTGCCTGCTAGGTTTGGACTTTGATCTGAGGAAACGAGAGACAGCTCTCAATTCTGTGAACATTTGAATTATGGGTGTCTTATGGAGCTGGAAAATGAACTGTTGCTTATAGGAACCAAGGCTGCTTTGCTGCCTATGGGGCTCCCTAGGCATCTACTTGCTTCCACCAATTGACTTGTCAGCCCTCCCAGCCATACAGAATGGAGTATGATGTGTTGGTCCAATTCAAACCACTTGTATCTCAAGTTGCTTGGTCTGCCCACCTCTTCGGGGTCAAATCATATAAAAATCATTATTTGAAATCTGTTCCTGATTTAGCCAATGAAACTGCATATTTTTTACTCATTTTGTACTATAGGAGTGAATTTAATTTGATTATGTCTTGCCTTTTGCATTATTTATTATTTGTACCCCGCCCATCCAGCTGGGTTTCCCCAGCCACTCTGGGCTGCTTCCAACAAAGATTAAAATACATTAAAATGTCACACATTAAAAACTTCCCTAAATAGGGCTGCCTTCAGAAATAATAATAATAATAATAATAATAATAATAATAATAATAATAATAATTTATTAATAGGATAGAACTGGGAAGCTCAGTGAGGAGGCTTTGTGATGCTGATGAGCATCTTAGGGTCTCGTGCTTTTCCAGCATTGGGGCATCTGAAACAGGGAGCACCTTGTGGCCTCCCTGACCCCCCAGACTTCATTGGCTGGAAGACAGGTGGCCCTGCTGGGGCTTCTTCAGCCCGTCCCTTAATGTGTGGGTTGTGAAGAAAGAGCTGCAGTACAATGCTTTAAATTGTGGTAGCGTCGCCTGAAAAGTAGGAGGAGGATACTCTTGTCTCACTTCAGGAGCAGATTCACCTCCACTGTGTTTGTGAAGAGGGGAATTTTGACCATAAATGACTTAAATATATTGCATATCAGTTAATGTAAATTTATAGAGATGTGACCCTTAATTCAGCCAACCCATATAATGCGTCTCAAGCCTTTATTGCTAGACAGAGGCCAAATGTATATTTCAAGAAAACACTGTGGTTATGTTGAAACATTTGCTTGAACACTTGAAGGGTCAAAGTGTGTGTGTGGACAAGGGCATGCACACAATCCCCATCCCTAAGGCCACAGGTGTGTCAGCTGAAGAGTTTTCAAAATGCATTCAAGATAAGATAAGATATCTTTATTGTCATTGTCCCCTTGCGGGAACAACGAAATTACTCGGTTGCTACATCCACAGAATGCACTTAGAAGTCTCTCCGCAAACAGGAGGCCTGACTTATGAGGGCTTCTGATCACAGCTTCAAACCCCTTTGGTCATTGTATGAAGATCAAAACAGCACACCTGGAGACATTGGTGTTGCATGCCTAGTTTAAGACTCCACATGGCTCATAAATACCACCTTTTCCTCACAAGCCACACTGAAACTTCCTGCCCCTCAGGGAAGTGGAGCTGTTTTGAATTTGAAGGAAAGCAGCTGGCTGCTTTTGAACTTCTTTCTGCATCTTACTGGGGCACATGCAAAGAGAGTGATTCATCGCAAATTGAATGGAAAGCACTAAAATGGCATCTTTTGAGCTCTGTCAAAGCGTTCTGGTCCAGCTGCATTTTCTACACTTCCACCAAACACCTGATGTTTCTGCATTGTTATCTGAACCAACCCTTAACTTTTTGGGACTCATCTACCACCAGCTGTCTCTGAGCATCATAATACAACTGCAGCATGCCTTAGGGGAAATGTGTGCCAGCAAGGAAGATTGCAAGTTTGATTTTTACAACCTTTCTAAAAAAAATTCCCAAGAGCAGAACAGTTGGCAAAACATCAACACAAGGAGTTAATTGCTTTTCTTCAAACAAAACTGTTTCTGAAGATTCACTTTTTCCATAACCCACTATAAAATAATAATAGTGGAGCATTCTGTACCACTTAAATCTTAAGACAATGCTACCTCTGTGCTGATTATCATTTTACTTATTCATTTTTAATGTATGTAAATTCTAATGGTCCTTTGCCTGAACATAAAAAGTCATAGAACCAAGGGGATGGATTACACGCAGATTAACATTAGCAATGTGTTATGCGGCTTTAGAAAGATTCATGGAGTTTGCACTAGTTTGCACTAGCTAAATCAACCCTCCATGTTTAGAGACAGTATACCTTTAATAGAATCATAGAATCATAGAGTTGGAAGAGACCACAAGGGCCATCCAGTCAAACCCCCTGCCAAGCAGGCTTTGCCTTTTTTTAAACTGCCAAGCCATCCATTTTCCAGCTTTGTTTGCTGACTCAAAGTTTTTTTGATTTAAGTATTTTATCTTCCACTCTACCTCTTGAGTAATGGTGGAGTCTAGTTTTGCCTGTAAAATTTTATAAGTTTTTTTCAAGTTTAAGTCATTCGGCTTGTTTGCCAAGCCTTTTTCTATTTCTTTTAGCTTATTCATAATCTCTTCTTTGGTCTTCTCTCTTGCCCTTTTAAGGATACAGCTCTGTTGGAGAAAGAACCCCCTCATAACCGCTTTGCTAGCGTCCCATACTAAGTTCCTTTCCCCAAGTTTGACTCAAAATACAAATCCAGATGTTCTTTGGCTTTCTCTAGGATTAATTCATTATCTAAAAGATAGTCATTTAGCCTCCATCTAAATGAGGGTTTACCTTCTATTTTCCAGGTCATTGCAACCGGGTTATGATCCGAAAGTACTTTGGGTAAGATTTCAGCCTTAATTGCTTTTGGAACCCATTGTTTTGGGATCCAAATTTGATCAATCCTACTCCAACTGGTTTTGGGTTCTGAATAGTATGTAAATTCTTTTACCGTTGGATTTTTGATCCTCCAAATATCTACTATGTCATTGCTTTCTGTTAATACATCAAAAAAATTCGGTAATCTCCCCTGCTTTAACAGGGGAGATTACCGAATTTTTTTGATGTATTAAAAATACCATAGTTATAGCTTTAACCATAGTTAAAGCTATGGTTTTCCCAGTAGTGATGTATGGAAGTGAGAGCTGGACCATAAAGAAGGCTGATCGCCGAAGAATTGATGCTTTTGAATTATGGTGCTGGAGGAGACTCTTGAGAGTCCCATGGACTGCAAGAAGATCAAACCTATCCATTCTTAAGGAAATCAGCCCTGAGTGCTCCCTGGAAGGACAGATCGTGAAGCTGAGGCTCCAATACTTTGGCCACCTCATGAGAAGAGAAGAATCGTTGGAAAAGACCCTGATGTTGGGAAAGATTGAGGGCACTAGGAGAAGGGGACGTCAGAGGACAAGATGATTGGACAGTGTTCTCGAAGCTACGGACATGGGTTTGACCAAACTGCGGGAGGCAGTGCAAGACAGGAGTGCCTGGCGTTCTATGGTCCATGGGGTCACGAAGAGTCGGACACGACTAAACGACTAAACAACAAATCTCCCCTGGTCTGACTTAACTTTCCTCAATGACCTGTCCATTTCCAGAGACGTTACCCCATTAAAGTCTCCTAAGATTACTATTTTTTGGTCGATAAATTGTGCCAACATCTCATTTAGTTTTTTGTAAAACTCCGCTTTTCGTTCATTGGGTGCATATACCCCCACCAAGATTATTTTTTCTCCCGCAATAGATTTCTGCACAGCTACCATCCTTGTCTTTAAGTATTTCCTTTGCCTCATATTTTGGTTTTACATAGATGACTATTCCCCTTTTTTCTGGGAACCAGATATAAATTCGTTCCCCAATTTTGAATTTTTAAAGACCCTTTGATGTCTAATTGTCACGTGTGTTTCCTGTAGGCATATTATTTCTGCATTAAGTTTTGTTAATATATGTGACACCTTATTTCATTTGACTTTATCATTAATTCCATTTACATTCCAAGAAACTATTTTCATTGACATTTTGAATTTCTTTATTAAATTTTTATTAAATAAAATTGTAAATTTATAACTCTTCCTCGTTACTTAACTGGTCCTGGTCTTCTTTCTGTGCTTCCTCTTCTATCTCTTCCAACTGTGTCTCTTGTGTCCCCAGATCATATTTTCTGCCAAACTTATCTATATCTTGCTCTGATTTGATTTTAAATTGCTTTTCTTTATAGTAAAAAGTAACCCCTTCTGGGTATTCCCACCTAAATCTTATTTTGTTAGCCATTAAGCTGCTAGTTAGATCTTTATATCCATTTCGTTTTCTGAAAAACCTTACAGGAATGTCTTTAAACACAATAATTTTCTTTCCATCTATTTGCCATTTCTTTTCTCTGGCCTTCATTAGTATAATGTTTCTAATCTCAATTGAAGTTAGAGTTATCAAACAGTCTCCTGGGTATTTTTTGGATTTTGCTTTTGGAGAGGTGACCTTTATCCGGAAGACATTAGTTATCATACCATTCACCTCCTCCTCTTTTAAGTCTAACATTTTAGCCAGCTCTCCCACAATCCTGTCTCTTAATATCTCTCCCTTGATTTCTTGGAGACCTCTTATTTTTAAGTTGTGTGCCCTTTGTTTAAGTTCCAAAAGTGCCAGGTTATCTAGTATTTCTTCTTGTCTTTTTTAAAGTCATCTAATTGTTCCTTGTGTTTCCCCCCCTCTTTCTTATTTTCCCTTAAATCCTTTTGCATTCGCTTTTGTTGTTCCTCCACTGTATTGATCTTATCTTTCATTTCAGTAATTTGGCCTGTTAACTCTGTAATAGCTTCTTGGAGTTGAGCTCCAATGGCTTTTTCACTTTCCTTAACGTCCTTTCTAATTTCTCTTATCTCTGCTAGAATTTTTGCCATACCACTTTCTGTCTCATTTTCAGCCCTTGAGTTTCTCCTTCCCCCCGTAATGTTTCTCTTAGAATTGTGTGTCATTTTGGTAATATACGTCTAAGTTGATCTATTGAAGATGGTTTCCTATACCTCTTTAATTCAACACTTTAATACTTCACACACTTCCTCTAGCTTCCTCTAGCTTTCTCCACTTCTCACTCTGCCCCTTCTCTACGTTTCAGTGCACTTTTAAACTCTTTGAATTTCAAAACACAGTCTGATATCTGTCGTCGTTGATTTTGTCTCTAATTTACCCAATTATCTTTGTCAAGACTCTACTTTTTTACCACATTGAATAGAAACTTGCAGAGCTTAATAAGCACTCCAACTAGGGAGCTTCGTCAGTTATCTTCACTTATTCCCCAAAGATAAACCCAGGCTATGTAAGGGGGAGGGAGGGAGGAGTTTCCTCCCCAAACCAATATTAAGGTGGCAGCTTTCTTCAGAGGGAAGGAGTATGCTTCCTTATCCCCCCAAAACTCTGAATGAGCTTTTGTAACCAGCAGTTCTTTTACAGTCTTTTATGGCTTCCAGCAGTTCTTTATGGCCAGCAGTTCTTTACCTGTCTCTAAGGGATCTTTGAAGCCAGCAGTACTTGTAACTAGCAGTTCTTTATCCGTCTCCCGGAACTACGTTGTTCCTCGTTAAGCAGTTGGAAGTTTATGACTTTGTTGCGAATTGATACCTCTCTCTTGAAGCCAACTTCTCACACATTGGTTAATCAACGTTTATAAGCTTTCTCGAATGTTCAAGATTTATGCCCTTTCTGCAAGTATCGTACAATCACTGTTCAGAAGTAATACACAAGTTCTTGTTTAGACGGTAGTTCTTATTTAGCAAGTTCTTATTTAGACGGTAACAGCTTTCTTCAAGAGGGACCCAGGTGGTGCTGTGGTTAAACCACTGAGCCTAGGGCTTGCTGATCAGAAGGTCGGCGGTTCGAATCCCTGTGACGGGGTGAGCTCCCGTTGCTTGGTCCCAGCTCCTGCCAACCTAGCAGTTTGAAAGCACGTCAAAGTGCAAGTAGATAAATAGGAACCGCTACAGCGGGAAGGTAAACGGCGTTTCCATGTGCTGCTCTGGTTTGCCAGAAGTGGCTTTGTCATGCTGGCCACATGACCTGGAAGCTATACGCCGGCTCCCTCGGCCAATAATGCGAGATGAGCGTGCAACCCCAGAGTCGGTCACGACTGGACCTAATGGTCAGGGGTCCCTTCACCTTTACCTTTTAGCTTTCTTCAAGAGGGCTCCGAAAGAAACTTTGCAGCCAGCAAGTCTGCTACAGACCTTTAACAGTCTCTAGTGGCGATTCTTTGTAGCTAGCATAGCTGTTACGAACTCCCAGAGCTGTGTTGTTCTTCCTTGAACAGTTGAAACCTTGTAACTATTAAACAGGGTAAGACCTCTCTCTTTAAATACACCCCCTAGGCAGTTATGAGTCAGCGTTTGTATACTTTCTCAGATGTTCAGGGTTTGCCTTTTTCACAAAACCTTTAAACCGCAGTTAAAAAAATTATACACAGTTCGCCCTTTCCCTCCCCTTGCGGGTCGGTTGGTGTTTGGGCTTTCAGCGTTCTTATTTAGACAATAGAGGTTATATGCGCCACGTTTTTTGCAGCCAGCGCCTTACCGCCCCAACAGCGTTCCGAAGAAGCTTCTTAAAAGTCCATACCTTAAATTTCCTGTCTCAGCTCTCTCCTTCACTCTTTTTATCTTTTTCTCTTTCTTTCTGCTCTTTCTGTTCTTCCTTGCCCAGCGTGGTAATGTTCCACTGTTCCCTGTTGCGGAGGGTGGTCTGAGACGCTGCTTTTCCTAGAAGGGGTCGCCGCTCTCCCAGCGGAGCTAGAGGCTGCGCCTTTCGGGGCGAGATGAACCTCGGCGTCCCTGCCTCAATCCAGCCCCCTCCGGACCTTCAAGTTGGTCCGGTGTCCGGGTTGGAGAGGCAAAAAACGGACACGAACGGGTTCCTTGCCTCAAGGAATCCTCTCCTTGAGTGACGAGGCTGCCTAGCCCTGGCTTTCCTCACTAAAAAGCCCCAAAAAGGCTCAGGATCTCTCCCATGAGAGGATCCCGCGCTCCTTCTTGTTAGGCGGCGGAAACGGAAGTGTACAAAATATAATGGAACAACTTGAAACCCTCATAACGGAGGAAGAAATCCGAGAAACATTAAAAAGGGGAGTAAATGGGAAAACACCGGGCCCAGACGGGATTACAAATTATTACTATAAGAAATTAGCACAACAAATTATCCCAACTCTGAGAGAGGTAATGGGGAATATAATGCGAGGAGGGCAAGTACCAAGATTGTGGGAAGATGCTCACATTACTCTAATCCCAAAACAAGGGACGGACACTACCGGTACAAGCGTGAAAAACTACAGGCCAATCTCCCTCTTAAATGAGGACTATAAATTGTTCTCAAATATATTGGCACAGCGACTTAAAAAGGCTGTTAAATCTGAGATTCACCAAGACCAGGCAGGATTCCTGCCAGGACGCCAATTAAGAAATAATATAAGGAATATACTAAACTTAATTGAGTTTCTAGATACAAAAATAAATAAACAAGCAGCGCTAATCTTCATAGACGCTGAGAAAGCGTTCGATAATGTATCATGGCTTTTTATGAAAAACAACCTGTACCAATGGGGTATAGGCCAAAGGTACATGAATTGTATTGAAGCTATTTATAGACATCAAAGAGCATTTTTGATTATTAATAATGAACTACCTGAACCCATTGAGATACAAAAAGGCACGAGGCAGGGGTGTCCCCTTTCGCCCCTCCTATTTATTTCAACTTTGGAGATGCTGCTGAGCAACATCAGAGACTCAGAAAAGATCTCAGGTATTAAACATGGGATCAAAGAATATAAGGTGAAGGCATTCGCCGACGACCTAGTAGTAACAGTACAGGATCCTCAGGTTTCAGTAACAGAAGTATTAAAAAAGATGGAAGAATTCGGAACCCTTGCGGGCTTCAAAATAAATAAGGATAAGACTAAAATGATGACGAAAAAATTAAATGACAATCAAATAAATCAACTCCAGAGAGATTTGGCTATTAAGGTTGGGAGGAAAGTTAAATACTTGGGCATTTGGTTATCCCAGAGAAATAATAATCTTTATAAGGATAATTACGAACCAACCTGGAAGGAGATGAAAACGAACCTTGAAGCATGGAGTAGATTGAACCTATCTTTCTGGGGTAGAATTGCCGCCATCAAAATGTCTCTCCTCCCGAAAATGTTATTTCTGTTTCAAACCCTACCTATCATCACGGGCCAATCGATCTTTAAAGAATGGCAGAAAATAATATCCAGATTTGTGTGGCAGGGCAAGAAGCCCAGAATAAAATACAAGCTTCTTACTGATAAAAGAGAAAGGGGAGGGTTTTCACTCCCTGATTTAAAACTCTATTATGAAGCAGCCGCAACAATATGGATAAAAGACTGGTTAAATTTGGAAAATATTGATATTCTTGACTTAGAAGGCTTTAAAAACAGATTCGGGTGGCATGCGTACCTTTGGTACAACAAAGTGGAGGTACACAGAGATTTCTTAAATCATAATATCATTAGACCACTATACGAAGTTTGGCTAAGATATAAGGATTGGTGGGAGCGGAAAACACCTTGGTGGTTGTCAACACAGGAAGCATTCGCGGTTAAAAGAATAAACACTGATAGGTGTTGGCTTACCTATTGAGACCTCCTGATTGAAGACAAAAATACTAAAACTTTTAAATTGAAACCGTATGAAGAGTTAAAAGATAGACTGGCGGGGTGGTGGAAGTACCACCAACTGTACAATATATTCGTGAGCGACAATAGAAATAAAGGGTTTCAAAGTGGGGCCTCAGAACTAGACAAGAGGGTAACCCAATCAAATATAAAAATGATAACTAAGATCTATGAATTTCTACTGGAGTGGAACACCAAAGATGAATCAGTAAAATCTGTAATGATTCACTGGGCTATTGATATAGGCCGCAATATTGATTTTGAAAAATTGCTTAAACTTTGGAACACCGGAATTAAATTTACAGCATGCGTCACGTTGAAGGAGAACGTATTTAAGATGATGTATAGGTGGTACCTCACCCCAACCAGATTAGCTAAGATGTATAAAACCGGAGATAGAAAGTGCTGGAAATGCAGAGAAAAAGACGGAGACTTTATCCACATGTGGTGGAGATGTGACAAAGTAAAAAATTTCTGGGAAAGCATCTACAACGAATTTAAAAAAATACTACGATATACTTTCAAAAAAACACCGGAGGCCTTTCTATTGGGGATGGTTGGAGCTGATATAAACAAAAACGACTCTGATTTTTTTTTTTATACGCAACGACCGGGGCTAGGATCCTCATGGCAAAGTTGGGGAAACAAAAACAACTCCCCTCAGTAGAGGAATGGCAATACAAACTGATCAAATATTTAGAAATAGCTAAATTAACAGCAAGGATCAGATGCCAGGGAAATGAAGCCTGCTTGAAAGAATGGGGTAAATTTATGAAATACATTGACAAATTGTGTGAAAAAACGAATTAGTAAAATAGATAAGTACCGCACCACGAACTGCTAAAGCTCAATATGGAATAGGAAAAATTAGGAGATGTACAATTATAATAACAATGAGTGCTGTAAGGACTTTATTATGTCATAAATTTATGTATCAATAAATTGTACATAGTTAAGGTAAATACATTTGTAAAATAGGAGTAAAAAGTGAAATTTGAATAATGAAAGAGACAACGCCAAAGAAAAGGATGACAGTAAGAAACAGAAGAAGAAGAAGAAGGGAAGTCGCAGTACAACAATATTAGAAATGAACTTGAAAATTGATATTGTTATTAGTAACCTTTATTTTTCTTTTTTCCTTTTTTCTATAACTTGTGTGGATTTATTGTATGATATAAGAAACAATTAGTATGGGATCATCAATGAAATGTTTTGTATCAGTGTTTATTTTGGAAAATCTAATAAAGATGGTTTGAAAAAAAAAAAGAGTTAGCATCTGAATGAAGCCACTCTATATAGAAATTGTCCGAGAGTCCAGGAAGCTCAATCAGTATCGTGTGGATGAGCTCGCCTTGCACCTCCTCGTAGTAGCTACATCGCAGGAGTATGTGGTCAATAGTTTCCACCAAATATACCCCTGCATTTAGCATATCTAACACACCTGAAAGAACAATTTAGCATAGCTACTGTATCTTCCCAGTGCACTAGTTTACTACATGCTGGGAGCTATTTATGTGGTGGTGACTTCGGAACTATTACACAACCCACACAGTTTGAATCAGTACCACGCAGAATTTTGCCATTCTGCATCTTAAGTGATATCCAACATTGGCCGTACCTAATGAAAACCCAGTGAAATCTATAGACTTACGGTAAGTAACTTAAGGAGAGATTTCAGAAAACGTGGAGAAAATATCTGTTTACATATCCAGAGTGCCCTTTACACGTTCTGCATTCCAAAAATGCACAGATAACTCACATCCCCCCTAGTCCACCTTTCTGTAGAAAGCTAGAGCTGCCTCTGCTATTACATAACACAGCAGCAACAATGAATCTGTAATGAAGCTATAAATATTCAGAGATCTATTTTTTTCCAGCTCACTGTCTTACTTTAAACCACTGTCAATCTCCTTAACAATAATAAGAATAATATTCAAGGAAATCATTACTCTGCAGTGTTTTGCTAAGGCAAAGAAGAGATCTTCTAGGAAAAAAGAAAAGAAAAAACAACCTGAATTTAATACAGGAATAGGTAACTTTGCTATTAGTATCTACTTTGACCATTCAATAATGCATCTTACTTAGGAATGCAATTTACTCATCTCTCTCTCTCTCTCTCTCTCTCTCACACACACACACACACACACACAAAACCTCACACACAACCACAACACTCAAACTCAGGACACAAGGGAGAAACGTGCTAAGAGGAAGGCACATTTGGCAAATCCACACCGTGATCAACTCCCGCCCGGAAACCAATTCCCCACGTGTGGATCCAGAATTGGCCTCCACAGTCACTTACGGACTCATTGTTAAAACTGTGTTTATAGAAGACAATCTTACTCAGCTATGAGTGATCACCAAAGAAGAGAAGATGAAGATGAAGATGAAGAAGAAGAATACAAGGGGCTGTAATTATTTTTAAAGAAAGCTTACAGGTAGCAGAATTAATAGAGCATGGCATGGGCGTAGGCAGGGGGCAGGGCGCAGCGAGAGCGGCGCTGCTGGTGGGGCTGGTGGGCAGAGGCAGAGGCGGAGCACAGCCCGGTGGAGCATGAGTTCGGCGTTCCGCGCCCTCCCTCCAGCTGCGCCCTGCTGCGTTTTGCTTCCCCCGCCCCCAGCGGAGGAATGCTGCGCGACGCTAGCTGTGCATGCGTGTGCAGTGTGACTCCATCTGAGGGAGCCATGCAGTGTGCGCGGCTAGCCCACCATCCCAAGAACGAGAGCATGCGCCTGTCCTGCTGCGGCGCCAGAGCAGCAGCTGCGAGAGTGGGGCTGAAGCCGCTGCTGCACGGCCGGGCAAAGGCTGAGCAGGACCGGGCTCCGGAGCTGTGAGCTGGGAGGGGTGTGTCCAAGCGGCCGACTGCTCGCCCCGCAGGCCGCGCCGCCTCGCATCTCCCGCGTCTCGGCCACCTCCTTCCTCCCAGCAGGAGACTCGTGAGGCACCTTCGGCAGAAAGTGCGGAGGGAGCGTGCGACGGGCGGCACTTTCAGTTGCGGCTCTCTCTCCCCATCACACCCCCCCCCCCCCGCAGAAGCTTCCCGCTCCGCTGCCTGACACCCCTCTCCCGTTTGTCCTGTGCAGGGAGGGGGCTGCAAAGGCACCTTTGCGCCACGGCGCTGGATGGGCTTAAGACGGCCCTGATAGATAATCTGTTGTCACCTTAACATCTGTTGTGGCCCCTCCCCTCCCATGCCTTGGCCCCGCCCCTTGCCCCCCTAGTTTTGATCCTGGGTATGCCCCTGGAGCATGGTCCCAATCCAGCAGGATTTCATTGAACATGTATCATAGAAGTTCCAGATGTTCCATTAAGCCTTCCTTAACACAGTACAGCACAACACAACACAACTCAACCTGGGGGATTCAAGCAGCAAGAAAGAAGATTCCACCTAAACATTAGGAAGAACCTCCTGACAGTAAGAGCTGTTCGACAGTGGAATTTGCTGCCAAGGAGTGTGGTGGAGTCTCCTTCTTTGGAGGTCTTTAAGCGGAGGTTTGACGGCCATCTATCAGGAATGCTTTGATGGTGTTTCCTGCTTGGCAGGGGGTTGGACTGGATGGCCCTTGTGGTCTCTTCCAACTCTATGATTCTATGTTACTCCTTCATCTCATGTGCCAGCTTACTTATAATCTCTTCCTATTGTCATTCATCGTTTTGCTTTTATTAAAGCACGTTTTAATGTTTTCCCCTCAAACGTCCTCTTTCATGGATTTTCTAAGGGCCAAATCTCGGTTTTATGTTCCTGCGATAATTGTTCGATTGAAATCCTACAGCACAAAGTGTTTACATGTCCTTTATATTGTGCTGTCTGTAAGAACTTATTGCTCCCATTAATTCAAAAATTTCCTGAGTACCTGGCAGATTCACATCTTGCTTTTTTATTGCAAGACACAAATCCATTTGTAACTTTACAAATGGCAAGATTTCTAACTTCCGTGCTGTCATACAAGAGACGTAATGGTTTGTTATATGTAATTTGAAATTCTTTTATTATAATTTCATCAAATTCTGTATATCTTTTAAATGATTTTATTGTTATTAACTGTAAACTAAATTGTGTGTGCCCTTGTTCTTGTTATGTCTATGAGCTTAAAGCTGAAATAAAGTGATTGGATTGGATTGGCCTTCATGTTTATACTGTATTTGTTCTTGTGTCAACTCTGCCCAAGTGATTTGCAGATATATTGTAAAGTTTGATGAGTTTGATCTTGTGACTGTACAAGATCATATGAAGTAAATGTGCAACAGTGATTCAGATTTGTGTTATGTCTGTGGCATTGAATAGAGGATGTAATGTGTTGTTGATACACATTATTCATTACAACAAAGAATGCAACCAGCATTGCAAAAATAGCATATCTGATCATGTGAATAAATGTCCTGAACATATGTCAGAGTGTGAGAAAACAGACATATTCATGCGTACAAAATCTCAGTTGTGTCCCCCTTAAAGGGAATGAATGCTATGAACCTTGTTGACCTGTAGAAACCTGCATTGGAGACCTATATTTAGACTGCTTGACAATTTTCTTTTCTGTCAAAATAGCAGATGAAATCCTTTAAAATTTCATCTTTATGTTTTAGCAACAGTTTGGATCAGAATGATCCATGTCATTTTATTGTTCAGCAAGTGTCTTGCTGACCAATTCGTTCCCCTTTCATCAGTATTTCCAAAACTGTGTGCCAGTGAAGAGGATAAAGAACACAATCAGGAAATTAAGAAAATAATTAAGTGCTCCTTTAAACCCAAAGTAACCACTCACAGGAGAGGCTGTCTGCTGCCTTCAGATTTGCTTCCTTCCAATCAGCTTCTACATGGGTTGTGATTGGCTCATTCAGTCACTCTAGAATCATAGAGTTGGAAGGGACCCTGAGGGTCATCTAGTCCAGCTCCCTGCAATGCAGGAATCTCAATTAAAGCATCCATGACAGATGGCCATTTAGATGCAGAAGAATGATGCAGCCTCCTGTCCTCATGAGATACTGTGCTTGCCTCTGATTAGAAGGCACACCAAGAAACACCAGAGTTGTGCTCATCTAAGATCAATGAGCTTTTATGCTTACCATGTTCTTTCAAAAATGAACCCATTTGAGATACAAGGCAGGAGCCACCCAACCTTTGGGGGTCCATGGACACATCTGCAAACTGGAGAAACTTGTGGGCACTGCAACCAAACACACACAACAAACAGTGGTTTATTTGAAGAAAAATAGCTGCTGGTCTGCATCATGTCCCACCCCCACCCCACTTGCCCGCCCCCCTCGCTCACTTTCCCCTGCCCCTTTGCTGCTTCCTCCGCTTCCTGTGGCTGCAGGCACAGCCTTGTAAAGCTCTGGTGCAATCTCTTTATGATGGTCAGGCCCGTTCCCAGAGGGTGCTTTTGGCAATGGTAAGGGTCATGCCAAAGCACCTCCGGGAAGCTGGGCCTGCAGCTGTGGGAAGCAACCATGACGGAGGAGGAGGAGGAAGTGGCAAAGGTGCCAGGGGTAGCAAGCGAGTGGGCAAGCGGAAGCGGCAAGAAGGTGGCAAGGACAAAAAAGATGGTGCTATGCCATAGTGACACATACCGACCGAGAAAAAGCACTGGCTACAATAGAATCAGCCCTAATCTGTGGGCCCATCTTTACCCATGGATATGTTTTGTTTTGTTTTCCTGTTCTTCCATTCTTCTTCCAAAAGTACAGCAGGATATTTGGTAACATTTTCCTCTAAGTTCATTCCAAATTTTACACAGCCCTTTCTTTACACTCTACCTCTGCCAACTCAGGATATTTCTTAATTTATTCTTCCATGGATTCCTTGCTCTTCTCAAACATCATTGCTCCGGTGTTACATTGTTCTGCTCCTTCAGCATCAGCATTAAACCATCCTCTAGGACTGGCAAATCATCACCCATATTTCCCCCCAAGAGCTGTAAATCTTCTCCTGCCTCCACTTTGTCCATGCCATTTCCCACTATCATTTTCTGAATCTCCATTATTACAGTAATTCTTTTAACTGTTCGTTGAACAGTTGTTCTACAACTGTGACAACCAATGGATTATTTCTCAATGTTTTTACAGACCTGGGTGCTTTCTTAAAAATCTACACAGCTAAGCTGCGTTCTTAGCACTCCATTTCTCTCACAGCAAACACAGCCATCAGCTGTAAGTGGAGAGAACTTGGATTTTATCAGTAGGGAATATATCGCAGAGACCTTGCCTTTCTGGGCACTTGCTACAGCTAGATGTTCATAAGGTTTCAGGACTCTGGTGTCTACACCATGAGCTACATGATCTTTCAATGTGATGCTACACTTGCATAAATAACAGAACAGGGATGCATCACATTCCAATGCATCCAAGGGTTTTGTCATGGTTTTGTCATAGCCTCTGACCATGTTTTAGTTGCTCTAATGAAAAGGCCTTTGGCTGATTGTACAGGGCAGACAGAGGGGCCAGGTTAGAATACAAGGGGCTCTAAACTAAGGCCCGTGGGCTTCTAAATCCGGCCCGTGGATGGTATGGGAATCAGCATGAGTAGAATGTGTCCTTTTATTTAAAACGCATCTCTGGGTTATTTGTGGGGCATAGGAATTCATTCCCCCCAAATATAGTCCAGCCCCCCTGCTGAGAAAGTTTGCTGACCCCTGGAAAGGAGCAGACAGGCACCTAAGAAGCCAGCAGGCCCAGGGATATGGGGAGATGGGTGGCTAAGCAATGGGGACGGGAAGGATGTATTGATTGCCTTGTTTTATCAGACACACAGGTCAGCATCCTTTTCCCATTGCAGTTACCCAGATGTCTCTGCTCTGGAAGCTCAAAATCAACACCCCCTGTGACCTTCCCCCAGCACCTAATAATCAGAGGCATACTGGCTCTGGATATGGAGGTTCCATTTTGCTCTAATGAATAATAACTGTTAATAGACCCATGAATTTGGTAGGCTGCGTGTGTGAAACACCTGCTAGGAGGACTGAGGGTGGGGTCGAAAATCAAGGGGGCACAGTAGGCAAAGTGATTAAAGGAGGAGCTGCCAAGGGCTTCAGGAAAGAATGTGAAGGAGGCAGATGGCAGGGAGCTGTCAAGTTAAAAGAAACAGTAGGCTGTGAATACCAAAGAGGTGCCAGTGAGAACATTTCAACAGCAAGATAAACTCACCCAATATACAGTTTGAATGACCACCCATTTGGGGAAGAGAGATGCCTCAAGATTCACCTAGTAACTTCATTTTCATCACTCCTGCTGCTTCTTGCAATATGCGTATCTCCTTTGACTCTCTCCTTTCCTCCACATTCCTTCTCCCTGGGCCATCTGAAACTGTCTTCTTCTTCTTCTTCCTGAATTGATTTCCCCAGTTGCAGAATAGTCCCTCATTATTTCCTATGACTTTAAA
Source organism: Zootoca vivipara (assembly GCF_965207765.1). Taxonomy (NCBI): domain Eukaryota; kingdom Metazoa; phylum Chordata; class Lepidosauria; order Squamata; family Lacertidae; genus Zootoca; species Zootoca vivipara. The sequence continues at coordinate 3,839 of NW_028291067.1, read as the reverse complement.
GGAGAGTGAAAATCTCACAGATGGAGTTTGGACAATAAACCTATTGAACAACAATGCTATAGTACCCGGGCTTGGGTTTTAATTCAAAACTGTCCTGGAAGCCACACCTATTTAAAAAAAGGTGAAGGACCTCTGACAGTTAAGTCCAATTATGAATGACTCTGGGGTTGTGGTGCTCATCTCACTTTCCTGGCCGAGTTACAAGTTATGTGAATATGCAGTTTCTGTTGAACTCTAGTCAAACTAAAAAACAGATGACAAAATAATACACTTATTTGAAATAGGCAGCCTTTTATAATTAACAACATTTCTGTGCAAAATGACTATATATTCAATCTATTATAATAGTTAAAATCTGTTCTTTATTTCTCCTTTATTAGGTTAAACTATTAAGAAAGACATAAGAAAGAGAGAAAATTATACAGTCAGGCATTCAAAACTTCAAAGTTATTTCCAAATTGGGATTGCATTTGAATAAGAAGTCTAGCTTAAATTTAAAAAATATTAAACTTCACTGCCCTCACTGGTTCTGATTTGAAGGGGAGGTAGAGCTGAGTATCATTCACATACTGGTGAACACCCAGCCCAACCCTCTGATAATCTCTCCCAGAGGCTTCATGTAGATGTTAAAAAGCATGGGGGAAAGGACAGAGCTCTGAGACACCCCACAAGTGAGAGCCCAGGGGTCTGAACCCGCTCCATGACTTTGCCCAAAAATGGAAGATTTGAGACTGGACGACAGTTGGTCATATTGGCCGGGTCCAAAGATGGACAAAAAGTGACAAATGGGGTGCTGTGAGATTCTGTCCTCAGCCCGTTGTCACTCATCTTCTTTTTAAAACTTGGATGAAAGAACTGAGGAGATGCTCATCAAATTTAAATAAGACACCAATTTCGGAGATTTCTGCCACAGAAGACACAATCAGGTTTCAGGAGAACTGGCCCCAAACTTTCCTCTACATGAGAGCTTCTTGTGGGCATAAGGTTAAGGGTCACCACATATCCATAACAACTGCATGTCATAATTCCAGCAAAAAGCCTAAACCATGAACATACATGGATGGGCACATGTGAGTCCAGGTACATACTTGTAACAATGAAAGATGGAGCAAGCTTGCTTTCTCTTGCTATGGAGGGTAGGACCTGAACCAATGGGTTCAAATTACAAGAAAAGAGTAGTCTGTCCTTCACTGGACAGGTTTTAAAGCAGAGGATGGATGGCCATCTGTTATGGATGCTTTAGTTGAGATGCCTGCATTGCAGGGGGTTGGACTAGATGACCCCCACGTTTCCTTTGCAGTTCTATGATTCTATGATATCTGTATATGATCTTTACTTCCAGCCTCAATTGGTCTCAGAAGTAAGCCCATGTGTACAGCTGATGCAAATGGACCCACATTCTGATTTCATAGAAACACCAATGATGCAGAATAGGGATGCACACGCCATCTGTGGTTACTCTTTGCTGGATTGGGTCCCTTGTCCATAAGCACTGTGATTAGGCACAACTGAACTAACTCACCATAGCAGTGGTTACAGCACATAGGCTGCAGCTTTGAGGTTTAAAACACCAATTGGAAAGCTTGATAAGCACATTTCAAATATCTGAAAATACTTTTATAAGAAAGACAGTTGCATAAAGGTAAAAGAAGTGGCCTAGTAAATTGTGAGTTCATGGTGAACAAATGTGCTGAATTTTTTATGAGGTGTATAAATAATTAGTAACATGCATGTGCATCAGTCTCTCTCTCTTCCACCAACCTGCATCTCTTTACTTGATTGCACTTTATTCCCTGCACCCTCTTGCATTTCAGAAATACATGCAGGCAAGGGGTTTTTTGGGGTGTTTTCGTAAAAAAAATCTCAACAATTTTGGGGTGTCCTGGTTTTTCCTTTTTCAAATATCTGTTTTGCTAAAGTGCATGGGCAGAGTCAGCTTCTCTTCCTCCTCCTCCTCCTCCTCCTCCTGCTCCTCCTCCTCCTCCTCCTCTCTTCTTCTTCTTCTTCTTCTTCTTCTTCTTCTTCTTCTTCTTCTTCTTCTTCTTCTTCTTCTTCTTCGGCAATCACTTGTAGTTGAGTAAGATTGTCTTCCATGAACACAGTCTTAGTGTGACTGTGGAGGCCAATTCTGGATCCACACGTCCTTCCACAGGGGGGATATAGGAGTTGATCATGGTGAGGGTTTTCCAAATGTGCCTTCCTCTTAGCACATTTGTCCCTGAGTTCAAACGTCTTCAAAACCTATGACACCATTGGTAAAGGCTGTTCTCCAATTCGAGCGCTCGCAAGCCAGTGTTTCCCAATTGTCAGTATTTATACTACATTTTTAAGATTTGACTTGAGAGAATCTTTAAACCTCTTTTGTTGACCACCAGTGTTACGCTTTCCATTTTTAAGTTTGGAATAGAGTAGTTGCTTTGGAAAATGATAATCAACATGAACAGTCCAACGAAGTGATCTTTGCTTCTTCCAATACACTGCATTAGTTCACCTGTCTTCTCAAGTGATATGTAAATTTTTTCGGAGACACCGTTGCTGGAATTTTCAAGGAACTGGAGATGGTGGAAGAGGAAACTGTTTGCTTTTTCTCAAAAGGCTGGTTCGTGAAGCCAAGGGAGCCACATAGTTGCTCACACCTTCCCTTCAACTTCTCCTCTCCATCTGATTCCTCTCGGCCATTCACTGGCCCAGGTCCCAAACCCACATCTCCTAAGCTGTCCTGTTTTTTTTTTTTGTCATCCTGCTTTCTGAGCTCCCCAATGCCCGTTTGCCTTAGCCAGGGGTCGGCAAGATTTACCTTCCCTGGGCAGGTTTACTCCAGCGGAGATCTCTCCATGGGCTGGATCATGCTCGTGAGCACCCATGATTTCTGGTGTCTGTGTTTGCGCAGATGTGATTTCCAGATGCGTCTGCGCATGCGTGATTTCCAGCACCACGGAAGCGAGTTTAGTGCCAGTTTAGTGCATCGCTCAGGGACTTGCTGAGTAGGCGGCTCAGTTCAGGGGCCCTCGTGGGCCAGCTAAACGACCCCCGCAGGCCACGTGTGGTCCAAGGGCCTTAGGTTGCCAACCCTGGCCTAAGCCTTTCCTTCTCAAAGTGATATCCTGAAGGATCTGGTATTTACATGAAGGGTGGTATATAAGTTTAATAAATAAAACAAAACAAATGCTCTTCCCTAACCTTCAGAGCTCTTTCAACATTAACTTCACTGTGTGGGAGCCACTTTCTGGTGAGTAGCTCATGTGCAGCTGAGTTTACATTTACCATAAATGACCCAAACACACAGGAAAACTTATATTAATTTATTAATGCATTTATAATCTACCTTCCTTAATTTTGTGAGGTAGATTAGGGTAAGATACAGTTTATAGCCCAAGGTCACACAATAAACTTCATGGCTGAGCAGGGAGAGGAGGAGAGAATTTTGCCCGCGAGTCCTGGAAGACCTGCTCCTGCCTTGCAGGCCTTTTCCACCTGGCTTGCAAGGTGCCCAGACTGACTCCAGCTGCAAAAGCTGAGGCTGCTAATAGATTCTTGGGCTTTTTAAGGGGGGATTGTTGCTGTTATTGATATTAATTCTGGTTTATTTTTAGATCTTCTTATGACTTAAGTGGAATTTGTTCAAATTGATTCTGTACTTTTTGATGTGTTTTATTTATTGTTTATGACTACTTTTGTAGTCATATTTGTACTTATGTAAATATTGTTCATGTTGTAAGCCACCTTGTGCATGGTTTTAACAATGGAAAAACATACAAATAAAATGATGTATATACGTATGAGATTTCTTTCTTTTTAAAAAAAATCCATTTCCATACATTTTAACAAAGAATGTTAAA